>NW_008350126.1:2802827-2847244 GCF_000622305.1 Nannospalax galili | reverse complement strand
AGGTGAGAGAGAGAGGAGAGAAATAATGCCTAGCTAGTGTTAAAAAAACCCAGAGGGATGAGTTTTCAATTTTATGTCTTACAGGGCTTATACTGAGTTTAATAATATATAACTATATTAATTCAACTGTGAACCTAGAAACTTGCACCCACTTGTGAAAGAGATGTACTGTTGTTCTGGAGTGTGTTACTGAATATGTTAAAGCTGTAGTGAAAAGCTTCTAATCATGTAGTTATTAAAAATTAGAAAATAATAATGATTAAAAAATAATTCTTCAAAACATAAAAATGTGCTCCTTAATAATTAGCAGATGTGAAAAGCATTATCACTGAAATCTACCTGATGACTTTATATCCATGCTCAGATGCCAAGGAGCTCAGAAAGTAACTGTGACTAATAATGTTCTGATATATATAGATTAGAAATGTATATGCAAACATCTTAATGTCAATTGCATTAAAAATGAATTTTTCTGTATGAAAATCTGTATTTTAATAATGAAATGGAGATATTTTTTAAAGGTTAAAACCTCATTTAATTTTACGTCTTATAGGGTTTATACTGAGTACAATATTGTATAACTGTAATAATTCAACTGTAAACCTGAAAATGTACAGCCAATTTTGTAAGAGATGCATCCTAGCTCAGAAAATTGTTATGGAATATGTCAATGCTGATACAGTGAAATGCTTCTTCTAAGTATGTGGTTATTGAATAAATAATTAAAAAAAAAAAGACCTATGAACATGTGGGAAACTGATGGGAACTAACCCTGTTTCGACACCTTTCCCAGTCATAGACGGTTTGGATGTTATTCAGAATGGACCTTACTCATCTTTTGTTGACTCAAACTTCTTCCTCTAGCCAACATCCCATTTCTCTGCTTCTCTTTACAGAAAGCCCTCAAAGGCGTCACCTTAAACTGTGTGCATTCTCTCTTCCCAGTCCTGGAGGTGCTCAGGTCACAATCATATCCATATTGGGAAAAAAGGATCAGCAGCACATACTCTACCTGGCCTGCAGGCAGCAAGCACTCTGACCTCATGCTGACCTCCTCTGTCTCCACAACTGGAAGTCTACTTCTTCCTCACTGGCCACTCATTCTCCTTAGCCAGTGCCTGACCTCTGCAAACTGAAATGCTTTAAACACTACCCATAGGCTAATGACTCAAAACATCTCTCCATCTCGAATTTAAACCTGGGAATTCAAGTGTTACTCTCCACTGGAGGAGCAGGGAAAACTTGACACACCAAGCCCTGAACTTCTACCCCACAGGCTTCTTCCATGGTTCTAGAGAGTCCCCCAAGTCACTAATTCATCTAGTCGCTGAGATGAAAAACCTTCAGATAAGCACGGTTCTCTTCCTCACCACCTGGCATATGAACTTCTGGCAGAGCTGGCTTTCCTTTCAACAGATCTAGAGTCCAAACACTTCTCAGGGTCACTATGGAGCCAGAAGTCAGTCAGGCTACCTTTTGTCTGAACCCACCTCCTAAATGGTATCCTTGCCTCTGCTCTTATCATTTTACAATATATTATCTCACACCACACAGGAGCAATTTGTTAAGATGCAAGTTCAGCTGTGCCAGGCCACTTTTTCATTCAAACCATGCATGGTTTCCTATCTGAGTCTAGGTTTTTCTCATGGCCCTCACCGACTAGGTTCCCTCACTTCTTGCCTCCTGTTTCTCTGCTGTTCCTTTCCACACCTCTTGCAGTGTGTATGAAGCTCCTCCAGGTTCCTCCCAGTATAGCTCTGAGGATAAAGTGTGACATGAGATGTGGAGCTGTTAAGCATGCAGAGGTAAACATAAAAATCTTTGAATTGTGCACATACAAGAATCATGAAGCAATTAGAAGCTAAGCCCTAAAGAGCAGGGTGTTAAGGAAAAGTGGTGAAGAAAGTCTTGATTGCATACACACGGTACACACACACATATACGCATGCAAAACAAAGTAAAAGTAAGTAAATCTTCAAATTATTAAAAGAGAAAGGAAGGAAGGGAAGAAGTGGGGAGGGGAGGAGAGAGGGATGGAAGGAAGGAGAGAGGGACAGAGGGAGGGAGTGAGAGAAGGAAGGACAGAGGGAGGGAGGGAAGGAAGGAGGGAAGGAAGAGTGGGCTGGTGAGATGGCTCAGCAGTTAAGAACACTTGCTGGTCTTGGAGAAGACACAGGTTTGGTTCTCAGCACTCACAATGTGGTTCACAATCAACCACAACTCCAGTTGCAGGGGAACCAATAATTTCTTTTGGCCTCCATGGACACTGTACGCACATGGTACACATACATATATGCAGGTAAGACACTCAACACACATTAAAAATCTTTTAAACAAAGGAAGGCTACAAAGAAGACAAAGATGAAGAAACTTAAAAATTCAGAAGGAAGTCCATGAGATTAATGTATCAAAATCACAGGAAGGCAGGGTGGTCACTGTGCTGAAAATTATGGGACACTAGTCAGATGAGCTCTGAAGTGGGTCCCCTTGATCCAGCACCACAGTCATCAATGGTGACCTACAGTCTAGATGAAGTGTAAGAGAGCTCAGTTTCATGTAGAACGGCAAGAGGAAGGTGAGGAGAGAGCAAGCACAACTCTTGAGAAGAATAGCAATAGAGAGAAACAAAGATGGGCTAGCTGAGAGGAGAATGGGACCACGAGAAGAGGACAGAAAAACAAGAGCAGAGGGAACTTGAGCTGCTGCAATGACCCAGGAAAGGGCAGGGACTGGTGACAAAGCAGAGGGGCACGAGTCCTTAGAAAGAAAAAGTGAGTTGCATGATAACTCGGCTGGTGAAGTACTTGCTTTGCAAGTACAAGAACCTGAGTTTGGATCCCCAGAACATGTAAAAAAGAGGGGTGTGGTGGTGCACACTTGTGATGCCAGTGCTACGGAGGCTGAGAAAGGTACTAACTAGAGCTGGCTTGGCCAGTCTGCAGAGCCCACTGCCAAGTTCCAGGCCAATGAAAACCTGTCTCAAAAAATAAGATGGACAGCACTTGGCGATTGGCCAGAATTGTCTTCCCTGCACAGAAACATGCATGGATAATCACCCCCCCCACACACACACACGAAGAAAGAAAGGCCTATGTTGGTTGGAGGAAGATTTCTCTGTCACAGAGGGAAACTGGCTCACTGTCCATGAACGTGCAGGGAGCTCCTGAGTTGACAGCATGAGGTGAGGCGATCCACTGAGAGTGGGTGGAATGAGACAGGATGGGGATAGCAGAAAGATTCCACAGGTCCTGAGAAGCTGGAATACAGGACTAAAGAAAAAGCCAGAGCCCAGGACACCCGAGGCTGATTGTTGACCAATGTGCAGGGCCACCAATGTGCTGCGTTGTGTTGGCAAATTGAGATTTCATGGACCAATGCAACTGGAACCACTGCAAGTACATCCGTCTACCATTCATCCTGAGAGAGCTGCTGCTGTCCTACAGACACACCCAGAATACCATTGTCTCTGCCTGTTTTATCTGGAACAGCTGAAGCCCACGCACTTATCAACTGCCAACTCGTTCAGTAAAGTGTCTAGTTTCCACATCTTAAAGAGAGACAGAATTTTCACAACTGAAGGGGTGCCTTTCTCCTTAGGAAATCAAAAGGAAAGACCTAGAACAACGCGTGATCATTTTCTGTGAGTCCAAATACCAGCTCAAAGATCCCACCAACCTCGCAACTCCAAGTCAAAGGAATCTTAGAGAATGACTGTGCAGCTTGGCTTTTTAAAGAACCAGGAACACTCACATGAATTGCTTCAACTTCATGTTTGTCATATCTTAATTAAAAAAAAAAAAGTTACTATTTTTATTTTACGTGTGAGTGTTATGCCTGCATGTAGGTAAGTGCACCTGTGTTGTGCAATGCCGCGGAGGACAGAAGAGGCTGTTGGGTCCCCTGGAACTGAGTTACAGACAGTTGTTAGCTGCCATGTCAGTGCTGGGATTCGAACCTGGGTCTTCTGCAAGAACAGTGTTCTTAACCACTGAGCCATCTCTCCAGCCCCGTCATATCTTAATTTAAACTTAGTAGAAGTAACAGGGACAGTAGGGACTGGTGCCTCCAATGACATAACATCATTGTATCCTTTATCTCTTTAACTCTAGTGTTCGCCTTGGTTATCTCCTGTGGTGAGCTGCTGGGTTATTTCTATCCCCTGTATTATTTCAATATGTTATTAATAAGTTGTATACTTTTTAGAAAAGCAAAGGCACAATCCTTTAAAACAATGATAAATCCATCTAGTTTTAAGCAGATGAAGGTGAATGAACTGAGTTTCTTAGCTGTGATATGGTCTCAGTGCCCAGAGCCCATCAAACTCAGATGGTCTCACTGGCTGGTGAGTGTGGTGCAGGTGCACTTTATGCCGTGAAAACCACAACACTTACCCCTGGAGAGCTCTGTGGATGTATTGGCATTTTTCCTTCAAAACTGCAAAAATGCCTGCATAGAAAAAATACATTTGATGGTATATTTGGAAGATTTGATAGTGCTAACGTAAGAACACTTTTAAAGGCTGAGATCACCAGCTGAAAATGCTGTAGACACTTCTAGCTAGCAGACGTCCAGGAACTTACACACCTGAGGACCTGAGCTTCCTCCCTGACACTTATCTACTGGCTCCTGCTGTGAGCAAATTCTGGGATGCTGGTTTCTGAACCAAACGAAGGCTCTTGTCCTTATCAAGATCTATATATATTCCAGCTAAGAATTACAGTGCACATGTGCTACTTTCTTCTTCATTCTAAACCATTTGGTAGTAACGTAACTTTCTGGATAGTTTCCTTTTATCGAAGGAAAATGCAAAAGTGAAAGTAATGTGATCAGGTTATGCGTGGGGGGAGTTGGCACACAGACCACCTCACCGGGGAGCATAAGCATGTACACAAGACAAATCTGATTCTGTGAATTGATACCAGAAAAGCCAGTCAGGGAAGGCCTACTTTTTCAATCTTTAAAATTTAGTTTTAATTACTAGTGTAGGTGGTAGAGGTGGTGGTGGGTGCATGTGTGGTAGTCAGAGGACAACTCTGTGGAGTCAGTTCTCTTCTTCCATCTTTAAATGGGATCTGGAGGTCAAACTCAGGTTGCCAGACTTGTAGGATACTTGATTTATAAAGTAACTGAGTCAGAGTACTGTCTGGCAAATAAGTTCCTTGGGGTAATTCCCCTAGAAAGCAAGTCAGTCTCCTGGTTCACAGAACCTGGGTTACAAGGTTACCTGGATTCTCCTCCATGATGTTGAGAGCCTCAATGGCGGCGGCGGCTAGCAGGGGAGGTAAGGAAGCTGAGAAGCAGTATCCCTGGCCAGAGAGTCGCTGGAGAAACAAGTCAGAAACAGATGTTCTGTCTCCTGGGCAAACAACTGATGGGCACATGTCTATACCCTACTGCACAGTGTGTACATGTATGAGGGGAGCTATTGTGACCCGTATAAGAAAACCAAGACATTTTGATAAGTCAGAGAACTGATCTTTAACCATTTTGAGTTATCCTTTTTTGGGGGGTGGGAAGTTGAGATAGGGTTCCCCTGTAGTTCTAGAACCCACTATGTAGACCAGGCTAAATCTCACAGAGATCTGCCTGTCTCTGCCTCTTAAGAGGTGGGATTCAGGATGCATGCCACCATGCCTGGCTTGAGTTATCCTTAAAAAGAAAACTTTGAACTAGAAACTTTGTGATCAATTGTGTGTTAAATTTGTATTCAGACGTTTGCACTTGAAGTGACCATGGCAACCATCTGTTTGAGAATTTGCTTCATTTTAAGAAGAGCTTATCTGGTGGTCAATCACAAAAGACCTGCCACAGCAGAAGCCTCCAACAGATGCCAGAGCATTCTCCATGTTGGCACTGATAAGGTCAATGTCATCAATCTGCCAGAAAAATGGACACCAGTCATTCCTCAACATTAGGAAAGACAGAAAACCAGTCTCTGTCAGGCCACTGAAGATCACCTCAGCCACAACTGCCACGAGCAGGTAGAAACGGCAGTGAAGATGGTGGTTTTCCTCCTCACAACTTCCACGCCTTAGTTACGTTTCACCCATCTTTAATTCTTCACTATAATCAATGGGCTGATGTCAGCCTGGCTTGGGTGAGTGAGCCTCTCTCCAACTTCACAAGACATTATTGTGTAGTCTACACTTTCCTGTAGACGCGGTAGTGCTGGGATGCAGAGAGCTATGGGGATTTTACACTCTATCAGCTTCATAACACAGGCAACACAGCCTGTCATTCATGCATTCTGGAGTGAAAGTGCACTGCCCATCTACCCCATGGTGGTCAGCAAAGCCAGGTGCACATCCCTCTGGGTATTTGGGGGCCTCCATCTTCCTGTAGCAGAAGGAAATGGGGCAGTTACTTCAACTATTTGAAAGCCTTTAGTGGCTTTGCTGATTGCATGCCCTGTGGTGTTTCTGACACCATGCATATGTATGTGTAGAAAGTATATATAAGATATATATACCTACCCATATACAAACTCATATACATATATATATATATGGCATAACTGTATCTATTCCTACAAATTACATATAGAATTTTAAGTACTAAAGATTTCATATAAAAGGATGAATGGAATGTTTATTTTGAGGGTAGGGGTGGGCAGGATATACTATGGTAGCTCAGGAAAGCCTCAAACTTGTAGTTTTCCTGCCTCAGTTTCCCAAGTGCTGGGATTATGGGAATGTGCCACCCACACCCAGCTACTAAGAAAAGTCTTAAAAATTTTAATAAATGTAACAAATAACCTAATTGTTTCTAGATGAGACAATGAAAATCCAAGTTTCAAAACACCCTATTTCTTTTTAAATGGAATAAAATATTCAAAGAGAAGACTGGGTCCCTGACTGGGCTGACCAGATCCAGACATCTAAGCCTGTAGAGCCTCCAAGTGGATGCAGGGCATGTCTTGCTCCTATGAAAATACATCCAGCAGAACAGAACCATAGGTTTCCTACAGGAGGGAACTTTCTAGATGGAGAACTTACACTGATTCCATAGTGCTCTGTGACTCCCCGGCCATGCTCCCCAAGGACACCAAATGAAAGGCTTTCCTCCAGAAAGATTCTTGCTTTATATTTGTATTTTAACTTAACCTAGGAGTTAAAAAACAAATAAAAAACCCAAATTTAATATCATGATGATCAGTAGCACATACAACATCTTTGGGAAAAAAGTGATATGTGAAAGTATTTACATGTGACTCAACAATACTTATGAATTCTCTATCTGCAAATTTACCCCGTTGCTACAATTTTTGACTCCAAAATCAACATCTATCCCTCCCTCCATTCATGCATCCTTCAAAAGAATCATGCATGCACAGAATGGTGAAGAACAGAGTTACCTGTCATGGATGTTCTAGGCTGAGGACGGAGAGGCCACTCCACTGTTCTTTAAACAAATGTCCTTTCTATGGACACTGTTTCACAATTTTGTGCTTTTTGTTAGTGATTCTGCTATTTAAAGTGTACTGTTCAAATACTTTCTGGTATTCTAAAAGGCTATGATATCCTTATGAGAAAACCTGATTAGAGAAGCTTCATTGTAAGGCTGTGGGCCAGGAGCTCAGAGTGAAGGAATCAACAATTAAATAGATAAGGCATCTTTAAACAGAAACACACATAAAATAAGGCTCACGTCTACTTCATAGAATATAGCCACATTGAATAATGAGATCAACTGTACTTTACTATCTAAAACTACCCATAAGCATAAGCTCTAATTTTAAAAGAGGAAATGTACACATTATGTGTACAGACATGTAAAATACTTGTCTGACTATTGGCAAAACTTCCTGGGAAATGTTGATAGTTTCTCTTTAATGGGTATTTTAATTGGATCATGGAACTTTTTTGAATGATACTAAACTTTTATTATGAACTCATATTAAGGTTATTAGTCACCATGTGGGTACTAGGAATTGAACCTGGGTCCTCTGGAAGAACAGCTGGTGCTCTGAACCACTGAGCCATCTTTCCAGGCCCCTATTTATTTTTATTTTGTGTGTATGAATGTTTTGCCTGCCTATAAATGCATCCATGTTGGGCAATGTCCATGGAGGGCAGAAGGGGCATTGGATCTCCTGAAGTGGAGTTATAGAAGGTTGCTTGCCACCATGAGGGTGCTGGGAACTAAACCCTGGTTCCCTGCAAGAACAGCCAGTGCTCTTAACCATCTCTCCAGCCCCTCATAATTATACTATTAGTCTGTTTTTTTCCCTTTATTTTTATCTATTAATTTATGTTTTGGGCCAGGTGTGGTTGTGTAAGCCTTTAATTCCGTTAGTCAGAAGGCAGAGGCAGGTGGATGGATCTTTGGGAGTTTGAGGCCATCCTGGTTTACACTGTGAGTTCCCAGTCAGCTGGGCTATATGGTGAGACCTTGTCTCAAAATACCAAATAAAAATAAATTTAAAAACCTATTTTTTGGGGGGTCATGCTCTGTAGATCAGGCTAGCCTAGAACTTGCTAAGCAGATTAGGACAGCCTCACACTTATGGTGATTCTCCTGTCTCAGGCCCCAAATATTAGTTACAGGCACGTACTGCCATGTGTGGATTACTTTTAAGTCTTCAGTTTGTAAGAAAATTGTTTTCCATCAAAGTTTTTAGATGTGCATTTATCTATGTTTTGTTCTAATTATCTCTTAAAGAAATTTTTTTTTTGTAAAAACAAAAGCTGAGATTCAAACCCAGGTTGTTTGTAAGAACAACCAGTGTTCTTAACCACCATCTCTCCAGTACCCACATGGCAGTTAACAACTGTCCATAACTCCTGTTCCAGGGGATCTGACAGCCTCTTCTGACCTCCGCGGGCATTGCACGACATGGGTGCATTTACCTACATGCAGGCAATACATGCATACACATAAAATAAAAATGATAAAAAAAAAAAAGCTGAAGGAGTTAAGGGTGGATATGAACAAGGTATACTGTATACAACATTCACTGGGCATAGGTGGGGAATCTCTGTGAGTTCCATACAGCTTGGTCTACATAGCAAGTTCTAGGCCACAGAAGGTTGGGGTTAAAGAGGGAGACCCTGTCTCTAAAAAAAAAAAAAAAAAAAAAAAAAAATCTCCAAAAAACCCTACCAACAATTCATTAGGAAACAATATATACATGTTTGTGTATAAGTATTACCCCCCCAACTTGAAATTAACTTACATATAACTTGTATATAAGCAGTTCCACAATAAGCAGTCATGACCTAGTGAATTTGGGCTCTCAAGTTTTTCTCTGGTACATGGGTGTTTGTGTGTGTGTGTGTTGTGAAAAAGCCAACTTTTAATTGTTACACGTTCAATCATTAAGCTTTCCCTTCCACTGACATGAATAATGCATACATTATGTAAGATGGTTTGGTGTCCCAACTCGGAAGTTTCTGATGACTTTTTATGTGGATGTGTGGGGGGGGTGACAGTGGGCATTTGGTGGATTTTTGTAATTGACAACAAACATACTAATTATGGAGAGAATGAAACCTTTAACACTGACTCTTTTCTATTCCTTAACAGGAATAAGATATTATCTAGCTCTACAAAACATGTTTTACAAAATAGTAACAATAAATCAGTGCTTGAAGAAAAACAGACAAAACAGTGAAACTAGACAGGAATTCTAGGTCAAGCCTAATTTGTATTATGTAATCTCTAAATAATCTGCGCTCATATATTCATTTGTTCCCATGCTTCTCTCTATTTTGTTCCACCATATTCCTGTCCATGGGCAATGCCCTGTGACTGTAACCTGGTAACAAACAGGTCTAGGGCTGGTGAGAGATCAGTGGGTACAGGTGCCTGCTGCCAAACCTGACAAACGAGTTCAATCCCTATGATTCACATGGTAGAAGGAGAGAAACAACTCCCACAAGATGTCTTCTGACCTCACATGTATGCTGTGCACACACCTACCCCCACAAATAAATAAATGTAGTAACAAACAAAACACACACACACACAAATAGCTATAGTAAGTTTTGGTCATTCTCTCTCTCACATTATATCCAGTGAGTCTCTGACACTCTTGGAAAAACAGGAAGATGAAAAAAAAAATGCAACATCAGAAAATATATATTCAAATATCCTCAGAAGCGGTGGAAAATGAAATCCTTATTCTGAGCCCGAATGCAATTAATGTACTCCTAGATTCCAATCTCAAGGACTAAATGCAAAAATGATTCAAAAGACATCAATTGTTACTGGGGACCGCATTACCAGAATTAAGGAAAGACTCACAGACCCATCTCAGTGGCTGCAGAAAAGGCTTTTTGAGAAAAATCAAACATTCTGTCCTGAATTTGATAAATTTATGAATTAGGAATTTCTTCAACCTGTTAAAGGGGATTTATGAAAAACTTACAACTAACCTCATATCCAATAATGAAAAACTAAAAGCTTTTCCTCGGACAGGAAGAAGACAAGGTATGTACTTCTAACCCTTCTAAACACTGGAGAGGAAGTTCTAGTCAGAAAAACCATGAAAGGCGGGGAAAAAAGAAAAAGATATTTAAATTGGAAGGAAAAAGAAATTCTGTCTGTTCACAAGTGACATGATTTGTTTGTTTCTATAATGAGACAGCATTTGATATAAAGCCCAGGCTAGCCTTGAACTTGCCATGTACCTGAAGATGACTCTAAACTTCTGATCCTCCTGATTCTATTTCTCAAGTGCTAGGACTACAGGGATGCATGTCCATGCCTGGCTCAGACATGATATTTTATATGCAGAACAAGATTCACAATATGCAACACACCAAAACACCGTATCGCCCTCTAATATGCATGAATTTCATGTTTTAGTAATAAATTTAATAAAATATATGAAAAATGGTATATTCCTATAAGTAATGAAAAGGAAATTAATAATTCCATTCAAAATAGAGTCAAAAGACTCAAATATTTAGTGATAAATTTAATGAAAGAGGTGGCAGATTTGTTCATTGAAAACTGTAAACATTGCTGAAAGAAGTTAAAGATGTAAATGAATGGAAACATCACAGACAAAAGACATATTGCTGTAAACAGGTCATGTGTCCCCAAATGACCCAAAAGTCACACAATCTCTATCAAAATCCCAGTGGCGTTGCTTACAGAACAGGAAATGCTTCCTCTAAAATTCAAGTGGAACCTGATTGGACCCCAAATGGCGGAAACATTCTAAAGAACAGCAAATGTAGAGAACTTACAACTCATGACTTCAAAGCCTGCTACAAAGATACAACCATGGACACAATGCAATGCTGACCAAGGACTCAGATGAATGGAATAAAACCCTGAGTCCAGAAATAAATCCATGGGACTGTAGGCAACTGGTTTTGACAAAGTGTCACAACAAAACTTGAGAAAACTGAATGGACAGTCACTGCAGCGTAAGACAAAAACTAACTCAAAAGAACATAAACCAAAGGGGAAGAAGGAAAACTGAGATTTTTAAAGGAAACAAAGCATTTTTAGAAATGTCAGAAACATCAATGAACAGCAAAGTAGACAAAATGCACTCATCAAAATTCAATCTTTTTTCTTTGTTTATTTGAGACAGGGTCTCACTGTGTAGTCCAGGTTGGCCTTGAACTCACAGAGACACACTTGCTTCTCTCTCCTGAGTGCTGGGATTAAAGGTGTGTGCCATAATACCTAGCAAACATTTTTTTTAAAAATCTTTTTTATCTCAAAGAGTAGTGTCAAGACCTCACATAATGGGATGAAATATTTTAAAATCATGGATCTAATAAGAGGTATCCAGGTCATATAAAGAACTGTCACAACTTTAAGACAGTAAGAAACTGGGCAAAGCATTTGAATAGACCTTTCTCCAAAGACAGTAACAAATGGCCATCGGGTACATGAAAAAAGACACAGCACTCCTAGTCATTTGGATGGTGCGGCCACTTCGTACCTCTAGGATGGCTAGTACAGCACAGCACAGAAAACAAGCATTGTCAAAGATGGGAGAACCTGGAACCGCTGACAGGAAAGTAAATGGTAGGGACAGAGGAAAGTAGCGTGGCAGCATCGCAATACTTTTTTAAAAAAATATATTTTATTTATTTTTATGTGTATGCGTGTATTGCTTGCATGTAGGTTAAGTGCACCTGTGTCATGCAATGCCTGCGGGGGAGAGAAGAGATTCTCAGATCCCCTGGAACTGGAGTTATGGACAGTTGTTAGTTGCCATGTGGGTGCTGGGGTTCGAACCCGGATCTTTTGCAAGAACAGTCAGTTCTGTGCTCTCTCTCCAGCCCCGGCATCGCAATACCTTAAACACAGAATTATCATACGGTCCAGCATACACATGTTGGGTTTATAAACAAACATCTAGGGACTGAAGAGATGGCTCAGTGATGCTCTTGCAGAGGACATGGGTTCAATTCCCAGCACCCACATGGTGGCTAACAACCATCCATAACTCCAGTTCCAGGGAATCTGATGCCCTCTTCTGACCTCTGTGGACATTGTACAACACGGGTGTACTTACAGGCAGGCAATAAACTCACACACATAAAATAAAAATAATAAAATTAAAAAAATAAACCTCTGAAAACAGAGATTCAAAAACCATTTATAAATAATTACGTGATGGTTTAAATGAGGAATGTCCTCCATAGGTTCCAGGTATTTGAACATTTTCTCCCATTTCCTGGTGGTATTGTTTACGGAGGTTTAGGAGGTGTGGCCTTGCTAGAGGAAGCAGGTCACAGAGGGTGGGTTTAGAGAATCCATAGCCACATCCCGTGTCTGGTCTCTCTCTGCTTCCTGTGTCTGCTTATAGATGTGAGCTCTCAGCTATTCACTCTGTCACTTCCTGCTGCCACCCCACCCACCAAACTCCTAGTCATTATGGACTCTGCCTCTGGAACTGCAAGCCAAATAGACTCTTCCTTCTCTAAGTGGCTTTGGTCATGGTTGTTTAATGAAAGAAAGAGATAAGTAACTAACACAATTCATAACAGTCACAATAGACAAAAGATGAAAGCAAGTCAATACCATCAGCAGAGGAGCAAATAAGAGCTATGTCCACATACTGAAAGACACAGTATTAAAAAGGAATGAAACACTGATATCATAATGTTGATGGAGTTAGAAACATCATGCTATTGAAGGAAGCCAGACACAAAGGCTCCAATTTGCAGGATGCCATTTCCAAGAAATATCCAAAGCAGGCCAATCCAGAGACAGGAAGCAGACTGAAAGCAGATGGAAAGAGCTAGGGTGAAGATGATGTGGAAAGTGACTGCTTCTTAGAAGCAGAGTTTGCTTTCTGTTCGAACTAGATAGAGCGGATGGTTACACAACCCAGTGAGCATATGCCATGTTGTGATCTCTAAAATGGTTACTTTTATGTTACATGAATTTCATCTTGTTAAGAAAAATTTCAATGGTTGTGGTTTCTGAAAATAGTTACTACTGTCACTGTTTAACGCGGTTTCATAAAATATGCATTGTTTACATTAAGTTCTATAAAGGTTAAAAATAGTTTATAGTAACAAAAAGTAATTAACAGTTGCCTGGGGACAGGGATGGGCATGAGGGAACTTTCTGGAATAAGAGAAATGCTCTGTCTCTTGACTGTGGAGGTAACAGAATATATACATATCAGGACACATAAAGTACGAGTATAGTATTTTACATGTCAATTTTGCCTCAATAAAGTCTGTTTTTAAACACTAAGTCTTGATTACTCTTTAAAGAGCAGCGTGGTCATTAATGCTAGCCTAATTTCCTGGTGTGACAGAGTATGTTTATGACACCTACTGCACAAAGCAGAGAACACATCATGTTTTTGGTACTTTTTTTTACATGTATGTATGAATGTATGTATGAGGTATGTGTATGCTTGCCATAGCACAAGTGTGGTAGTCAGAAGGCAACTGCAGGAGTCAATTCTCTCCTTCCACCATTTGGGTTCTGAGGCATTGAACACAGGTCATCAGGCTTGATGACAAGCACCTTTGTCTGCTGAGCCATCTTGCTGGCCCCAAGCATCATACCTTAACTGTAACCATAAGCAAAAGGCTTAACTGCTGGATGATGGAACTACTACGGTAATGACTAAGCACGCTTACCACTTCCGGAAGAGGACAGATAGTCCCAGTATTCATATATAGTCCTTCTACTACAATGAAACGTCGAGTCACACGAGCCTTGCGAGGATTCTTTAAAAGAAGAGAACCAGACACCTTAAATTTCAGCAACTCCAAATATAAACTGTTACAGATCCCAAGAATTTTACCTCATACAGGACTCACTGGAAAAGAAAAAGGTTTTCATGCATCTACAGCTTAATATTTGAGATTCTATTATTTTGAGATAAACAAGAGACGACACCAGTTTCTTTTCTCAAGCACATTTTCCAGTTTACAGAGTGAGCTGGGTGACCTCACATAGACACACACTAGGCACTCTGAAAATACTAAAGCAAACAAACCCCTCCAACTCCAGAACTGGTTGGGGCAGAGCTCAGAGAACATTCTGATGAAGCAAAGACTCCTGGGTAAGTTATAGGATAAAAAACATTGTTCGGGGGCTGGAGAGATGGCTCAGTGGTTAAGAACACAGCTGCTCTTGCAGAAGACCTGGGTTTGGTTCCCAGCACCCACATGTTGGCTAACGACTGTCTGTAACTCAGTTCCAGGGGATCGGATGCCTTCTTCTGTCCTCAGGCATTTCAAAACAGGGGTGCACTTACATACATGCAAAATTAAAATAAATAAACTGTTCAAAATCAGATGGCTTCACCGGCTTTGTGACCCACACCTTTAATCCCATCACTTGGGAGGCAGAGGCAAGTGGATCTCTGTGAGATCCAGGCTAGCCTGATCCACGTAGCCAGTCCCAGGCCAGCTGGGACACAGGGAGACCCATAACAGCAACCACCACAACAAAAACAAAAATCACACTGCTAGGGTTTTCACATTTCAGTGTCAAAAGAGAAAGAACTACAGTGAAGACCATTATCATCATCATCACAATTCCCATGGTCTGAAGAGCAGGTAGAGGTGGAGATGGCACCAGGGTGGCAGGTTGATGACAACACTGTGAAAGGGAAGTGGGCGTATGTGGGTCATTAAACTGCTGTATTTTCCTAGGTGTGCTGTTAGCCTCTTCTCTCCTTCACCCAGCACAACACAATGAAACCCTTTTCTTTTCCTATTCTTTACTGACATCATCAGTGGGTCAGTGAAATTCAGCTAAGACCCTGTCTGATGAAATCAAAGGTGGTAGAGGGGCCTAGTTAAAATCATGTTTCTCCCTCCACCCTGTTCAAAGAAGGCCACTGATCTATCACATCTAAGACACTGTGGATGCTTCATGTGTGTCAGAGACAAACACTGAGTCTCACAGAGTTAGAACTCACCACCACCCTCCTACTCAATGATTTCTTGCTTCTGCTCCAATGTGTAGTTAGAAGCTTGGTTATCAGAACAATGCTTTAAGGGGTATTTGGGGACACAGAGCTGCCTGCACAGGAGCCTTTCTGCAGAGATCGTCAAAGCAGACACCACCGAGGTCGCCCAATCTCCCCACGTCTCTGTTGCTGACCGCTGAAAGCCCTCAAGCTGGCAATATGGATCTGTGGGGAGTCAGTGATGGAAAGACGCCATGCGCATTTCAGCACATCCTCACTTCTGCCTTTAAAAAATGTTCATCTCCTTAATTTCTAGATCTTCCTTTACATGCTAGGCAGGTGCTCTACCACCGAGTAACTGCCCCACCCCAAGTATCTTCTTAGGATTTAAAATATTTGATGTAGAGACTTAGGATAAGGGAAAGTAGATGGAAGAATTCTCAGGATTAGGTGGTCATTCTGTGCACTGATAATTTTTATCTTTTAAAATATACTCATGTAAGTATCACTTTTTTCAAAATTTGGACTTTACAGCAATAATTTCAGAATCTTATTTTTTAAATGTTATGTTGTGATCATTTCTAAATTAGTATTATTTAAAACATGGTTTCAGTGGCGACTTCTGCCTTGTGGGTACACCATTACTTTACAATTCCTCTAGTGTTGTATTTAAGTAGCTTCCCTCATTTTGATATTCACAGCACATTTTATCTGTTAATCTTTGATATCACTTCTGAGTATCTCAAGTATGGGTCAAAGGAGCTATTTAAAGACCTGGAATATATGTGTCCATTAAGCTTCTATAAAGATGTTGGTTTACTCTTCTCAGGGTTAAGGAGTGTCTCCTGTGTCAGTACATGTAGACGCTGATTATTAGTGGTAAAAGGTGACCTGATTTGGAAGTTTACTTCCTTAGTGAGGCCAGGCTACTTCTCATGTGTACAGCCCCTCGATGAACTACAGTGCATTTCAACTTACCATATTCTTTGCTAGAAGAATACGGGGCAAGAGAACAATGGAGGGATGAAAAAACCCTGGGAATCATGACAGGACAAAGAGAAGGAACGCCTACCCAAATGGTGACTAAACTGCCATATTTTAATCTACTTGCAAAGGGAAGGTAACGGCTCAAGAAGGAAATACTAAAGAGCTAACAATCATAACATTTATTGTTTATAAGAAGATGAAATTGAGATTTCCTTTTGTATTTTTACATGTATTTATGTCTTTATTGATGTACTGTGTGCCCACGTGTGCATGGAAGTCAGAGAATAACTTGTAGCAAGAGTCAGTGCTCTCTCTGTACTGTGTGAGTTTTGGGAATCCACTCAGGTTGTCAGGCTTAGTGGTAAGTTTATCAGCTAAGCCATCTTACTGGCTCAAGAGAGTATTTTTGAAAACAAAATATGAAATTATTTAACAGCCTATTCCTGGAAAGAAAATGAGGTGTAAATTAATTAGAAGTAATATTAAAGTTCCAAGATATGTAATTTTCTTTCTTGCTATTATTCATAAAGAAGCTCCATGGATTATAAATCTTATGAAAAATATACATCAAACTGAATATCATATCTCCCAATCTATCTATGAAAAACCTCCAGAAGTCTGGACCCTGCTCACACTTTTGAAAACAGTATTTATTTAGGTGGCTGGGAGTATAGCACCTAATCAGAATAAGGGCCATCGTTTCATTTGTCACAAGAAATAAACCCCTGAGACAGTCTCAATTTCAGACTTTCCTCTGTTGATTTTTTTGCATTAAGTGTAAAACACTGGCTGAGAGGACACTGAGCACAAAATGGTGAGCTCACGAAATATTCATCATGACAATGTTCAAATTCATGAAGTGACACACAAGGCTGACTCCTAAACAAAGATAACAAAATCCTAAATGAGTAATTCAGCTACTTGGAAATATATAAATGGACACAAAAATCACAGGCACTGATGAGCATTTCAGCAACTACTCCAGTTCTGAGTTGCTCTGGCAAAGTTTACTTGAAGCAGGCCTGCAAGGGTCAGGAGAGCTCCTTCCTGCTCCCTTTCTGGGCAGAGGCTCCCCACAGACAGCAGCTGCTTAGAGCATCAAAAGGGCAGGGGTGGTGGTGTGGGTGGGGGAGTGAGGGTCTCATTTGGCCTATGAATTCTTAATTAAGATTTCATCATATAAAGAGGTCTGTTCTGACTTCACTACATGTGCCTAGTTGAAGCCCTAATGAGTTCTGGTTGGTGATCCTATGCAAAACTGGGAATGAACATCTCCTCAAGTGCAAGCTGTCTCCCCGCAGTCCCCTTAGCAAGCTGCCTGGATAACCTCTGCTAACTGTGCTGTACACAATTATGGCTTGGCTTTCCAACCTGAAATACACTGAATAAGCAGGAGCACCCTTGCTTAGTATCCAAATGTCATCTGCAGGCAAGTTTTCAATGACAAATTACCATTTCATGTATAATTTAGCTGCTCAGAAAGTACAAAAGAAGTGCGTGATATTTTTCAAAAGGATCGTACCTTTTGATCTTCGATCTCCTGTTCTTTTAGTAGTCGCTCCAGGTCAGCTACATCATTATGCTTAAATACCTTAATGTCACTCCGTGATGCCTGTAATCCTTTCTGGATAGCAAAGCAGGCTGCGCTGTCCCTGCAAGGGAGAGAGGTGCCAAGCTGGGGTTAAAGGACCTTGTCAACATTCTCAGAAAAGGAACGCTTGCTATTGTAAGCTGAGCAGCCGCCAATTGTTAACTGAATCACAGCAAATAAAGTGTTTGATCACTTACACAGCAGTTTGCTCTTCATGCTGCAAGTGCTTCCACCTGACAACTACACTCAATCTACTGCCAGAAGCATGCGCTAGCCAGATTCCAGTCTCTCTGAAACAAGGATGTGCGCTGTGGCTGCATCTGAGCTTACACACTCCTCTAAGAATGTATAAAATCCTGGTGACCTCACTGTCAGTGGTATCTCCGATTTAACTGACTCCACCATTACTCTGAAACACAAGAAACACTGGCAGCCCAGACAGGTGCACAGTGTTCGGGCTGTAAGCACTCAGCCATGGCCAAGCGCCACAGGAAAATGTGGCCTAACCTCGCCCACACTGGCAGAGGCTGAGTGAGGAACATGGGCTTATAAAGGGCTCTAACAATGCACAAAATATCCCTCCCAGGAAACAAACACTCCCGCATACCTCATAATAATCGGACACCTCCCCATCTCCACTTGGACACTGTCAGAGGAAGCCTAGAGAAAATGCAGGACTGTCATCATCACCCAGAACCAATGAAGAAAGTCTGACCTTTGCTTTCCATGGCTTGAACAGGGACTGGCACAGAGCATGCCCTGGCAGGAATGACACAGTAGTGTGCCTTCCCTCTCTTCCCTACAGTATCAGAGAAACATAGTTGAAACAGATGGTTTCAGGGATGTACAACCTTTTCACACAGCAACAGGACACGGCCACCTGCAAAGTTTGTGCCTGACAGCCACATGATTGAGTTACAAGAAAAAAATCTCATATATTAAGTTTATGATTTTGTGGGGGCCACATTCATATCTGTCTGAGGATTTATGTGACATGTGCTGCAGGTTGGACATGCCTGGAATGTAGTACAGACTATAACAGCGTAACACCAAACAGCCTGTGTTCCAATTAAACATCACTAACACCAAACATCAGGAGAGCACACAGGCTGAACAAAAACAGCAAACGCCAATACTGAGGTGACAGAGATCCCAAGATGATCTGTCAGCTGCAGAGGCCAGGACAAAAGTATCTTATTGAGCAATTACCAACATACCTGAAACATGTAAAATAAGAAAGAAAACCTCACTGAAAAATAGAAGCCACAAAGAAGAATCCTATGGAGACAGCATTCTGAAAAACCAAACAGCCCAGAGACTCAGTGGACGGGCAGGAAAGAGTTAGCAAACAGAAGGACGTTATCGAAATGACTCACTGTGCGCTCAAGAGAAAACAGGATAAAGGACATGAGCAGAGCTTCAGGGACCTGGGAGTGTAGACAGCGATCCCAGGCTTGTCAATGGAGTCATGGGAGAGAAAGAGAACAGAACGTCAGAAGGACACAGAGAGACCAGCTAAAGCCCTAGATACAGAAGTGGCTTAGCCCTACAGATTAAAGATGGTGAGCGAAGCTCAAACAGGTAACCCCAAATAAAGGGGCAAGAGAGCCAATCAAAGTACCCAGACTCTGCAGGCTCTTGAAGGTAACCTGAAGCACAGCACAGCTTAGTGTTAGCACTTAGCATCTGCCTTGGTGGCCAAGGGATTGCATTCACCCAAACTACCCCAACCCTGGGCGGGGATACATGCCTCATTGCACGAGACCACTATTAGTGTCAGGATTACCTATACCAGCAGAGTCTCGGGTCATAAATTGACCTCAGCTGAAGTCAGCCTAGAGCAGGTGGGCTTTGGTCCTTCCCCAGTGCTGTGGAAGTCTTGTGGGTTGGGGCCTTATGGTGCTACATAGCTTGTCAGGGTTGATGGCCACAAGTGTGGTACAGGAGCCGGGAGCATATCCATCCACAATGACTGCTGAGGTGGACAGAATCTGTAGTGCCTGACTACACACCCGTGACTATGGACAAGGTGCCTGGGCCTTTGCCACAAACTTCTAAAACTGATTAACCTTCCTAGGCTCTCCGGATTCATCCCTAAGCAATTCACCAACTGTGAATTCCAGACAAACTTGGGCTTGGATTGCCCTCTGGTGTTCAAAGAGTGACAATACACCAACAGCCAACAGGCAAACCTGGTCTAGGGGTCACAGTGCTAAACAGTGGCAGTGACTACTGGTTCAGAGAAAAGCAATAGTTTGCTTAGATTTCCTGGAAAGGCACGTACCAGCAAAGCCAACTTACAAAAATGGAATAAATAATTACTCCGCCAGAGCCTAGATGATGCTTCACTCTAAGAAACATCAAGAGCTTTCAATAAACCATCACCTATTCAAAATGAGGTGCGGCAAACTGACCACATAGTAATCAGTATAGGAGAACTCTGAGACGGGGAAGAAAACAGCTGTTTAATACAACTAGCTCAAAGAAAATACAGATAAACTATTCAGTACTCCAAAAGAGAAGCCTACATTAGGAGGCAATTTCCCCCAACTTCAGAAACAACAAAACAACCCAGAAAACCCCAATCAAACAAACAGAAGTTTTTGAGCTAAGTGAAATAAAAAATGTGACAGGAAATATTAAAAGGAGGAAGGATCAAATATATGAAAGAGCTAGTGAGCTCAAAGACAGGCCATTTGCAAATATTTATTTACAGAGGGGAAAAAGAGCAAAGAGGGATGAAGGAAACTCACAGGAGCTTTAGGACAGCATTAAATGAGGTCAGTGAGGTTCCTGAGGGACCTGAGAAATGCTAGCAGAGTAGAAAACTTTTTCCAAGAAATTACGGAAAACTTTCCAAACTAAGAGACAGATACAAATATCCAGATATGCGCAGTCATGAATCAGATTTAACTCAACGAAGACTTCTCCAACACACACCTTAATCATACTCTT
This sequence comes from Nannospalax galili, assembly GCF_000622305.1. Classification (NCBI taxonomy): domain Eukaryota; kingdom Metazoa; phylum Chordata; class Mammalia; order Rodentia; family Spalacidae; genus Nannospalax; species Nannospalax galili. Next base: position 2,826,356 of record NW_008350126.1, on the reverse strand, counting down.
GAATATGAAGGATAGAGATTCTAAAGGCAACAAGAGAAAAGAAAATACACAAGGATGTCCCATTTAGCAGCACAACAGAGTTCTCTATAGAAACTTTATGGGCCAGAAGAGAGTGGCATAAGGTTGAAGGAAAAACAACAACCCTCTCCCCAAAACCTTCCAACAAAGAATACTGTATAGAGCAAGGCTATGATTTAGAAATGAAGGTGAAAGATATTTCCAAACAATGACAAGGAGAATGTATCTCTACCCAGTTCTCCTGTAAGAAATACTACAGCACATTCTCTATAGTGAAATAGATGCTAATGAATAAGAAGAAATCATGAAAAGGAGAAACCAAACAGGCAAATTCAGAATGTCCTAGTACTGTAAACATCGAGTGCAAGCTACCTGTATTTTTTTTAAAAAAATATTTATTTTATTATTTTTATTTAAAGTGCATGAGTGTATTGTCTGCATGTAGGTTAAGTGCACCCGTGTGGTGCAATGCCCGCGGAGGACAGAAGAGGCTGTCAGATCCCCTGGAACTGGAGTTATGGACAGTTGTTAGCTGCCATGTGGGTGCTGGGATTTGAACCCAGGTCTTCTGTAAGAACAACCAGGTTCTTAACCACTGAGCCATCTCTCCAACCCCTGTATTTTTAATATGAAGTTTAAAAAACATACATACATATATATATATATATATTTAATAATAAACAGTAACTATAGTAGCAGATTTAAAGATAGTCAACACAGGGGATGGAGATGATTCAGAAGAGCACTTCCTGCTTTTGTAGAGGACCTGTGTTAAGTTCCCAGTACTCATATGGTGGCTAAGAGCTGTCCCTAATTCCAGTTCAGGGGATCTGACACCCTCTTCTGACCTCTGTGGACATTATATGACATGGGTGCACTTATATACATGCAGGCAAAACGCTCATACACACAAAAAGCTTTTAAAAAGAGATAGTTAATATAGAATTGTGAAACCAAAATATTTAAGTGGGGGACTGGAGGCATGGCTCAGTGGCAAAAACCTTTGTTTTGGAAGGAATTCTGATCGGATGTGCAGGTGTAGGTTCCTTACACAAAAATGATGTCCCCTCTTTTTGAGTAAGCAGGAATGGCGCTGGCGATGGTTGAAAATCCGTATGAGTAAATGATAGCTTCTTCAGTCTTCATAAATTTTGCCAGGCGCTCTTCCAAATCCAGATGAACATCTATTTTAGTGGAAAAGTTAAAATAGTTAACTGTCTTATAATTCTTTTTCCTTTACACAGCAACCTCTCCTCTAACAAACCTCAGGACAGCAATTGCCACCCCTTTGTTTTTATTTGGAGACAGGGTCTGTCTCACTATGAAGCCCTGGCTGGCCTGGAACTCGGTATGTAGACCAGGGTAGCCCTAATTCACAGAGATCTGCCTGCCTCTTTCTCTGAATGCTAGGATTAAAGACACGGGCCACGATGCCCAGCCACCCATTTGTTCGTATGAGTATACTAGGGAATTCAAATTCACAGCACTGAAAGAAATGGGGTCCCTTTGGAGAAGTAGCTTAAGAATGCTGGTGTAACAAGGATAAATTATAATTACTGAAGTGACATGTTTTATTTCCCTCTTAAATCATGTTTCCTTATAGCCTTTCAACTGGCAGTCTAAGCCATTAAGTCAGATGCTGAGGAGGAGGACAAGCATTTCTCAGAGACAGAAGGCCACCATCATCTTTGAGTCTTAGAGCTTCAAAGTCGCTTTAAAATAGACATTCTGAGGAAGAGAAATGGATTTGTAAACACTCCTTTACTCTTTCCTCTGCAGTAAGGCCCATGCCAAGAGGGCCAGATCACAGCTTTACCATATGCTCTGTGCAAGGACAGAGCACTTCCAACTTGAGGAGAAGCCAGAAGCCAGGTTCCTGACTCTGAACTTGGGAGGGGTGGGGGAGATACAGAGGCAGATTCTTAAATGGTGGAGGAGGGGGCCATGGTGTGTCCACTGAGGGAGCTTTATGGATAATGGCAGGGGCTTGGCGAGGCATGGTGGAGAGTGCTGATGGCCAGCTGGCAGATCCTAATTTTAGCTACCAATTTCTTTCTTTCCTTTTTTTAAAAAAATAGTTTTTATTTATTATTTTTATTTTTACGTGTATGCGTGTATTGCCTGCGTGTAGGTTAAGTGCACCCATGTCATGCAATGACCTTGGAGGACAGAAGAGGCTGTCGGATCCCCTGGAACTGGAGTTATGGACAGTTGTTAGCTGCCATGTGGGTGCTGGGATTCGAACCCGGATCTTCTGCAAGAACAACCAGTGTTCTTAACTGCTGAGCCATCTCTCCAGCCCAGCCCCATTTTTTTTGTTGTTGTTTTGTTTTGTTTTTTTGTCTTTTTGAGACAGGGTCTCCCTGTAGCCCCAGCTGGCCTGGAACTATGTAGATAGACCAGGCTGGCCTTGAACTCACAGAAATTTGCCTGTCTCTGCCTCCCAAGTGCTGGGATTAAAGGTATGCACCACCATGCCCTTAGCTATAGATTTCTTAAAGCTGCTGAAAATGGTTCATCTGAACAATCTAGGCCATCCCAATCAAATAAATAATAAATAGTTTTTATTATTTATTATATACAGCATGCTTCTCTCTGCTTACTACCTACAGTCTATAAACCTGGACTACCATCACTGCAAGAAATACAAATGTATTACCAGATGGCTACAGGAAATTTACAGACTGGATGCTTTTCATGACATCAACATTTAAATAAATGTGGGAGTTCACAAGACTAAGTTTGTGAAGGTACCTAAGTTGATCTGCAAGTACTAGATCTGTGACATTAACCCCATGCAGAACCCAAGGCACGTGACTGTCCACCTTCTAGAAGAGATGGCACCATATTATCTCTCACACCATGTTTTGGAGGCAGACGTATGATTTTTAGTAACTCTAAAAGGGATTTCAATAGATTACTCTGTAGGCCTCTCAGCTCTCAAGGACCTGATTCATTGGTGAGGGACGAGACTGAGAAGCTCAACATGCTTTCTACCAGAGCTTCAGAGAGAATTCCTCAGTTGATGGAAAACGGTGTGTTATGAGCATCCTCATCATCATGTACTCCAAACACCAATTATATAAAGTTGAAGTAGTTTGGCATGAAGAATCTGAGTGATAAATCAATGACTTGCCTAGTCCCCAAAGTTTCAGAAGCCCCGGACTTTCTTTCTACCTAACAACACTGGGTTTTGGCTGATGTCAGCCTTGAAAAGCAGGTTCTGTGATGGGTAAACATTGGCAAGTACAGAACTAGTTTCTCTTGATGCTAGTCTGTGCAGCGAACAGATCCCTAACCCGAGGGAGGTAGGCAGCAAGGAGAACTACCAAGCACTACTATTTACTTCTGATGGCCCTATCTTCTGTATGTAGATCCGCCCTGGCCTGTGGGGCCACAGCTCTGCATGCCTGAAACATGAACACTACATCTTCTGACACAGCAGCAGAGAAGAGGCTGCAGTGGGAGGTCTGTGTTCCCCCAACTTCCCAAAGCCTCTGATGCCTCAAAGACACTCCAATCCTTTGTCACACCTCACTAGAACCTGAGACGAGGCCTGGCCACTGAGCCATCCCAGGGCTCAGAAGCAGCCAGGCCTCCAAGGGCTCACGCTGGGCACCCATCATCGGCGTACACCGACAAGTCTGAAATTGCACTGTGCCTTGCAGTGTCTCCTCTGAAAGACAAGAGTAATAGCCACACTTTCCTCAAAGGGCTGTTAGGAGGAACATGCAGTTTAATGTCAATGAAACATTCAGAACAGTGCCTGGCTCAGAAAAAAATTGTTTATTAAACATCTATAAAGAGCTAGAAAAATAAATACTAAAAAACAAGCAACTTACCACATTTTCTATTAATAACTTCATATTTCTGTGTAAATACTCTTCTTAAAAAAAATCCTGGGTCAGAGACGGTTCGGCAGGCATTTGCTTCTAAGCCTGAGAACCTAAGTTTGATCCTTAGGACCCACATAGTGGAAGGACAGAACTTACTCCCTGCAAGTTGTTCTCTGAGCTTCACACACGAGCTGTGGCATATGCCCCCTTCCACATATAAATAAATTCATGCAATTAAAATAAATTCCTAAAACAGAGAAGACCTGTAAGCCTAACTACCTGGGAGGTTGAGACAGAAAGATCCAAAGTTCAAGACCAGCCTAGCCTGGGAACTTCATAAGACCATGCCTCAAAAAAAAAAAGATACAAAAGAGCTGGGAATATATGTTCAGTGATACAAGGCTTGCCTAGCATGAGCAAGGCCCTACATTCAACCCCCAGTAACACACACACACAGACACACACACACATACACACACACACACAAAACATATACTCCCTCCATCCCCCCATAAAATTCCTAGACATACATTTTTTTTTTTGCCTAAAAATAAAAATATCAGCATTTATGTATCCAAATGTGGTGCTGAATGTTTTTCACAATGTTTTCACATTCAGGATCATATTCGATTCTTGCCAAATGTTATAAGCTGTGTAGGCAGGGACTGTTTCTCCCCACTCCTACAAAAACCATGATCCAGGCCTGGAAGAAAAGCAGCAGCAGATGGAGGAATTTAGAGACCACATGTTCTTTCTAATAAAACACTCAGTTGTGGTCCAGTTGACTACTCTCATTAAAAAAAAGAAGACACTTAAAAAACCACCCAAAGAACAACTGTTCACTGCTGGCTCTAGACCAAAATGAAAGGTCACCTCTGCACAGGTGATGCTTTTTGTTTTTGAGACACGTTCTTACTGTTGTCGCAAGCAGCTGGACTCACAGAGATCTGCCTGCCTCTGAGTCCTGCGATTACAGGCATGCGCCACCATACCCAGACCAATATACCACTGTCTTTTGACTCAATTTAAGACCAAGGAGCCAGGCAGGCTTCACCTATGACAAAGAGATACCAAGGTACCAGAGACCACCACAGTGAAGTTAAAGCTCAGATATAAGGCTCAATAAGGCTTACAAACAGGAGAAAAAGGAAATAAACATGTATCAGCAGATAGCCTCCTGAATACACAGGGACTGACCAGCCCTGGACGGAGAGATGGCTCCAATTCTGTAAAACCAACTGCTCACATCTAAAACACAAAAGTAGTTGGGAAGACATTCCAATGATTTTTTTTTTGTTATCTAGTTTTTAAAAATATTAACAAGCATCAGTTGTACAAATTGATGGGATTTGCTGTGACATTCCCATACATTCAATTCCTAGTACCCCAGTAAATGCACTGCTCATTGACCACTGCTGTGTGAGCCCAGTGTTTAGTCCCCTCTGCCAGGCCTCTGGGAGGAGCACAACATTTAGCCTAAAGAATTAGACAAATTTTAACTCAATCATTGCTCCACTGTCTTTTTCTGTATTAATCATCTAACTTATATGTTACTATATATTCTAGTTTGTCTCTCCATTGCTGTGTCAAAATACTCTGATCAATACCAACTTGGGGAGGAAAGGGTTTATTTGGCTTACATCTCCCGGGTCACTGATCATCAGGGAGCCCAAGGTAGGAGCTCAGGGTAGGAACTTGGAGGCAGGAGCTGGAGCACAGGCCATAGAGGAATGCTGCTTACTGGCTTGCTCCTCTGGCCCCTGCTCAGCCTTTTTTCTTATTGTAACACAGGCCCACCTGCCCAGAGGTGGTACCACACAGAATGGGCTGGGCCCTCCCATATCATTCAACAATCAAGAAGATGCCCCACAGACATGGCCATAGGCCAGTCCAATGGAGGCAATTCCCGGTTGAGGCTCCCTCAATCCAGGTGTGTCAAGTTGACACTAAAGCTATCCAGCAAAAAGAGACAATTAAAAAAAATTATGTATTTATTGTGTGTGGGTGCATGCATGTCACAGTGTGTATGTGAGCTGTCAGAAGACAACTGGAGGGAGTCAGTTCTTTCCTTCCACCATGTGGGTTCTAGGGTTCAGGTCATCAGACTTGGCAGCAAGTGCCCTTATCTGCTGAGCCATTTTGCCAGCCTGAGAGAATGTTTTAATAAGCAAAGTTACTTTTGCTATAAGAGGTTTATGTTCATTATCTAAAAAGTTAAGGGAAGAACCAAAAGAGGGGGAAGCTTTGAAAACAGATGCCCAGATTGTTACAACAAGGGGGTAACAATCAAATTAAAAGCAACCTTTGTGGGCCTAGGGAAAGCGATTCTAAGCCCTGAATTACCCAGTTCAAAAACACATAAGCAACGACAAAGAAGAGAAGGCTCTGCTTCACTTCTCAGTGCAAAGGGCACTTGCCACGTGCCCCGAATACTCAGAATAATTTAACTGCAGGAAGTACTGGAGAGGCTTAAATCATCTTAAGATGACTTCAGGTAGTTTCCTGATTTTATCAAATGCTACAATTTCACAGTACACTGATATAATTATTCAAATGACTGCTTTCAGAAAAAAAAAAAAACCACAGAAAAACAATCCTGCTAGAAAACCAAAGTACAAATATGGATCACACACAGGACAGAGGATGACCATTGAGGCCAATTGTTCAGAAGGGACGAACTGACCTTAGCTGAAAGCCAAGGCTCTTAGGAAACAGGTCATGACTTCTGGGTGTGGTGTCTCATTACAAAACTGTCTGATGCAAATGAATTTGTAATCCTGATCTAGATGCCAAACTCAACTTGAATAATTATATAGTTTTAGGACATAGATGAATTACTGGTCTGTAAGGAGTTTAGAGCACTTGATATACAACTGTATATTTACTATTGGCCTCTGGTGGCCATTCAGATACCTGAAAAAAAAAATGAAATCAATCTTAAATTTAAAATACACTCATTTTGGGACTAGAGGTATAAGCTCAGTGAAAAAGTGTTTGCCTAGCACACACAAGACCATGAGTTTGACCCTAGCACTGCAAAAACCCAAACACATCCTATCAACATGCAAGCATAGAACAATGCAGACAACAGGGTTATTTTTGCAGAAATGGGAGAAGTAAGTATGTATGGAAGTGATCGAATATGCTCAAATCTGTGGCAGGGTTAACAAGAAACTTCTGACAGTCACCTGACTTTATCATGGGAGTGAGATGCAGTGGAAAGGACAGGGACAGGACAGGGACAGAGGTTCAAAGACTTTTTATGTCCATCTCTGTTTTGAAGTTTGTACCCTGTATGGAATTACTCAGTCAAGAATATTAGATTAATTGGACAGTACCTAGCACACGCTTGTGCAAGCGATCCAAATGGAATCACTGGGCTATATTAATAACATTTTTACAGCTTCAGGAAAACTAGTCTTAAAGACTTTACTCCCCTCCCCCCATTTGATACAGTAATATAGTTCATCTGTCTTCTCAGATTAAGTCCTAAACAGGAGTCAAGGCTACATATGCATATAAAATCTACTAGAGAGGCTTTTAACAAAGCAATTTCTTCATTCTAGCCAACTCACAGAAAGCCAGGCTCGTAAATCAGATAATAACCAACAACTCATTAAAAAGTAGCTTTTCCTGTTTCCTAGTCCTGTGTCAAGGAAACAATTCCCTACCAATAAAAACAAAACAAACAACCCCTGTTTGCTTTAGACAGAGGAAAGTAGGAGGCTCTGATTTGAACTCAGTCCTTTGATCTTGCCATTTGAGACTGAAAGTCAAGACACTGGGTCTAATTTTAAGATTGAAAGTTATGAACTGTGAGACTGTGAGGAAGATGCTTAACATTTCTGAGCATCCTTGGCTGAAGGGTTGGGACAATTTTTGAGATTCCTTATAGCTATAGGATCTGCAGGCACCAACTCTTCCCATCTGTCTTCAGCACAAACAATGTAATCACCAAACTAAGAAATAAAGGTCCTCCTTTCATGAAAAACGTGTTAACCCACTGAAATTCAAAACACAGAAAGATCCAGAAGTGGAAATAAGGACAGAAGACAGGAGATGATTTCCTTAATTTACTTCCCATTCTGATGTTCTGTAAACCAGAATGCTATTTCCAGAATTTAACCATCTGAACATCTGAACTTAATTTTCAGAAGCAAAGAGCAATGAATGTACACTTAATAGGTCTTCTCTGAAGACTGAGTTAGGAAGCTCACAGGTGTTTGCTACCCTACACCACCTGAATATTTAGGTAGTCTATACCAGGGTCACACGCACAAGGATCTTCACCTCCATTACAGAAAGAAAAAAGCTACAGTTACAATCCAGCAAATAAATACAGGACTGCCTAGGGCTCTTTTCTAGCCCTGTCTTTTGACAGTTCTTTCCAGTGAACAGTGGGAAAGTGAGGTATAAACCCACTTCTTCTGTGGGAATGGCACTGCTGCCTACACTTCCGTTCTGAAACAGTGTGACTGGTGTCTAGCAGGTAAAAAAGGATAAAGGACAGCATCCTTGGACACAAGAGCAATGTGACAGGCAAGACCTGGTTGGGTCCTTGTTGACCCAACCAAGATTCCAACACCCAGCAAGTGGCTGGGTATGTATGACAAAGACAGTCTTTTCACACCACAGAAGAGCCTATGGTAATATGCCCTCAGACTCTTTCTTCTACAAGCCACACCCAGTCCCAGACCAATGCATTTCCCACTTATGCCTCCAAATACAACTAAATGAAATGCAAGAAACCAAACACACTCAGCTTAGTAATTAAGAATATGTTTTCAAAGGAGTTTTAAAATCAAACTGAATCTTAACTATTTAAAGGGAGTTTGAAAAACAATACAACTTACCAAATGTGCCATAAAATCCTCTAGGTCCACAGGTACCCACGCCGTATTTCTTTAAAGATGCTAATGCTGCTGCCTTTATTGAAGCAAAAAATTTTAATGATTTACCTTAAGAGTCAAAACTGACGCTTTCTATTCTTGAACCCACACAGCTACCCTTTCCCTCTCCCACTTTCCTTTCTTTCTTGTAACTATGACAATTTCAACAGGGTGTAGGTAACACAGGGTCTAACAAATAAGGCACATAACAAAAACAATGGAAAAGTTATATTAGCCTAATTCTGAATATTCAATGAACTCAAGACCTTTACACTTCTTGCATTTGTGAACCTGTGCCTTCCCTAAAAACTCCTAATAGGAGATGGAGCAACTGCCTAGACACACTCTGACTACTATCCAGGTCTGGCTATCCTGGGTCCTCTGGCTGCCAGCTACACTAAGCCCTTCAGACACTTCTGACTCCCTTTGTCCAAGCCTAGGTTCTGAGTCTGTCACACACAGTAGTGGGAGGCATTTTGCCCTTTCTGATGGGTCGCCCATGTCCTTTACACTCATTCTCTTCAACTAGCAAAGTCATGTTCCACTTCAGCAGTATGTACTACTCACCTTGACCCGAGGGTTGTCCAGCAATCCAAGAAAATTAAAGGAGGCAAAGTTTATACATTCTTTTCCATTCACTACAATGTTGTGGCTAGGAGGGCTAGGGAAAGAGACAAAAAGTGGTTTGCTTCAGCACCCATCCAGGTCATGTGCCAATGTGCCAGGCACAACACAACTGTGGTTTTATCATTCTGCCATATTTGCTTTCCAAGTCTTTTGTTTTTGCTTTCTAATAATAAAATTGGAGAATGGGAGATTAAACATCAAACGCCTTTCCACCAGGCCTGTTCTTTAATAAGCTCCCCCGTACAACTAAATAAATCAGGGCCCGGAGTTCAGTGGTAAAGAGTGCTGGCTGCTCTTTCAGAGAACCTGGATCAGTTCCCAGCACTCATATGGTGGCTCAACTGCTTGTAACTCCTGTTCTAGGGGATGTGATGCTCTCTTCTGGTCCCTGAGGGTACCAGGCACACATGTGATATTCATACATGCAGGCAAACATACACCTAAAAATAAATATAAATCTTTATAAATGAAAGAAGATGGATGAAGATGGTAAATTTCTGTTTTGATTTTTAAACTCGAGTAGCTAAATATATATCTCAGAAAAAAATCAGGACTAAAATAATCAGGAAGGATATATGATCAAGGTCAAAGGCGAGAACAGGCAAAGAGAGTTATGACCTTAGTTCAGTGGTTTAAAAACAAATGTTTTCTATAGGAATCCAGTAAAAGAATAACTGGGATATGCATCTAATTTCTGAGTTAATGCTGGAATTCTCTTTGAGAAGATCTTCCATGATCACTGCCACCCCCCCCCCCCAAAAAAAAAGAATTAGGGTAGCAATCTACACAGGAGTCAGATCTGAGCACAGCTGGTCTGGAAGAACAGGCTCTTGGCAAGACATATGTTAAGCCCTTTGCTGACACACTAAAGTTTATTATAAATCATGCTTCAAGAACATGGGGTCAAACATGGACCATGGCATTCAAGGCCAATTTGGTTAGTACCAGTCTCTCGCGACTAAAGGAAACAGCATGACAGGGCAGAACAGTGTAGAAGATATATAAACCATCACCCAGGTGAGGGACAGGACTGCACCATGAAACTGTGGTTTCAGTTACATTTGTCTATTTTCCAATAGAACTGATAATTCACAAGGAAAGAAGCACAAGATTCTGGAAAGCCAAGGAAAGAAAATAGAGAAGACTTGAAATAAATTCACAAAAGCATATTAACACTAACATACAAAATGAATGAAGACTCAGTTTCAGTCAGAAGTGAAAAACAAATGTCTCACAGAGCTTTGAGACAGACATCACTTACATCACAGCTCCTGAGAGCACTGGATGCTTGGGCACATCCCCTGGCTTCAGTGATCAGTTTCATCATTGACAAAGGGTGGGAAAGAATGTGTCTTTCAAGGTAAGTGTCTATTTGACGTGCAAGGTCCATAAAATGTGCTAAATATTTCCCCTCTTTTTTATGCCTTCAACATCAGTCTGTGATTTGCTGGCTGGCAGTGTGATCTGAAGCAGGGAAACTTGTTCTATCCTGTACCGAGAAGAGGGAAGGAAAACAGTTTCCAGTGTGAATTGGAGTTTCCCACCTATTCTCCATGCCAGCTAACAGGAGCAAGTCAGGTAACTCTAGGCAGGAATCCTGGGACCTAAAACAAAACATGTAGAAAAACAACTCTACAATCAACCCTCCCAAGGATTCAGAAGAGGAAAAGAAAATATTTCCTAATCAAAACCACAAGCCCCCACCAGGAATCAGCAGGCCACACAGGAGCAGTGGACCAGCAACTCAGAACTCGAGATACCAGAAGGAGGAAGCATGAAGGGCCAAAGCCAAGGTTGAGGCATGGTAAACAAAGGCAAGCAGATGTATAAAATAGCCAAACATAACTTCTACAACTCAATAAAAACTAAGAATCAGTAAAACAAAGAATCCAAGAGAAAAATTACGTATCTGTTCAGACAAGGTAGGAAAGTGAAAGAATTGAGAAAATGATGAGATGCAAAAAATAGAGAAGAGCACACGCTGGACATGGAAGCAGGAAAAAGTTACAAGTTCTAGAACAGGAGTTCCAAAGGAAAGACTAAAGAAAAAAACCCAAAACAAAACAGACCAAGAGTGTTCAGATAGGCAACAGTAGAAAGTTCTCAAAATTCACAGAGTAAGAATCAGGCTGAAAAGGAAAAATAGGCACAAAGCAGGGTGAGTAAGAACAAAGAATTTTACAGATGGAGAAGACTTCTAAAAGCCAACAGAGAAGACAAAATTTGGGTGACACATTCACTGGCTAGTCTTGCCACAACACAAGGGAAGACTTTTCCAAGAGCTGCAAGACAAATCACTACCCACCTGGGACCCCACTAACCAGCTGACATTCAAGGAGGTATAAGAAAAACACAGTATGATACAGAGAGAATCTTCCTCAGTCCCCACTGGAGGATATAGCAGAGGACATATTTTAGGAAAAAGACACTTTAAGCCTGAAGAAGTTGGGTAGATAAAGCAATATACAGCCAAAGATAAGCAAAGGAACTAGTAAATAGATAAGACGGTGGTGATTCTCAACATTAACAATCCTGGGGCATGTGAAACAGGTAGGGAAGAGATGGGGCATGACTAAGGTGGAAGGAATCTAGTAAGTCTCTGCACTGCTCATTAAGAACTACTGACTAAAATACGGGCACAGGAAATACATCAAGCATGAAGAGATGAGAGGCACAGAAGGAAGTGTAATCGAGAAAACTAAGCAGACAAAAGGCAAGGGGAAAAAAATAATAAGGTATTCGGAACAGATGACAGCAGACAGAAATAGCATCCACAGGGTCATGCTGGTACCCGAGTAACTGGGAGTAGCCATATTGGTGAACTTTCGGTCTCACTAGACATGCCTTCAGTTGCACTCCTATGTTTATGCACAGTACTTATACAGCAGAGCTCAACAGATGCCAACTGATGTGTACTGTCGTGACTACTCTGCTACCTATAACAGGAGGCCACATATTCTAGCTGTTTTTGCAACAAGTTGTGGCCAGTGCGGCCTTAAGTTGACAAAGAAAGGGGTCTCTCCTCTACCCATTCACCTGCTACCCTTTCTCAAGATGACTTATGAACAGCACAGCAGCTCCTGTGGAGTCACGGAATTTTGGGTTCTGTAAGCCACTGACCCACTCTTACTACCAGAACCACCTCTAGCAATGCTACCTTAAGAATTTGAAGAAATAATTTCCTTCTTTTTTAAAAACAGAGAGGTAAAATAAAACAAGTAACTACAGCGCACATTCCCACATTGCCAGCAGTGGGCTTCACAACGTAGGTACTGTACAAACAAGTAAACAATCCTTTTTGGATCACAACAAAAAAATTACTATTGGGGAACAAGTAAGTGTAGGAATGATATATAGTGAGCAGATATCTAAGACACAGGCGAAATGCTGGAGGACAGCAATCCACATGTTTAAAAAGTAATGGATCTCACTGAGCATGGTGGTACACACACCTTCAATCCTAGCAACTGGGAGGCAGAAGCAGGTAAATCTCTGTGAGACGGAGGCCAGCCTGGTCTACATAGTTAAATATAGGCCAGCTGGGGCTACAGGGAAGACACTGTCTCAAAAAACAAACAAAAGAAACCCCTCGAACAAATAAAAGTAATAGATCCCAAGTGATGAGACAGAAATCAAAGTAATAGGCTTAAAAAACAATTCCTTTGAAAAGTGATTCAAATGATGAATATGGTATCAAATTCTTATGACGAATTAAAATAAAGTTACTATGTGAGGTAAGGGGGAAAAAGCAACATTATTTTTTAATATATTATCTATACAATTTGATGAGGTTAGACTGGCTGGCCAATGAGCACCAGGGATCCATTTATCTCCAGATCCCAGAGTTGGGGTTATAGAGGCAGACCATCATGCCTGAGTGTTTACATGAACACTGGGGATTGAACTCAGGTCCTCATGCTTGAGGTACTTTACCAACTGAGCCATTTTCTAGCACCTCAGCTACTTTTTTTCTTTTTCTTTTTTTTTTTTTTTTTTTTTTGAGAGAAGGTCTCACTGTGGTAGCCCTGGATATGCCTGGAACTCAATATGCAGACCAAGTTGGCCTCAAATGCACAGAGCTCCATTAACCCAACCTCGGTTACTTTTGGTACATACATTTAAGTTTGCAAATAAAATGAGAAAAAAGTCATAAATTTTATTAGGAATATTGTGCATCATCTCATATTCTAGGACAGATTAGTGTTTGTTATACAAATAAATTAGTAATAATAAAGTCAACAGATGGTAAACTAAGTTCAAAGATGAAGACACTGATTATCAGATTAAGATCCAATCACATACAAAAGAAACTGACCAAAAAAGGCAACGGAAAGCTGAAAACAGAAAGTTATTTTAATTACACACTAACTCAATCAAAATTAGTGTAGCTAGGCTACCAGATAAACTAACAAGGTAAAAAAAGACTAGAGACAGGGCTGGAGAGGTGGCTCAGTAGTTAAGAGCAATTGCTACTCTTGCACAGGACCTGGGTTCAGTTCCTAGAACCCACATGGTGGCAAACAACTGTCTGCAACTCCAGGTCCAGGGGATCCCACAACCTTTTCTGGCCTCCAAAGGCACTGCACACATGTAGTATGTAGTATACATGTAGACAAACACCCTTATACATAAAATGAAGATAAATAATAAAAGAAAATGACAGTTGTTATATGATGACAAAAAAAAAAAACTCTCAAAAGATGTAAAACTGCTGAACTCAAATACACCTAACAACATACTTTCAAATTAAATGATTTCAGCAAACAAACTGGGTGACTCTACATGGCAGGGGAGGAGTAGCTATCTCTGCTGTCTTGTCTTACGCATTTGTAAATCAAGCAGACAGAAAATGATGGAGACTGAAATATCTGAGCAACAACAAAATGCCAGGTGCAAAGAACACAAGACATCTTGGAGTAAACTACAAAACACATCACAATATTCAGTATTATAAACACTGTTATTTCATTTCTGCTTTCAGATAGGGCCTTACTATGTAGCTCAGACTCATCTGAGACTTACCATGTAGCCCAAGCTGCCCTTGAGCTCTTGATACCCTGTGTTCCAGGTGCTGTTGTTACAGCTGTATGCCACCATGCCCGGCAACACTGTGTATCAGAATATTCAATAGAGCAGAATATTGACAAAAACTCTCAATAAAGACATAAAGCAAATCTCAGTAAGGGTATTAGAATCATCCATAAAGGGTATTATCCAGAACACATTTTCCAATAACATGGAACTGAGTCACAAATCACTGATAAAGACAGTTCAAAGAAAGCAGTGTGCTCGGGAAGGAAGGAAGGGAGGGAGGGAGAGGCAAGGAGGGAGGGAGGGAAAATTAGCAAAAAAAAAAAAATCAAAATGAAAAATTGGGAATATTCAAATATCAAAAGCATATTATTAGAGCCAGTGAGATGGCTCAGGAAGTAGAGGCACTTGCCAACAAGCCTGATGACCCAAGTTCAATCCCAGTGACCCACATAATGGGAGGAGAGGACTCCTCCAAGTTGTCCTCTGACTCCTACAGACACGTGGTAGCCCACATATAGAACACACACACACACACACACACACACACACACACACACACACGCACACACCCCTTCCCCCTCAAATAAATTAAAATGCAACACAAACATCAAAAAAGTCCAACTTAAAAAAACACCACACATTAAAAGCAAAGGCTACAGTTGGAATAGTGCTCAGGATGGAGTTTAACAGCCTTTAATAGAGAGTTCATTATCCCTTGTTCACAATTTTTAAAGCTTTAGAGCAACAAATTAATTTGGTACCAAAACCTGTCCAAACAGATATGAATATATTACTGCTTCTGCCTTTCCCAATGAATGGATACATTCATAGAGGATGTTGCCCCAGGCTGCAGGAAAGTGGTTCTATTATATAACAAGGAATACTCATATCATTTGTTTCAAAAATCAAAAAAACTGTAATGTCTACTCTTAAGGTATCAGAAAAGAGACTAAATCATTGCTAGAGAAAGTCAAACATGTATAAATTGAGTTCAACTAAATTAGTGAACTCTAAAAATGCAGGAATTTAAATACAAGTGTGATTCAATTTCCAAAAATATACTTTACAAAATAAGAAGAATCATATATTGATCTTAAAAGATGCAGAAATGATATTTGATAGAGTTCAACATGGACATATAAATTAAAATTCTCAGAATGCAAAGATCAGAAGGAAATACACTCAAATTGGCAAGATTCTGTGTATCTAAAATCTGAGGATGGTGTGAGACAAAGAAGCATTCCCTTTAGAGCAGGACCAAAGCTGCTTGCTCTCTTCTTACTGCTCAGCTTATCACAAAGGCCACACTATGTGCAGAGACCAAGAATAAAAAGAAATGAGTGGATGTACATGCACACCCACACACAGTTCAACAGTCACACTATCATCTAAAGGTGACTAGATCACATTGCACAAAGTCTCCACAGACACAAGAAATGATTGGAATTGATGGGAATAATATAAAATATGTGATAAAAGACAAAATATTTGGAATTTGAAGAAAAATATAAAAGGGAATGTAGGACATTCATCTGAAAGGCTTAGTATTTTAAAGATACTACATTTTGCCAAAATAAACTATAAACTCAATGCAATCTCAACTAAAATTCCATTAGGATTTCTAAAGAAGTTCCATAAACTTACAAAATTACATTGAAGGAGAAAAGTTCCTGACTGGCTAAATGAATTTAGAAAGAGGCAGGAAGGTGCTTTACAGAAGGAACTATTTCAGAGCAGGTCTGGCACTGGAGTGGTGAGAATCAGGAATGCCTAAGAACTGTGTATATGTAAATACTTAGCAAACAAGACTATGTGCCCCATAAACTACGAGGTCACATATAAGTTTTTTCTAGTGATAAAGCTGAGTAACCACATGCAAAGGTGAATTCCAGACAATGAACAGACATGCCTACAATAGCCAAGTCAGCACAGAAAATAGCTTAGTGGTTGTCAGGGCTGGGGGGGGGGGCGGTTTGAAGAGAGAGGGAAGAAGAAAAAGGCTTGGGATTTCCTGTAGGAGGGATGGACATGCTCTAGAATTAGGTACGGTGACCTAATTCTAGTGGTGGGCCTCTGTTAATACACTGAAACCCACCTGATTGAATTTTTAAAAATATTTTATTATTTTTATTTTATGTGTATGCATGTATTGCCTGCATGTAGGTAAGTGCACCCACGTCATGCAATGCCCTCAGAGGACAGAAGAGGCTGTCGGATCCCCTGGAACTGGAGTTATGGACAGTTGTTAGCTGCCATGTGGGTGCTGGGATTTGAAGCCAGGTCTTCAGCAAGAACAACCAGTGTTCTTAACCACTGAGCCATCTCCAGCCCATAATCGAGTATTTTAAAAGAATAAATTTTATGCTATGTGGATAGCTTGATAAGGGTTTCTTTAAAGAAAAAGAACAAATCCTAAGCATAAATAACTTCTCAGTATTGAAAGCAAACAGGTATTATATACACTAAAGTAATGCTCAATCCACAGTATCAATTAAAACACCTTTCAAGGGGGATGAAGAGATGACTCTGTGGTTATGAGCACCGGCTGCTCTTGCAGAGGACCTGGATATCAACTGTACAACCATCTGTAGCTCCAGTTTCAGGGCATCTGACGCCCTCTTCTGGCTTCTGTGGGCACTGTACAATATACGCAGGCAATATATGCATGCACATTAAAACAAAAACAAGAACAAAAAAAACACCCTTAAAGGACTGGGAATACAGACAACTCAGAGGTAGATTACTTGTCTAGTACACACAAGGCCCTGGGTTCAATTCCTAGTACTGAAAAAAGAAACAAAACAAAAACCAGCATGTTGCGTTACAGAGATGGACAGCAGTTAAGAGCACTTGCTGCTCTATCATGAGGACCAGAGTTCAGACCTCAGCACCCATGCCATGTTGGGCAGCTCACAAATGCCTGTAACTCCAGCTTCAAGGGATCTGACACCTTCTTCTGGCCTCCATGGGCACCCCACCCCGCTTGCACATATACTTACTCACACTTGTGCAATACACACATACAATATAATACAATTTAAATATACACATATAAAACCACAACCAACCAGTGGTGGTGTTGTCTCTCTTTCTTCTAGCATTCTACCACTGAGCTATAACCCCAAATCATTTTGCATTTTTGGTTTGTTTAGCTTTCTTTTTGAGAGGGCCTCATGAAGTAGCTCAGGCTAACCTTGAACTCACGTTCTAACACAGGCAGGACTTGAACTTGAGATCCTCCCGACTCAATTTCCTCAGAAGTTGGGATTCCTGACTGTGCCACTAGGCCTGACTTCTTAAAGTTTTTGCAAAGAATTTATATAATGCTCTTGATTATAATGAAAATATTATGCAAAGTGAAAAAAGAATGGATGTGAAGAATCACCAGATCAGTAAGAGCAGATAAAACAATATAAGCAGGTTGGGGTGGTGCAGGCCTCTAATCTCAGCACTTGGGAGGCAATGGCAGGCAGATCTTTTGTGAGAGCAAGGCCAGACTGGTCTACATAGGGAGTTCCAGGCCAGCTAGGGCTATAGGGAGATCCTGCTTCAACAAACAAACAAACAAACACAATCAGCATAGTACAAAAGTGTAAAATAAAAACAATGTTAAAATGAGCAAGAAACATGTTCTAGCCTTTCAAGAGCCTGTTTACATTCTGCTACCAAAAAGGAGAAAATTAAGAGGAACAGTGTGGCCAAATACTTATAATTCCAGCAGCAGGCTAGGCAGCTTAGCCAAATATGAGCTTCAGGATCAGAAAGATTCAGACTCAAATAAGATAAAGAGTGATAGAGAAAAGCACTCAGTATTTTCTGGCCTCCATATGCACGCCTAGGTGTTGTGTACCTATACCTACAACACACACACACACACACAAAATCACTGAAGCAGTGTTTCCAAAACTGGATGGAGGTTTCATTCCCAGGGATTCATGAATGTTCCCACCTAGAGAGAGAGAGACAGAGACAGAGACAGAGACAGACAGAGACAGAGACAGAGGTCAACACAGGGAAGAAACAAAAGAATTCTACAGACAGAAGATTATGGGGTCTCTCTGTGCAGCAGCTACAGTACATCCAGTCAGGACTGGAGCAGAACAAAGGATTCTAGAAGAAAAAGAAAAACGAACCTAATGATAATATGACTGACCATTCTGAAGGGAGATTCAAGCTCTTAGAGGAAGATACAGATCGCTACACAGAACCAAGAAAAATGTTTGACTCTAGGAAAAACCGTATACAAGAAAGAAAATGTACTCACATAGCTGATGTAAGTACAATGTAAAGGACAGTATGACCATAGTCATCAAAGTGTAAACAATAAATAATCTAGAGACAAATTATATTGCAATTAAACAGGTAAAGTAAAGTGAGGAGCAAGGCCGTCAAATGCAGGTGAGCTGTATGCACCTGAGCTGTGGAGGTCTTGTGCAGGCAGCCCAGGAGCTACAACACTCCAAGGGCCTCAGCAGGCTGCTGCACCTACTCTGGACAATTTTCCCTAACCTATAAACGACCTGATCAAGGATACTGTAGGTCTTGGAATGGTGTGGGTTTGTTTTTATACAGCCAGTCTTTCTCTCCTACTATAACTAATGATTATGATAAAAACTCAGAATGAGGGGAAAAAAGACAAGAAATAGTAGCATACAAGTGTGCGTGTGAGGGAAGTTTTGTTTTGTTTTTTTAAGAAAAATAGGTTTAATGCCAAAATTAAGGAGTTTAAAAGATGCCCAGACCATCCCTAGAAGAAAATTTTACATAAAGAATCAAAACAGTTTAGTTGTTTGCTGAAACCTGATATTTTACTTCATTTAAAAAGGGAATACTAGCTGGGCGTGGTGGTGCACGCCTTTAATCCCAGGGAGGCAGAGGCAGGTGGATTGCTGTGAGTTCAAGGCCAGCCTGGTCTCCATAGCAAATCCAAGCCAGCTGGGGCTACAGGGAGACCTTGTCTTTTAAAAAAAAAAAGGGAATATCGGGGGTGGGTTTGGACCTCCATGGGGTAGTGGCTCAGAGCTCAGCAGACCTCCAGAGACTGCTGATATCTGGCCTCCCTCTGGCCTTCAACTACCAGAGGGCCTAAGAACCCAGAGGACTGCCTGACAGCCCCCAGATCCTGCCTCTAGATGGTGGTGAGCTTCCCCTAATTGGGCCATACCATTCCCCTACCTGGGATTTTGTGAGGCCCCTCCCAAGGCCCTAGGGCAGATCTGGCTTTGGTGGGCTGGGGCTGAGATCCTAACAGGCAGCCTGAGAGGGTGGGTTCAGACCTCCATCGATGTAGCAGCTGGGATCTCAGCAGACCACCGCTGAGTTCTAGTCCCCCACTGGCCTCCCTCTGGCATAAGGAAGACAATAAACAGGACTGCCTGAGAGAGCCTAGAACCTGCCTCCACGTGGTGAAGGAAGCCTGAGTGTACCTGATTGGAACCTGAATTGGGCTTCTGTGGGTACCCTGAATAGCTGGATCTGAACCCATCACTTCCCTCCAAAATAAACCTGAGAGAACCTGAACCCTGTATCAACCAGCTTTAACAAACAAAAGTGCACTTCAACTTAATTCTCATACTAGAATCATAAACAACAAAAGAAATTCACATGCCACAACTACAATGAAAGAATAATAAAATGGAAAGCCAAAACACTATGTTCCCACCAAACCCCACCAATCCTGTAGATGAGTTCTACAAGGAGCACCTCCTAGAGATAATGCAAAACACTGAATTTAAAAGAACAACCATAAACATGATCAAGGAATTCAACAAATTTAAAGAACACATGAACAAACAAAGAGCTAAAAGAAGATAGGGATAAACTTCTGAATGAATTCACAAAAGAGATAGAAACATTGAAGAAAACTCAGGCAGAAATGAAGAAGGAAGTGCAAAACCCAACTTGAAACAACAGGGGAAAGCCTTACCTCTACAATGAATTAAATAGAAAACAGAATATCAACACCGGAGGATAAAGATGAAGAACTGGACCACTCAAGCAAAGATTATGGAAAATCTAAAAAAACACAGGACTGGAATATGCAAGAGATGTGGGACACCATGAAAAGACCAAATCTATGGATCATAGGACTAGAGGAAGAAGAATTTCAGGTTAATAGTGTTGACCAGATCTTAGACAGGATTGTAGAAGAGAATTTTCCAAAATTAAGGAAAGAAATCCCCATCCAAATACAGGAAGCACATAGAACACCAAATAGACAAGATCAGAAATGAAACTCCCCATGACATATCATAGTAAAAACACTAAATGTACAGAACAAAGAGAGACTACTGAAAGCAGCAAAAGAAAAACAAGTCACATATAAAGGAAAACCCATTAGGATCACAGCTGACTTTTCAATGCAAACTATGAAAGCCAGAAGAGCCTGGATCAAAGTATTCCCAGTGTTAAATGACCACAGATGCCAACCCAGATTACTATATCTAGCCAAAATGTCTATTATAGTTGAAGGGGAAAGAAAAATCTTCCATGACACAAAAAGCCTGAAAGAATACATGTCCACAAAACCAGCCCTTCAAACAGCAATCAAAATGACGGCAACCAATACACACATTTTAAGATAAAAGGATGGAAAAGAATATTCCAAGCAAAAGGCACTAAGAAACAAGTTGCAATTCTATTATCTGACAAAATAGACTTCAAAGTAAACTAATCAGAGGGTCACTTCATTCTGATCAAAGGAACAGTTAACCAAGAAGATATTACAATCCTTAACATATGTGCACCAAACTCTGGTGCACCCAAATTCATAAAAACGATACTACAGGACTTCAAAACACAGATTAACCCCAACTCAATAATAGTAAGGGACTTCAATACCTCACTGTCTCCATTAGACAGGTCAGACAAGCAGGGGTTGCAATTCTAATAGCTGACAAAATAGACTTCAAAGTAAAATAGAAATAAGGAGAGTCACTTCATTCTGATCAAAGAAACAGCTAACCAAGAAGATATTACAATCCTTAACATATATGCACCAAATTCTGATGCACCCAAATTCATAAAAACAACACTACAGGATTTTAAGACAGCTTTCTACTCAGCACCCCATGGAATTTTCTCAAAAATTGACCACATACTGGGCCACAAAACAAAACTCAACAAATATTTAAAAAGTGAAGTAATTCCATGCATTCTGTCAGACCACAATGCAATAAAGCTCAAAATCAACACTGGACAAAGCCCTAGTCACTGCATGAACTTGTGGCGACTGAACAACACACTCCTAAACAATGAGAGGGTCAAAGGAGAAATTAAGAAAGAAATAAAAGAATTCCTGGAATTCAACAAAAAGGACAATACAACACAACACAACTTTGGACATATTAAAAGTAGTCCTAAGAGGGGAGTTTATAGTTCTAAGTGCCTATATTAAAAAATTAGAAAGAGCCCAAATAAATGACCTAACACTGCAATTCAAGGCACTGGAAAGGCAAGAACAAATGAAACCCAAACCCAGAAAAGAAGAAATACCAAAAATCAGAGCAGAAATTAATGAAATAGAAACAAAGAAAACAATACAAAGAATCAATGAATCTAAGAGCTGGTTCTTTGAAAAGCTGAACAAGATAGACATATCCTTCCTTAACCCAGTAAACCAAAAGAAAGAAAGAGCAAATCCAAATCAACAAAATCAGAGATGAAAGGGGAAACATCACAACAGACACCCAAAAGATCCAGACCATTGTAAGGGAGTAGTTTAAAAACCCATACGCTACAAAATCTGAAAGTCTAAAAGAAATGGATGGATATCTGAAATCATGGGAACCTCCAAAGTTAAACCAAGAAGAGATCAACAGTTTAAACAGACCCATAAAATATAAGGAAATTGAAACAGTGATACAAACTCTCCCAACTAAAAAAAGCCCAGGCCCAGATAGAGTTAAAGCAGAAGTCCATCAGACATTTAAAGAAGACCTCCAACCAATACTACTGAAATTATTCAAAACGACAGAAACAGGGAGAACTCCCAAATTCCTTCTATGAAGCTAGCATCACTCTAATACCCAAACTGGGTAAAGACATAACTAAAAAAGAAAACCATAGACCCATATCCTTAATGAACATAGATGCAAAAATCCTCAACAAAATGCTTGCAAACCACATACAGACACACATCAAAAAGATCATTCACCATGATCAAGTAGGCTTTATCCCAGAAACGCAAGGATGGTTCAATATACGCCAGTCAATAAATGTCATTAGTCATATAAACGGACTCAAAGACAAAAACCACATTGTCATCTCAATAGATGCAGAAAAGGCTTTTGACAAAATTCAGCATGCATTTATGTTCAAAGTCCTAGAGGGAACTGGACTGGAGGGAATGTACCTCAACATAATTAAAGCTATATACAACAAACTCACAGCCAGTATCATTCTAAATGAAGAAAAACTGGAACCATTCCCATTAAAATAGGAACCAGACAAGGATGTCCACTATCTCCACTCCTTTTCAACATAGTGCTTGAGCAGTAAGACAGGAGACAGAAATTAAAGGAGTACTAACTGGAAAAGAAGAGGTCAAACTATCACTTTTTACAGATATGATACTCTACCTAAGAGATCCCAAAAATTCCACCAGAAAACTCCTAGAACTGATCAACACTTTCAGTAAAGTGGCAGGTTATAAAATCACTAGCCTTTCTATATACCAATAAGAAGCAATTGGAGAAAGAATACAGGGAAATGCTTCCACTCACAATTGCTGCAAAAAAAAACTAAAATATGTTGGAATAAGTCTGACTAAATAAACCAAAGATCTCTACAATGAAAATTTTGAATTGTTAAAGAAAGAGACTGAGGAAGACACCAGGAGATGGAAGGACCTCCCATGCTCATGGATTGGAAGAATATTGTGAAAATGACCATCCTACCAAAAGCAATATATAGATTCAATGCAATCCCAATCAAAATCCCCATGACACACTTCACAGAATTAGAAAAATTCATCCTTAAATTCACATGGAGGCACAAAGACCCCAGATAGCCAAAGCAACCCTGGGCACAAAGAGCAACGCTGGAGGGATTACTATACCAGATCTCAAAGTATACTACAGAGCCATAGTCATAAAAACAGCATGGTACTGGCACAAAAACAGACA
>NW_008350126.1:2802190-2802721 GCF_000622305.1 Nannospalax galili | reverse complement strand
AATGGTACTGGCAAAACTGGATCTCCACCTGTAGAAGAATGAAACTAGATCCTTATCTTTCGCTTTGCACAAAAGTCAACTCCAAATGGATCAAAGACCTCAATGTGAAACGGGAAACCCTGAAACTATGAGAAGAAAATATTGGCAGTAACTTACAGGATATAGGTGTCAAAAGGATTTTCTAAATCAGACAATTGTTGCTCAGGAATTAAGGTCAGCAATCAATAAGTGGGACCTCATTAAACTTTCCTGGAGAGGAAAAGAAACAATCAAAAAAGTGAAGAGAAAACCCACAGAATGCGAAAAAAAAAAAAAAATCTTCACCAGTGACACATCTGACAGAGGTTTAACATCCAGAATGTAGAAAGAACTCAAAAAACAAAGAATCGAGAAACCAAATGACCCAATTAAAAGATGTGGTAAAGATCTAAACAGAGAGTTCTCAAAGGAAGAATAAAGATGGCTAAGAAACATCTCAAAAAGTGTTCAACATCGTTAGTAATTAGGGAAATGCAAACGAAAATTATCCTA
>NW_008350126.1:2798288-2802169 GCF_000622305.1 Nannospalax galili | reverse complement strand
ATCAGGCTGCCTAGGATCAAGAGAACAAATGATACCAAATGCTGGTGAGGATTTGGAGAAAGGGGAACGCTCATTCACTGCTGGTGGGATCGCAAACTCCTGCAACCTCTATGGAAAACAGTGTGGAGAACTCTTACAAAACTAAAAATGAACCTACCATATGGCCCGGTTCTACCACTCCTTGGCATATACCCAAAGGACTCACCCTATTGTAGAGACACTTGTACAACCATGTTTGTTGTTGCTCTTTTCATAATAGCTAACAGATGGAAGCATCCTAAGTGCCCCTCAACTGATGAGGGGTTAACAAAAGTGTGGTACATTTACACAATGGAATTCTATTCAGCAGTAAAGAAAGATGAAATAATGAAATTTGCAGGTAAATGGATGGATCTAGAAACTGTTATACTAAGTGAAGTAACACAGACTCAGAAAAACAAACAACTTATGTTCTCCCTCATATGTGGCTCCTAGCACCAAATTCTTTTAAAGTCCAGGTCCTTTTAATAAGATGATCCTATACAGCAATCCTTTCTTCATGAAATAACTACCATCATCACCTGACTTCAGCTGAGCCTGATCACTAAATATAGTCACAATTGGGCTTGTTGATGGTTGTGCTCAGTCATTAAAAGATTGCCACAAAACAAAGAGAGAATACTGAAAGCAGCAAAAGAAAAACAAGTCACATACAAAGGAAAGCCCATCAGGATTACAGGTGACTGATCATTGCGAACTATGAAAGACAGAAGAGCCTCGATTAAGGTATTTCCAGTTCTAAATGACAATAGATGCCAGCCCAGACTACTTTACCTATCAAAAATGTCTATTATAGTTGAGGGGGAAAGAAAAATCTTCCATGACAGGACAAATAGCCTGAAAGCATACATGTCCACAAAACCAGCCCTTCAAAGAATACTTGAAGCAATACAGAGAGCAAAGAGAGAAACAACTATAACCCAGGGGTAACAAAAGAAAATAAATAAAGGTATAATCTAGGAAACACGAAATTAGAGAACACAAACAGCCCCTAAGCAAGTGATGAGGATCCTGAGGTGTTGGGGGTGTCAACAAAGGTTTGATCTTGTAGATCCATATCATTTATCCATTACCTTTGTTTCGGTAATAAAATGCCAGAACAGTTTGGGTAACCTCTTCAGAGAATGGTGTGATAAGAATAGAAGGTAGGAATTGGATAGGCAGTTAAGTTAGAAAGACCCCAAGGAAAAGTAGCCAGATTCTTGGCTAAAAGTCAAAATGTCCTTGGGCCTCTTAGCAACATACTGCATTCCAAAGGCCAAAAATGCTGAAAGTATTTTGGGAGCTTGTAGCTAATCCTTAAAAGATCTTAGGGTTACCTCTTCAGATGGGGCAATGTTGGAGGGGAGGGAGTAGGCGTGGATTTGATCAAAACACCTTATATGCATGTATGAAATTCTCAATAAAGTTTTTGTAAAAGTTAAAAAAAAAAAAAGGGAATACTGGGTCTGGAGAGATGGCTCCATGATTAGGAGCACTGGCTGCTCCTGCAAAGGACCTGGGTTCAATTCCCAGCATCCACATGGCAGCTAATAACTGTCCATAACTCCAGTTTCAGGGGATCCAACGCCCTCTTCTGAGCCCCTTAGGCATTACATGACATGGGTGTACCTACACACATGCAAGCAATACATATATAGATGTAAAATAAAAAATAAATAAAATATTTTTAAAAAGGAATACTATATAAAGAAGTATATACTTTTGCAAATATAACTAAAATAGAGAACACATACTGCAAGCAGCAAAGCTAATTTACCCGGAAACGATGTTGTAGTTGAGCGCAGGATGGTCTTTTGAGACAGGAGGAACAA
The DNA here is from genome assembly GCF_000622305.1 of Nannospalax galili. Classification (NCBI taxonomy): domain Eukaryota; kingdom Metazoa; phylum Chordata; class Mammalia; order Rodentia; family Spalacidae; genus Nannospalax; species Nannospalax galili. Next base: position 2,800,316 of record NW_008350126.1, on the reverse strand, counting down.
GTGGTTCTGGCTGCCACTCTTCAATCAATTCTTCCTTTTCCTATAGAAAAAAAGGCACCAGAGTGTAGCATGACCCACGTCAACTCACACTGACTCTGTCTGGTGAGGTGTAATCTGTGTGCTGCAAGACACTTTCAATGAACAGTGTACTGTAGAAACACCCCAGCTAGCTGTTTTGGATAGAATGACAGCAATCATTCTTGATTTGGGTACTTACCACCCTCACCCCTTTCTTATCCTAGCTTCTCATAGTTAGTTTTTATCAGCTTGACACAAACTAAAGATACCTGGGGAAGAGAGAATCTCAACTGAGGAATCGCCTCCATCAGATTGGCCTCTGGCCATGTCTGTGGGGCATTTTCTCAATTGCTAATTGATGTAGGAGGATCCAGCCCACTGTGGGTGTTGCCAACCATGAACAATCAGGTTTGGGCTATGTAAGAAAAGTAGCCGAGCAATCCAGGGGCAGCAAACAGTGTTTCTCCATGGTCTCTATTTTTTCCTGCCTTGGCTTCCCTCAATGATGGATTATAACCTACAAATCAAATAAACCCTTTCCCCCCAAGTTGCTTTGGTCATTGTGTTTATCACAGCAACAGAAACCGCTAAAACAGGACTCAAACCTTTTCTTCCACGTAGTTATACGGATAACTTGACAATTTAAGAAAATCTTAACAGTGAGAAACTAAAAAGAAACTAGGCACCATGAGTGCTCAGGGGCCCACAGCCCACTTGTTAAAACTTAACAAAAACCAGAACCAGCCTTATCAAAAGGCTGCAGGACAGGCAGGCGTCGGTCAAGCCTCACAGATGAAGCCATAAACAAGACAGAACTCCTGACCACCCTGGGGGCCCGATACCAGGAAATCTTTAGAAAACGTCTGTGCTTCTGAGGTCACCTCCCATTTAGCAATCCTATTTCCCCTCAGCCCCGGACCTTACCCCATACCCCTGCATACCTTTGAAATTACTGGTAAAATTACTATGTGTGTTTGAAATTAACCAATAACCGCGTTTCTGCTTCTGTACCCTGCTTCTGCCTTATAAAAACCCCCTGAACTCAACCTGGGGCGCGCAAGTCCTCCGAGGAGACTTTGTGCCCACAGGTACCTGTGTCCTGAATAAACCTCTTGCTGTTGCAACCCAAAGGCTGACTTGTCCTCAGTGGTCTCGCTCTTACACCACGACACTCCCAGAACTCCTGGGACCTGGCCGGTGCCCACCCCTTGCCCCCCCAGTCAGGTCCAGATTACCAGACTACCTTGTCTCCAGAGGTGGTGGATGAGTGGCCAAAACAAATGGAAGGTGGCTTCCCTACCCAGAGGTCTGGCTAAATCTGGAAGAGAGGTAGAGTAAGGAATTAAGGGGAGGGAGAAGGGTTGAAGAGTGGGAGCCAAGGAGAGGATGCAGGTAAGGAGAGTTGTCCCTGCCTTCTCCTAAGAATCCAGTCTGCGTCTAGGCAGGGCATCAGTATGCTCTCAAGACAAGAGGCCTTCTCCCCTTAGGTAGGCTCAGGCCCCTAAGACCTCAGGGGTCCCCAGTCTCAGCAGAGGCATTAGGCCAATAAAGTAGGCTGGGAGGGCCTGCGTTCCCTACAGGCTGGATCCTAAGATTAGGAGTGGACAATAGAAAAAGAGGAAACAGCTGAGTGCCACCACCAGGGGCAGGTGGGCTTAAGCAAACTCAGCCAGGGTGCTGGACACTCAACAGTCACCAAGGCCGGAGATGCCCAACCAGGGTTGTGGGACACAACTACACTTAGTGGGGAGTCGAGTTAGTGCCCAGGCTTAAAGGTCTCCTCAAGATTATTTACCCAGGAACTGGCAGGAATGTTATCTATGGCTTATAGGAGACAGGTGAGCTCCACAAACATTTCCTCTTAGGCTTGGGAGTGACCAACTGATAAGGGATGAGCAGAGCCAGGTCTTTAATCTATAGCTGTTAGGTCACTTTGTATTTTTACAATTTAGAGCCTTTCAGCCACTCTGATGGTTTTTATGCCTTTATGGCTTCCTTCCTCTTATGAAG
>NW_008350126.1:2788453-2795375 GCF_000622305.1 Nannospalax galili | reverse complement strand
TGGCTTAGTGGTTAAGAACACTGACTGGGTTTGAATCCCAGCACCCATATGGCAGCTAACAACTGTCCATTACTCTAGTTCCAGGGGATCCGACAGCCTCTTCTGTCCTCTGTGCACATTGCACGACACCGGTGCAGTTACCTACATACAGGCAATATATGCATACACATAAAAATAATAAATAAAATATTAAAAAAACTATTTGTCTCCCAACAACCTCCTTTCTTTTTGAAATTCAAAACAGTCTCCTACACAAAGTTTATATATATATTTAGAAATGCAGAAGTTAGGCTATATATATTATATTTTGTTTCTGAGGTGTTAATAGACTGGCACCCTCAATCACAGCGTGATATTGAGAAACTAAAAAGAAACTAGGCACCATGAGTGCTCAGGGGCCCACAGCCCACTTGTTATAACTTAACAGAAACCAGGACCAGCCTTATCTAAAGGCTGCAAGGCAGGTAGGCGCCGGTCAAGCTTCACAGATCAAGCTGTAAACTGGCTTTACGGTCAGAACTCCTGACCACCCTGAGGGCCCGATACCAGGAAATCTTTAGAAAACGTCTGTGCTTCTGAGGTCACCTCCCATTTAGCAATCCTATTTCCCCTTAGCCCCGGACCTTACCCCATACCTCTGCATACCTTTGAAATTACTGGTAAAATTAAATTAACCAATAACCGCGTTTCTGCTTCTGTACCCTGCTTCTGCCTTATAAAAACCCCCTGAACTCAACCTGGGGTGCGCAAGTCCTCCGAGGAGACTCTGTGCCCACAGGTACCTGTGTCCTGAATAAACCTCTTGCTGTTGCAACCCAAAGGCCGTGACTTGTCCTCCGTGGTTTCACTCTTACAACAGTATACTCAGGACTTTTTTCTCCTTACCATACATAACACATCAAAATTCCACTTGAGATGGGGGGAGGTTGGATTGTTTCCAACTCTGAATCTCCTTTCTGAAACCAACAGAAAGAACTTTTATCTAGGTTCCAGAAAAACAGGTTATGTTTTTCCTGAGCAACTCATACAACCTTTATAGTTAAGTTAAATCCGATTAAGCATTCCTCAAATTCCCCCGCAGTGTGCCATCAGATGCCATTCCTTTCCACTCTGACTTTATTCCTCACTTTCCTCACATTTTGCCTGGTCAGATACTTCATTCTCCCTGACTTCCTTACATTAAACATTTTAAGATATTGTTAAAGAGCCCATTTTAATTCCTTTCTATCAAGGTGTAGATACTATACTCATACACTGAATAAAACAAATTTAATTTCTTACCTTGGCTGTAAGATCAGAACGCTCTTGCAATTTATAAGTTTTAGAGAAAACAAGTCTGATTATCCAAAGTATTAGAATTCCTTCCAGAATAAGATGGTAAGCAGGAGCCTGAGGGTGAGTAAAAAACAAAAGCAAAGTCAAGAAATCAAAGCCCTTTCAAAGCCTGCAAAGTTCATTTCACTCTTCCCTGCTGCAGCTAATGACCTTTAGTCTAGTACTATTTAACTGACTCCCAAAGCTTCCTTAATAGTTCTTCCTTCCTCTCCTAACAGTTGGCAGTTATTTATCACATAAAACATTTCTAATACTTCAGCTTTAAAAACCTCTTCAGTAATAAAACTGAAATTTTCCAAAGATAAAATTTGACACACAATTCCGATACGTAAAAGAATACTATCATATCTTTCAGATGTTTTAAATTTTTATTGACAGGAAATGAGTCAATAACAGAACAGTTCAAAACTGACTACACCTATCACTTCTGTCTACTCGTGGATGAGTTAAAGATATGTGGAAACCAGTTTCCATATTTCTGAAAGTTTTACGCAACTCCCTGTATTTTCAGTGCCTTGCCAGATAGGTCTCTTTAAATCTTAGACTATGGAGTATCTATGGAGGGGGGTAGGGTTGGTGATAAATGCTTAAAGAAACTGCAATTCCCTTTTCTATCACAGTTACCCAAACGAAGCCACCTACTCCATGTTGATAAACATGATATCTTAGTAAGATTGTCTTGTCTTCTATATATTTTCAGGATAGAGGCCGTGATGGGTTTATTTAGAAAATAACTTTAGCGACTGGGTGCTCTATTTCAGTGTGTTGTCATTGACAAAATAACTTAACACGGCATTTAGAGACTGGGCATGGTGGCATATGCCTGAAATTCCAGGAGAATCTCAAGTGTGAGATCCACCAAGGCTACACAGTGAGACTTTATGTCCAAATACATATACACCTACAAACTTAAACACAAACTGCTTAAGGATTAGGAAGAAAAAATGATGATGCTTCACTATAGCTTAAAACATCCCACACTGGACTATGGAGGCTGAAAAACTGCTGACACATCCATATATCAACTTTCAAGTCAATGTGCAAGTACTTCTTAAACTGCATACATTCAGGTATGCTATACAAACCTCCTCAAATTCTACAAAGTACAGAGAAACTGGGAACAAGGGCAGGAGTCTCTCTTTAAGATGATTTAAACAATTTCCCGATCTCTCTTAATTAATTTAGGAATAAATCTAAACACTCTTATTTTTCTCAATAATTAGGTAGAAGTAGACAAACACCTGGCCAGTTCACTAAGGAGTGAAATTACCTGAAGAAAAGATGAGAAACTTACAGTCTAGGAACCTATTCAAACAATCACAAATGCCAGTTCTTTTTGTCCCCAGGAAATGTTACATACAAGGAGTTCTCCCAAATCGGTGTTGATCCCTTTTAGGGAATGAGAAGTTACACTGTCAAGCAGACTTTAAAAAGAGAACATAAAAGTATTCATTTCTTTAAAAATTCATTTCTTAAACCATTCAATTCTAATGATTTATCTTAGTTGCTATAAATAACCTATGATGGACCTCAGTAAATATGAGAATAGAGCAGTCGACTTTGCTCTCTCCCAAAGATTTTCCATGAAGAAATTCCCGTGTAATGGAATACACTATATTACCCACCCCAGGAAGTAGTAACTTTTGTTAACGTTGTCAAAAGAAAAGCGAAATTCACTTTCAACCAACGTGAGCTCTCGAAGCACAGGATGTATCTCAGTGCACGATCCCAGAGCTCCAGATCTGTGTGGTCAGTCCACAGCCACTGGTCCTATGTGGCTGCTGACATTCACATTAAGTTCCAGTATAAATTCACTCCCGGTGCCTACTGTCGCATGGGGTTGGTGATTGCTGTATTGAACAGCTCCGGGACAAAAGGCACCGAAAGTTCTACAGCACACAGCAGGGGAGGTCGGCTGTAAAATGAACATTCCCTCAAGACTGACATTGGATTCCATACAGTCTTAGGTATCTGAACAGAAACATGCCCAAACCCCTCAACTATTTAAAAAAACCCATCAGCATAGTCGTATGTCTAGAAGACAGAAAGCGGAATGTGGGCAAGAGAATGTTTCCTGTTCCCGCACCCTAACTCTGCAGTGACCCGCTCTCCCGGCCCCGGAGAGTTTCCAAGGGAGTCCAGCGCGCTCCTCACACCTAAGACTGCCCACTCTTCTTCTGTAAGCCGGTTTGACCCTGAGGCCCCCCGTGTCCCCGGCGCCCTCCCCTCGCGCTCCTTCCCCCGACCCCGCAGGACCCCAGGCTGCGAGAGCGGCCCAGGCCCGGACCCCGAGCGCCGTGCGAAGCGGGGGCGGGCAGCTCCGGGCTGAGGTCGCGGCGCAGAAGCCACGCCGCACCGCTCAACCAGGCCGTGGGGACACGGGAGGCTCGGGCCGCGCACGTACCTCGTACAGCGCTTGCACCATCTCCACCAGCACCCATTGCTCCGCAGCCGTCGCCATGGTTAGTCCTCCGGATTCCGGCAGGCGGGGTACAGCCACGACAAATAGTGCGCGGCTCGACTCAGTGACGTCAGCGCGACTGCGGGGGCGGGGCGCCAGGGACTGGGCGCTGTCTCTTTGCGCATGCGCACTGAGCTGGCCTGGCGTCTCAAATCTCTACCGTGGACTCCCGGTGCAGAGCAGTAGTACGTGGCCTTTGCCCTTGGCGGTCAGCTGTGCTCAGGGTTTGTGAGATGAACGAATAATCTTTAATTACAGAAGCATCCAGTTATGCAACATTATAAAAATAACCCTCAGAAATCTATTCAGAATATGTAGGACGTCCTACCCTCTAGTTTGTGCCTTATGATAGGTGAGTAGTATTTCATAGTATAGGTGTGCTCGGTGTGTGTATTCACATGTTGAAGCACCTTACAAAGAAAGCTGCTGTGAACATTGGTATAGCAAATACATATACATAAATATATATACATATATACAAACACATATATATGGGCCAAACTGGAGCTGGAGAGAAAGCTCGGTCTGTAAAGTGCTTGTCTTGTTAGCACGAGAACCCAGGTTTGCTCCCCAGCACGAGCTACGGGCCAGCCAGTCTAGCCTACTTGGGAAGTTGTAGGCCAGTGAAAGACCCTGTTCCAAAAAACAAGGTGAATGTTCCTGAGGAAGAAAACCCCCAAGACTGTCCTCTGGCCACCAAACATACACAACCCTATACACAGGCACCACACTCACACAAACTATTCCATTATGACTACTATTTTTGTGTTCCCACCAGCAACACTATTTGATGTCTCTGCACTCTCAACTAGGATTTATCACATTTTTTTACTTTGGCCATTCTTATATGTGTGTAATTATATCTAATTTTGGTTTTACTGTTTATTTTGATGGGCAATGATGCTAAAACATTTTCATGTGTTTATTTTAAATGAAATAATATTCTTTGGTGAAATGTCTATCCATGTTTTAAGTCCTCCATTTTCCACTTGGGTTATGTTTTACTATTCCACTTAGAGAATTCCATCTGTACATAGTCTACACACTGGTCTTTGGTTGGATAAATAGTTACATGGAGTAAATACTTACATCCCCTAAAGTTCATATGTTGAATATCTGATTGTTATGCAATGTTGTTGTGGTTTGATTGTCTCTTCCCAAACTCATGTTGAAATTTAATTGACTTTGTAAGATATGAAGAGGTAGGGCCTTTAAGACAGGATTCTGCACCAGGGCTCTATCTCATAATGATTTAACACTATTATCGAGAGAGTAGATTAGTTATCACAGTGGTGGCTTTGTTATATAAACCCGCTCTTCTGCATTCTCTCTTGCCATGTGATGGCTTCTGGCAGGTTATACCTCTGTAAGAAGGCTCTGGCCAGATCCTAGTACCTAGATATGGGGTTTCCTAGTTTGAACTGTGGAAGATCTGTTTCTTTTCTTTATAAAGTACCTAATATGTGGGTAGAAAACAGAGAGAGATGGTATTAGGGACTTTGGGAGGTGATCAGATATTGAGGGCAGAGCAGTCATAAATGGGACTAATGCTTTTTGAAAAGAGGCCTCAGAGAATTCCCTTACTTTTAGCAGCCCCTGGCAACCACCATCCTACTTTATGTTTTAAAGAATTTAGTTATTTTAGACATCTCCTGTATATGGAACCATGTAGTGTTTTTCTCTTATGGCTGTCTTATTTCACTCAGCACAATTGCCCTCAGTCATTATCTACTGTGCTATTGTACCAGACAAGACTTCCTTATTTTTGGAGGCTGAGTTCCCTGTGTGTATACCGCATTTTCTTTCTTGTTCATGTGTTGCTGGATATCTAGGTAGCTCTCTCTGCTTTGCTCCTGTGCAAACAATATGGTATTGTTTTATTGTTGTTTTTGAAGCAGGGTTTTGTATAGCCTATGCAGGCTTCCAACTCAACATGCAGCTGAGGATGACCTTGAACTCCTAAACTTCCTGCCTCTGCCTCCTCAGTGCTGGGACTGCAGGCATGAACCACAACACCTGGTTTAGGTGCTGTTGGAGATCAAACCCAGTGCATGCTAGGCAAGCACTCTGCCCGCTGAATTGAACCTATCCTACCATATATTTTTAAATTTTTTAAAATGGTATTTCTCTCTCTCTCTCTCTCTCATTTATTTGTATCATTCATGCATGCCATGTGGAGGTCAGAGGACAACTTGTAGGAGTCTATTTTCCCTGTCTACCGTGTGGGTCCCAGGGATCAAACTTGGGTCATAAGGCTTACCTACTGAGCCATCTTGCTAGTCTCCAAATAAGAATATTTTAAACCTGTGGGCTGACTTTCTTTTATTTTTCTTGTCTGGGGGTTGAACCCATGGCCTTATACATGCTAAGTAAATGTTCTACCACTGAGTCACACCCCCACAATATTTTTTATTTAAATAAATAATTTATTGAGAATTTCATGCATGCATATAAGGTATTTTTTTTTATCAAATCCAAGCCCACTCCTTCCCCTCCAACACCTCCCAAAACTCCCCATCACTTTTTTTCTGATAACTTCATGCACTCTTTCTTCTTCTTTGATTGATTTATTTATTTTTATGGGACTTTTGGCTACTCTAACATTCCCCCCTCTGAAGAGGTTTCCCTAAAATGTTTTAAGGATTGGATAGAAGTGCCCAAATTGGCCTTTGGAACAGAGTATGTTGCTAAGAGGCCCAAGGACATTTTGACTTTTAGCCAAGAAACTGGCTACTTTTCTTTGGGGTCTTTTTCCCCTAACTGGGGAAAAAGCCAATTCCTACCTTCTATTCTTATCACACCATCCACTGAAGAGGTTACTCAAATTGCCAATAGGGACTTGGGATGCAGACTGCTCTGGCTTCTTTCATGCTGAACAGGGATGCAGGGTGAGGAAATTGGAGTACCCCTTCAGTGGGTCTATCTAAAAGACTCCCACATTGCATAACTCTTATCTTGGTATGGGGGGGATCCTTGAATTGTGAATAGGAGAGGTGAAGGAGAAGTAAAGGCAAGAGTAATTAGAAAAAAAAGTTCTAGACAGAGAACTAGAAAAAAGAACAGGGCAATTTTCAAATGTTCATATGAGAGAATCCATTGGAATTTCTTGACAAAGGCTTCCAAAAG
>NW_008350126.1:2770521-2788238 GCF_000622305.1 Nannospalax galili | reverse complement strand
CCAATATCTGGGAAGTATAATCCCTTGAACTCTCAAAGAAATATACTGATGACTTTAATCTTTTGTTATACTTTCCACTTGGGTGTTTAAAACCGTGCAGTTGGCCCAAATAAATCAGTTTATTTTTACACTTAAGGTCATTTGAGGATCTGTTCCTCAGGGGTCACATGGGCTTGGGAGGATCTCCTGGCTCCTTTCTTTTACAAGTTCCATATATGTGAGGATAAGTCAAATGTCCTGCTTGACCATGGCTGGCTTTTCTTGGAAGCATGGAGGAAATGATTCCTCTGTGTTGACCCTCCTCTTTGTAGACTGGACACTGGTTCAAGTCCATCTCGTGGGGTCTCCAACAGCCTCCTTGATCAAGAGGACAGGTGACTCACCACAGTTATAGGATATTTTGAAAGATGTTCTGTAGTCCCCTGGAATTTGGTCAACCTTGGAGGGCAAGGGGCAAAAACTGTCCTTTAAGTCCCTCTGACAACATTAGTATAAGCCTCAAACTATGGTTGTTAAACATCCAATAAGGTTAGTTCCACAAGCCTGGTACTTTTAATTATCATTGGTGTGTAGATAAGGCTTGGGTAAAAAACAAAATATTCTCAGATGAACCTTGACTAGATATATATTGTGTTCCTTAAACTAATTGTCTATATTATGACCACGGAAATTTTAAGATTATGTGTATATTATTTTTGTCTTATCCTTTGTATATCATAACAAACCTACACTGACCTTCATCACTTTCTTAGGCTTTCTCATTTTTTTTCTATTTTAGAAAATATCTCCATTCCCATATCCTTTTAACACCTTTTACATTCTCATTTTCTTTGTTATAAAAACATAACCATGAGGAGAGATGGCTCAGTGGTTAAGAACACTGGTTGTTCTTGCAGAAGACCCGGGTTTGAATCCCAGCACCGACATGGCAGCTAACAACTCTCTGTAACCCCAGTTCCAGGGGATCAGACAGCCTCTTCTGTCCTCCGCAGGCATTGCATGATACTAGTGCACTTACCTACATGCAGGCAATACACGCATACACATAAAATAAAAATAAATAAAATATATTTAAGAAATAGAATCAGAAGCAAAGAGCAAGGAGAAGCTAGATGCACAGAGAGAAGAGAGAGAGGAGCCTTAGAGAGATGGGGACTGGAGCCTGAGAGAGAGGAGGGCACTGTTGGGGCTGGAGAGATGGCTCAATAGTTAAGAGCACTAGCCAGCTGCTCTTGCAGAGGACCTGGGTTCAGTTCCCAACTCCCACATGACAGCTAACAGTCATCTGTAACTCCAGTTCCAGGGTATCTGATACCCTCTTCTGACCTCCATGGGCATTTCAGGACACAGGTGTTTTTATATGCATGGCAGGCAATACACTCATACACATAAAATAAAAATAATAAATAAATAAAAATATTTTTAAAAATCATTATGCGACATAATAGCATTAACAAATAAATTTTCCATCTGTTGTAAAGCTTCTTTTCCTTGGGATGCTAGGCAATGCTTATTCCCTTTTAAGGTTCTAGTGTCAAGTCAATGTTTGATTAAAGTTTTACTGAGGAACCAATGAATTTATTGACTTTACTTACTGAGATAACTGAGGGATTGCTGAGGTATATGTATGACCTGAGAGTATGTACACTGGAAAGCCTTTACCCAGCATGGGTCATGTCTTTTCTTCCTAGCCTTCCCCAGATTGCATATTTTAGCCTTCCCCAAATCCTGGAGGCCATGTATGATTAGGACCAAATTACATACAGTTGGCTGGGAAGAGTGGCTGGATACTCTGGTGACGGTCCAATGACCCTGCTTGGCCCTCTTTTAATGAATGAGCACAACCGTCAACAAGCCCAATTGTGACAAAGTTTAGCGATCAGTCTCAGCTGAAGTTGTGATGATGGTAGTTATTTCATACAGAAGGGACTGCTGTATAGCATCATCTTATTAAAAGGACCTGGACTTTAAAAGGATTTGGTGCTAGGATCCACATATGAGGGAGAACATACATAGTTTGTTTTTCTGAGTCTGTGTTACTTCACTTAGTATAACAGTTTCTAGATCCATCCATTTACCTGCAAATTTCATTATTTCATCTTTCTTTACTACTGAATAGAACTCCATTGTGTAAATATACCACATTTTTGTTAACCACTCATCAGTTGAGGGACACTTAGTTTGCTTCCATCTCTTAGCTATTGTGAAAAGAAAAGCAAAAAACATGGTTGTTCAAGTGTCTCCACAATAGGACGAGTCCTTTGAGCATATGCCAAGGAGTGGTATAACCGGGTCATATGGTAGGTTCATTTTTAGTTTTGTAAGAGTTCTCCACACTGTGTTCCATAGAGCTGCATGAGTTTGCACTCCCACCAGCAGTGAATGAGCGTTCCCCTTTCTCCACATCTTCGCCAGCAGTTGGTGTCATTTGTTCTCTTGATCTTAACTAGTCTGATTTGGGCAAGGTGATACCTTTGGGTGGTTTTAATTCACATTTCCCTAATTGCTAAGGATGTTGCACACTTTTTGAGACGTTTCTTAGCCATCTTTATTTCTTCCTTTGAGAACTCTGTTTAGATCTTTAGCCCATCTTTTTTTGGGGGGGACTTTTTTTTTTTAAGTTTGGTTATTTTTTTTAATTTTATTTTATGTGTATGCGTGTATTGCCTGCATGTAGGTAAGTACACCTGTGTCATGGGTGCACGTGGAGGTCAGAAGAGGCTGTCGGATCCCCTGGAACTGGAGTTATGGACAGTTGTTCGCTGCCATGTGGGTGCTGGGATTCGAACCTGGGTCTTCTGCAAGAACAGCCAGTGTTCTTAACTGCTGAGCCATCTTTCCAGCCCCTAGCCCATTTTTTCATTGGGTCATTTGGTTTCTTGATTCCTTGTTTTTTAAGTTCTTTCTATATTCTGGCTGTTAAACTTCTGTCAGATGTGTCACTGATGAAGATTTTTTCCCATTCTGTGGGTTTTCTCTTTCACTTTTTTTCTTTTGCTGTACATAAACTTTTTAGTTTAATGAGGTCCCACTTGTTGATTGCTAACCTTAATTCCTGAGAAACTTCCTTCACCACATGGAGGCAGGATCCCAGCACTCTTAGGCAGTCCCCTGCGTTCTCAGGCCCTCTGCCAGAGGGAGGCCCAAAGGAGGCCCGAACTCAGCACTCTCTAGAGGTCCGTTGAGATCAGAGCCGCTACATCGATAGAGGTCCGAACCGACCCTCTCAGGCTGTCTGCTGGGATCTCAGCCTTAGCCTACCAAAGCCAGATCTGCCCTAGGGCCTTGAGAGGGGCCTCCCCACCATATTGTTTTAATACACTTCGATTCCATTATATTTCTTTCTTGGATGTAGTTGTTACTTTTTTATTGCTATGACAAAATACCTGACAGAAGCAGGTCGAGGAAGGAAGGTTTGTTTGGCTTACAGTTTGAGGGGATATAGTCCGTCATGAAGGGGAGGGCATGGCAACAGAGATATGAGATGACTGATAACATTGTGTCCACAATGAGGGAGCAGAGAGATGAAAGCTTGTGCTCAGATTTTTTTTCCCCTTTGCTCTTTTTTATTCTGTGGGTCTCCAGCCCACAGATAGTGTTGCCCATACTAAGGGTGGCTCTTCTCTCCTCATTTAAACCTCTCTGGAAATACTCTCTTGACATAGACATGCCCATTAGTATGTGTTCTAGGTTATTCTAAATCTAGTCAAGTTGACAATGAACATTAACCATCACAAGTTCACTCCTTGTTAACTTGACAGCCCAGCATATCACTTTAAAAAAATATTTTATGGGGCTGGAGAGATGGCTCAGCGGTTAAGAGCACTAACTGTTCTTGCAGAGGACCTAGGTTCGATTCCCAGCCTCCACATTAACTTATTTTTATTTTACATGTATGATTACATACACTGCATGTATGTAAGTGTGCCCCAATTGTGCAATGCCCATGGATATCAGAAGAGAGCATCAGATCTCCTGGAACTGGAGTTATGGATGGTTGTTAGCTATCATGTAGGTTCTGCGAACTGAACCTGGGTCCTCTGCAAGAGCAGGCAGTGCTCTTAACTGCTGAGCCATCGCTCCAGCCCCCCAACATACCACTTTTAAATCAGAGAATTCTACCTCTGGCCCTCAAAGGCTCATGTCCATCTCATAAAGCAAAAATCCATTCAGTGGAGGTTTCTAGGAGTGAAATTGCTGGTTCATGTGGTGACTCTGTATTTAGCATTTTTAAGAAATGCCAAACATTTTTGAAAAGTTACTGGACTACTTTACATTCCCACTGGTGGCATTTAAGGTGAACATGTATCATAATGTACACGTTTCACCTCAGATCCAATGTGTGTATTTGATACTCTTATGGAAATAATGCTCCTTACAACTAAACCTTTAAACCCCTGGTAAGAAATAAGGTGAAAACAGCATGTTTAAACACTTCATCAAATTGTTGATAGTTCTTTGAATTCTTAAATTCTCTGGACATAGTTAAAAATACATCTTGGGGCTGGAGAGATGGCTCAGTGGTTAAGAACACCGATTGTTCTTGCAGAAGACCCCGATTCGAATCCCAACACTGACATGGCAGCTAACAACTGTCCGTAACTCCAGTCCCAGGGGATCTGACAGCCTCTTCTGACCTCTGCAGGCATTGCACAACACAAGTGCACTTACCTACATGCAGGCAATACACGCATACACATAAAATAAAAATAATAAATAAAATTAAAAAATACATCTCAACGCCAGGTGTGGTGGCGCATGCCTTTGATCCCAGCACTTGAGAGGCAGAGGCAGGCAGATGTTTGTGAGCTCGAGGCCAGCCTGGCCTACATAGAGAGTTCCAGCCCATCCAGGTCTACAGGTCTACAGGGAGATCTTGTGTCAAAAAGACCCACCCCCCAAAAAAAATCTCAAGTAGGCTCTTGGAATATTTCGGTATATTTTTACAAAATATACCCACACATGTTAACAGATACTTCTTATCAACACTTTTTTGTGTGTCTTATTGTGACAGCCATCCTGGTGGGCAGAAAGTGACATGTTACAGTTGTGAATTTCATTTGCATAGATACTAATGATGTTGAATATCTTTTCATGTGGGGTTTTTGTCCATCTGTGCATTGTCTCTGAATAAATATCTGTCCAAATCCTTCACTCAGTTTTAAATTGCATCACTTATATTTTTGTATTATGTCTTGTTTGTACTTTCATTGTGAACAAATACACAGCTTTCTTCAGCTCTATTCAATTACTCTTAATGTATCTTAGCATATTCCTTTTCATTTACCCTTTTGTTCCTGTTTTGAAATGGCTATTCAAAATAGTTTAGATCTTCCAAATTTATCTTCCACATATATTGCCTCCTTCCTCCCTTACTTGCCTTTTCTTTCTTTCTTTTTTTTTTTTTTGTATCACACATTGAACACATGTCCAGACTGGTTTGAATCCATAATTCATTTTTTAGCCATTATTATTCTGTCACCAAACCATCTGGTGGATTTTGAAGACTGGAATATATTTTGTTGTTAAAATGTCTGTGTCTCTTATCTGTTCACATATCATCCAAGCACCATTTCCTGAGTACCCACTGTAAGTCTGAGGAAATAGGAAACAAGTGAACAAAGACTCCAAAATCTCTTTCCTCATGAATGTCACATCCTCCCAGAGTACCTGGACACAAACAAGATAAATTAGTAAAGTATAGAATGTCTTAGGCCCCAGTAACTGCTAGAGAGAAAAGCACAAGGAAGGAATGTGGACTTGAAGTCAGATAAGAGGCGCTGTAGGGCATGGGATTTTGGATGGGATGACTGGGAAAGCCTTTCTGGAAAGCTGACAGCTGGAAATGATTGCACTAGCCATGTAGATAGCTGGTGGATCTCCTTGTCCTTTTATGCTACATGCCTCAAAAATTTCTAGCTTCTGGGGCTGGAGAGATGGCTCAGCGATTGAGAGCACTGACTGCTCTTACAGAGGACCCGGGTTCGATTCCCAGCACCCACATGGAGGCTAACAACCATTCATAACTCCAGTTCCAGGGGAATCCGACGCCTTCTTCCGACCTCTGCAGGCATTGCACAACATGGGTGCACTTACACACATGCAGGCATAATACTCATACACATAAAATAAAAATAAATAGAATATTAAAAAAATTCTAGCTTCTGTGGACTTTGCAGGTAGAGGGAATAGTGGGGAAAAAATACAGGTTGTAGCACTCCTGGGATGTCCAGGGCAGAACGAGGCGAGTCAGTGGTGTGGGATGAGAGTGAACCAGAAGGAGAGGAATAGACAGCAAGGTAAGGAGTGAGTGGAAAGCCAGGTCTTGTGGGGCTTGTGGGTTGCCCTGAGGGTCTTGCTTTTTTCCATATGGTGTGAGGGCTGCCGGGGTTTCTGAAGAAAGGTATAACATGCTCTGACATTCATTTTTCAATGTGCTTTGCCTGCTAGGTTAGAAAATGTCCTGATGGGAACAATGTTAGAGACAGCATATCAACCAGGGTCCAACTTGGAATATGTGAACCACTTTTGAGTTTAGAGTACTGTTATGGAGTTTGGGACCACTGGGAAGGGCCAGTCAGACTCAAAAAGTTCTGAATCAGCCAAATCTATTTAGCTAGCCAGGGACAGCACTCTCTGAGCCAATTTAGGGAATGCCACCCTAACTGGGAGGAGACAGGAGGTTTCTAAAGGTCAAGTCCAAAAGGTAAAGTCCTTGGTACAAGATTTAAGCTTTTACAATTTTATTAGAATTTTAAAGAAAAATCCTTAAGGGGGCAGGCAAGGTGGTGATCTTGGCAGCTGCCTTGAGGGGGACAATGGAGGGGAAAAGGAAAGAAAGCCATGAAGCCCTGCAAGTTTACAGCCTGCATGGAGGTCAGACAAGTGGCTGACTTGCCACATGGCTGGGAGAAGGAAGCTTTAGAGAAAAAGTAAAGAAATACAAGGTGCTAGGGGCAGCCTGAAGCCTTAAGGAAAACATATTTAGAAAAGGGATATGGAGAAGAAAAGGAAAGATTACGCTTTTCCAAAGAATTCAAAAAAGTGGGCAGACTTACAGACTACATGACTGTGGCTGATCCAGAAGTTCTGTGCTAGGAGGCAGGATTCTAGGCCGGAAAACTTTGCTATCTCATTAATGCACTAGGTATTCCGCCCATCTATTTAGCATAACTAGGGTAGGGTCTAGGACAGCTCACCAAGATGTCTTACACAGAATGGAGGAGCTTGGGCTATTACAGTACCACACATTTGCACCAGGCTCCTCTTGTGACCTGCTCTAATTTTTTAAGGGCATCTTTAATATTAGCATTAGCCTGAGCCCTTCTGACTTATGGGCATGCTGATGCCAATAATAGATAGGGCAAGAATGTCTAATGATTATCCATCTGAAACTAAGACACATCAAGGAAAGATTCCCCATGGGGCCACCCACTCCTGTGCTCCAATTTAGAAAAAACCCCAATCTCCAGAGTGCTGACTTGGCCTGCTGTCATGAGTGCATATGGCACAGACATAAATGCACATGCTTGTATCTTTCCATAGTGTCAGAATTTATTGAGTAACAATAAATTCACAAGGTCCAGTAGTTTCAATGGCAGCAATTTGTCATATGATGCCTACCTCCATAATCCGGCTGAGGTAGGTTCTTTCATTCCAATTTTAATTTTTAAAATTAACTCATATCACACAGCATATAGTAAATATAGCTAAATGTGCATACACATGATCCACACAAAGAATATAAGTTAAAGAGATTACAGCAGAGTTCGAGGAGTTTCAGAAGTGCAAGTAGGGTGTGTGCTGATAAGATAAGGAACCCAAACCACCCACCCTGTCACTATTGGGATCAGGCCAAGGGAGAGTCAGGATTTGAGAGAGAAAATGTAGTCAGCTCAGAGTCGAGAGGGCAGACCAAGTTGAAGAAGGAAATGGGTCCAGGTTCGGATGGGAAAACAAGTGGATGGGCAGATGGTCAAGAAGACCATGTCAATAGTGGGGACTGAGCTGAGCTGAAGCCCCAGGAACGGTTGGGAATTCTTTGCCTGTCCGTCCTTGACACATGCACCAGGTATCCCATGATAGGTGTGTGGCCCTTGCCGTCACAATGTTAGGTGTCCATTTGGGCCTGGTTTTCCTTATATGATTTTAATATGCCCAATTCCCCTACAGTCTCAATTTATCCCATTAAACATATAACAGAGCACTCAGCACTCTCTCTACTTTCATGAAAACGTTATTTAACAGTCTGTGCTGCATGGGTGCTATTGGACAGATAGTGTTGTTTATGTGTCTACCTAGAAGCACAATCATCCTCCACTCTCAATATGGATTCAAATGCTGCTTATAAAATGGAATCTCTTGTGGCAGGGCACAGCCCGAGAAAATAGTTTTACACAACATGGAGTAATTTAGAGCAGGGGATAGCCGATCTCAACACCTGCCTTCTCCCTAATAGCTGGCTCTGGACTCTCCCTAATGGCTGCATGTCCTTGTTCTTGGGCTGCTTTCCCTGAGGCAAGGACAGCCTTGCATTTCAGTGTAAAACACACACACACACACACACACACACACACACACACACACACACAGGCTGGGCATGGTGGCACCTGCCTTTAATCCCAGCACTCAGGAGGCAAAGGCAGGTGGATCTCTGTGAGTTCAAAGCCAGTCTGGTCTACATAGTGAGTTCCAGGTCAGCTGGGGCTACAAGGGAGACTGTCTCAAAAAGACTGAAAAAAAAACAAAAAAACCCTACACCTAAAAAAACATGTTTTTCCTTTTCAGTGTGAAAAGCTTGAGAATGTGTCAGTGAGGGGTAGGTTGAGGGGGGCAGAGGGGGTTGGAATAGGGGAACCCTGACTTCCTCACAATGCGAACCCCCAAATCCCCTCCCTCCACCTGGGCTCCAGCACCAGTCCTCATCAAGAACAGGGAGCTGATAGGTAAAAATGTTGGAGAGAGCTTGCACGGATGGATGAGGCAGCGAGGCACAGATGGAATTCTCAGTGGGATACAGGTTTATTTCGCATGGGGCACTTTTCCCTCGGGGAAGGGAAAGATGTCAGGGAAGGGAAAGTTGTCAGGGAAGGGAAAGTTGTCAGGGAAGGGAAAGATGTCAGTGAAGGGCAGGGGAGGGAAAGATGTCAGCCCATGGGCTGTGAGCTGGGACTTTATATATGGGGGCTTTAGGGTGTAGAAGGGAGGAATGTTTGGGGGAGAAATCAGGAAGGGGGAAGCAGGAAAAGCAGGTAGGATTAGGGTCTGGAAGTGTTTACTTTTTCCCTCTTAAGATAAGAGCAGGCTGCTTCTCAGTAGAAGAGTTTGTTTCCCTTGACTTCAAAGGTCAAGGTGCTTATCAGCTCAGTTCCCTTTTTCGGGCTCCAAAGTCTGTAGGTCCCAGTTGGGGAGGGGGGAAGCTGTTGCTGTTTGGAACCCTAACAGGAGCAAAGGGTTTGTTTGTATGACTTGGACTGGACCAAACGTCTGGGTTATAATATAGTGTTCCATTCATGTGAGTTCATGACATAATGGGGGATGGGAGAGGTTGAAAGAAAGAGTGGGGAAAACCCCCAAACCAAACAATCCCGTTTCTCAGGTTCCTACCCCCAAGGCTATCACCAACAGACCTGAGGATTGAGAAGTGTATCCTGGGGCGAAGGGGACATTAAGACAACAGACTTCCTGACCAGACTGTCCACCTTCAACCTCTGCATCTGGAAGTGGGGGCCTGGGGTTGGGGAAGGGCAAGGGGGACTGGAGGAGGGGGCTCTGCTCTCTCTCCTCAAAGTCCAGGCTCCCCCTGCCACTGTCCTGGCTCAGAGAAAGGTCTGGGGACTCATAAAATGATCAGAGAAGAACCGTTAAGAACTATATAAATATGTATCTTAAATAGGCCTAAGAAATTAATTTTAGAGAACCTCTGATAAATGGCAAGAGGGGAGGAAGATGGCGCCTGTTCTGGGTTCTGGTGGAATGGTGAAGGGTATGGGCAGAGGAGGGGGCTCCTCTCCAGCGACATACTGACGAGCAGGCTGTCCACTCGGCTCCTCCACTCACTGTCATGTTTCTGAGCAGGCTGCACAAGGTTTGTCTCCGGGGGTCTGCTTCCTCAGCGAGGGACAGGTGTCAGCAGTCTGCAGGAGGCAGGGGTGGGATGGGGCCAGTGGAGGATTTAGAAGGGGAGGGACAGGCAGCCTGTTTGGTCCTTGCCCCCTTTATCCTGGCTGCCCTCTCTATCCCCCGGCCTCAGCTGAGATCCGTCAACGGGTCTGGGAGTGTGCAAGGCATGTGCCAATGTTAAAGGTTAAAAGGACGAGAGAGTAGAAAAATACTAGACTGTATAGCTGTGCCAGCCCACCCTTTCCCGCGGAGTTGAAGAGGAGAAGCTGGTTGGGGGATGGCCCCGCCAGTCTATGGGAGCCGGGTTGTGGGTCGGGGCAGAGGTGGAGGTTTTGTTCCTTCTGTCACCCAAGGCGTGTTCTGTCATGCTGAGACACAGAGACTACGGGGTGGGATTGATCGCCAGGTCAGGCCCAGGAACGGGGCGGTCTGGAGGGAACTGAGGACAGCCTGGGGTGACCCAGAGCGCGTGGGTGCGGTGTACCGAGCCGCGGCTCTGGTTGGGCACGCTGTTGCTGCGTCCAGGGTCTGCAAACCGCCCTGGCCCCCAAGGCTGGAGCTGCTGAGGGCACGAGGAGGGGAAACTGGTCTCTGTGCCTCAAGGACTCAGGAGGCTCGTCCTGCCAGGTGGGAGGGCCGAAGGAGGTGCTGGGAACTGCCGCTGGGTCCACCCGTCCACCCCCATCCCGGCAGAGCCAGCACTGGGGAAATCGGAGCCGAATGCCCCGCCCTTCTGTGGGGCCCATAGTTCTGCAGGTCCAACGCCCTAGGGCAGAAATGTCACAGAGGCTTCAACAGTTCTCACTGCTTCCAGGAGAGCAGCCGCTTCCTCTGCGTCGCTGTGACTTCGAACTGGAGGTGACTGGTGAAGTTCTTGTCTAGTCGGGACACCAGCAGCTGGGTGCACACTTTGCCCATCCCGGGTGTAAACTGGCTGGGGTTGTCTGGGTCAGGAGCTGGGGCTGGCTCGCTGTTACCAGAAGGAGCTGGAGCTCGTGGAGGAGGACAGTTCTCTGCAGCTGGAGGGGCCTTGGTCTCAGTGCCCTTGTCTGATCCAGGGTGGGTGAGGGGTGGCTCAGCACCTGGGAGCAGTGCCCCGCACCCCCATCCTTGGCAATAGGGGTGGCGGCAGCGGCAGCCACAGTGTAGGACACCCTAGGCTTTGATGGGGGTGATGATGATCTGCTGCAGCTCTTGCAGAGCGTTCAGCAGATTCCCGCCATCCAGCACATCCTTCCCCAGGGACTTGAGGAAGCTGCCTCTCCCGCAGCTTCTGGATGCTCAGGGCTATCTTGTGGCGGCAACTTTGGTGACGTTTGTGACTCCAGGTGCTGCTCAGTCAGGGTCATTTCCTCATAGCTCATCTATGAGAACAGAGCAGCTTACTTATGCAAGAGGAGGCTCTTGAACCATGAGGGTACATAGCTCATCCTGCTACCGCCCTCCTGGACAGGGTTGCAGCTGGAGTCCCGTTCCAGCTGCTCAAGACCAAAGGAGGCCACGCTGCTCTGTGGCGAAACGGGTGCATGCTCGGGTGTGGTGAAAGCAGCCTGGGCCCCAAGCTCCTCTGGATTCGGCCATTCACCAGGGGCCTGGGGGCTGGTAGGGATGAGTGACCTGAAGTTCTTCAGTGGGCTAGGGTGGATTTGGCTGGGGAGACCTATTTGCCTTACTCCTAATACTGTTGATGGCTACTGGCACTGAGCTGGATGGGTGGAGGGCACATGTCAATTTTCCTGAGGGTGGGGTGTGTATCCTACCAGCCTGGCCCTGCCTCTCCAGGGTCCAGCTCTACAGGTCCTCCCCACGCATTGGAGCCCTGGAGTGAGTTGGTAGGAGGGCTCCGGCAGGTGGAACACCTTCTTAAATTGATAAGTTCCCAATTTTTAAAAAAATAAGTCTAGTATGTTGGGAATATTTCTTCTGGATTTTCCCCCTAAAGGAAGCCAACTTTAATGACCATCGCAGATACCATTATTGTCATATGCAGAAATTGTTGTTTTCCACCAAAAAGAATGATGAATAAATCCACTATGACTTTTCTGTTTATTCTCTGAAAGGAATAATGATGTCTCTTATCCTGAGAGCCAGTTCTTCTGAAATTTGTACTCTGTGACAGGGTAGAAATTCTAGAAGTTGCAGTTTTTTTTTAAAGGCATTTAAAAATAGAGGGAATGAGGTAGGTATAACGTGATATCTTCATTCATATATATATACATATATATTGTGTAAATGATCAAGTCAGGACAGTTACTGTATCTATCACTTCCCAATTTTATTATTTCTTTTTGTTGAGAACTTTCAAAGTCCTCTCATAGCTGTTTTGAAATATATAGTACATTACTGTTAGCCGTAGTCACCCCCATTGGGAACCACTACTAGCACTTATTCCTTCCTCTAACTATGACTTGGTACCTATTACCCAACCTCTCAAGTTTCCTCTTTCTGACCCTTTTCCCCATTATTCTACTTTCAATTTCCATGAGATCAGTTTCTTTTTTAGAGTCCATGTATGGATGAGATTATTGATACTTACTTTCAATGTAAAAACACAACACCTCAAAGAGGATGAAGAGAGTTTATTATGGAGCCAAATATGAGTGACCAAATCTTGGAGACATAGATTCAGGTTATTCCAAATTCCATGTTCCAACATGGTAACAGTTTGATGAAGTTTTCATAGTAACAGAACAACAAAAGTCACAATTAAGCCACTTTTCAAATACACTGGTGGAAACATTAGGTAGCCAGGTTCAAACAAAGCAAAGAAATCTCTGCTATCACCTCAGATGCTATTTGATGACACTCTTAGACTTTGGTTGGTGGAAGCTAGTGGTCTGTCAAGTTAGTGCATTCCAAAAGGTTTTCCCTGGTAGTCACAAGGATATTAGATCAGACCCAGAGGTGGGCAAGGAATAGCTGTTAAGGGGGCTAATGATGGCCCAAGATGAATTGTAATTAGACTATGGACCTGCATCATTCCAAACTCCATAATCATTGAAGTTCTAATCAGTGAATCAGCTTAGCAGAAGGCTTTATGGAAGGTGGAGTTCTTTTAAGGAACTTTAAGAACTTAAATTCTTTTAAGGAACTTTCCTTCACACTGCTTTTCTGTTTTTGGCTATTTTACTTGACATAATGACATCCTAATTTACTCATGTTGCTGCAGATGACAAGATTTTATTCTTCTTTATGGTTAAATAACATTCTGCAGTGCATTTGTATCTGTCCATCTGTTGATGAATACTTAGGTAAAATAGGGATTTCAGTAGTGGCAATGGCCCAAAACGCGGAGGGATGAAGGATTGGCAAGGTATCCCAGAGACTGACAATGGCAGGAAGCCATGATGGACTTCCCTCAAAGGGCAGACAAGACTAACTGGGACATGTTTCAGATACTGGAACAATGATGAGTACCTTTAGGGAATGCAGTCCTGAGGGAGGATGCAGTAGAGATTGGATCCATGCAGGGCAGGTGTGAGCCTGATACATTTCACAGTCTCCTGTGGGTGTCTGAGGGCAGGGAATGCTGACTGCAAGGACCAGGGCTCTGTGTTCCAGACTGGAGGGTGTGGGCTACCTGTGGGTATCAGGCCCACAACGTCACACAGAAGGAGATATGGGATGGTGTCACACTCATTGGGGTGAGCTAAACTTGGGTACAGACAGAGGGGCTGCAAATAAGGGTGGCATCCTGGGACATTTATTTAGGTTTGAGGATCCATTAAGGAGAGGAGAATGAGAGCTGTGTCTCAAAAACAAGAAGAATGGGCCAATACCAAGAGGAGGAAGGAGGCAGCAGTAAGAATTTGGGAAGATACATCAGTGGCTTGGGATTTTTTTAAAAAATTATTTTTGAGACAGGGTCTCCCTGTAGCCCCAACTGGTCTTGAACTCACTCTGTAGATCAGGCTAGCCTGAATCTCACAGAGATCTGTCTACCTCTGCCTTCCGAGTGCTAGGATTAAAGGCATGGGTCACCAGGCCTGGCAGTGACTCTGTTTTGAAGGCATTAGGTTTGTTACATCTATCAGGCTGTTGAGATGCTAAGAAACCAACGGAGTTCCCAGCATCACTTAGGAAGGAATGAAGGAGACAAGAGGCCAAGCACAGAGCTTGGCCCTGTAGCCAGCCCCACGATTAGACTAGGCACATTTACCAATACCAGCCCTGTAATGAATGAATAGGTTTCATCCATTCATTCCTCTCTTTTGTCTCAAGGTCCTATTCCTGTTCCCATTCCCTGTCCTTCTGAATACTCACCTTAATGTTTAACTATACTGTAGGCTTTAAAGTGATCATCGCTGGTTGCCTCCAGTTCTGTGGTCCAGTAAAACCAGTGAAGATTTGTTCTTTTGAGATCTTTTCTCTGTTACTCATCAGAGTATTGCTTTTTATGTAAGACAGATATCAAGGTCAGTTTGAAACTAATATCTCTTACTGGTAATAGTGCCCAATTCTTCTGCACGATTCTGTGTTTGTGTCTATGCAGAGGGAAACCAGCAAGATGCAGTGTTCAAGTGCTGAAGTTGCTCTCTTGGAATAGAGTCACAGAACCTTCCAGTGTCTTTTTAAAAATGATATATTTTTGGTAATTTAATGCATGAATACAATATAACTCATATGTACCCCACACTGCCCCCTCCAATTCCTCCCAGATAGCCCCTCACATCCTCCTCCCAACTGCATGACTTCTTCCTCCCCCTCCTCTCTTGGTTTTCCCCTCCCTTTCTCCTCCTCCTCCTCCTCCTCCTCCTCATCTTCCTCCCCCTTCTACCTCTTTTTCCTTCTTTTTCTTATACCACACTAAGTCTAATTGATGTTGCACATGTACATGGACATAGAGCCATCCACTGGGCAACCTACCATGGGCCACACCTCTAAAGAGAATGAACTTTTCCTCCGTTAGTAGCTATCATCTACCAAAAGTTCCTCAGTTAAGAGTGAGGCCTCATGAGCCTCTTTCCCTATTATGTCTCAGTGTTGACTAGCTAGCTGCCAGTACATTGATATTGAACCTCCTAGTCTGTAACAAGCATTGCTTTCAATTACCCAGCCTGTGGTTCTGGTATAGCAGTGCAAATGGACTAAAGGGACAGCAAGGCCTGCAGTGTTCCCACAGAGTGTAGACGTGTGGGGAGGCAGTTGTGGGACTTGTCCATTGCCTCAGCAAGGGCAGGAATTCTTACATACTCTGCATTTCCATTCTGCCTGTGTCCTTAGACTTGTCATTGATTCCAGATGGCCACAGTGCCACATAATCACATTAAAGCCAGGAAAAGAGCAGCGGAACAAAAGGATCTCTTATCCTAAGACTCTTCCGTACTGTGTGGAAATGGGATTTCCCTCAGAACTGTCCAGCATACTTCCATTTACACTGGTCAGAAATGGTCACCTGCCTACTCCTGAAGTCAGCAGAAAAGGCTGGTGTTAGGGTTCCAAATAGCAGCAGCTTCCCCCCTCCCCAACAGGGACCTACTGACTCTGCTGAGAGGCAGCCTGCCTTTCCTCTGATCTCCAAAGATAAGATAAGCAGATTCTACCTGATAACCCGAGAGTTTAGAAGCTGTTTATTACAACAGCTTTTCTCTTATCTCGAGGGAAAAAGTAAACACTTCCAGACCCTAATCCTACCTGCTTTTCCTGCTTCCCCCTCCCTGATTTCTCCCCCAAACATTCCCCCCTTCCACACCCTAAAGCCCCCATATATAAAGTCCCAGCTCACAACCCGTGGGCGGCCATCTTTCCCTGCCCTTCCCTGACATCTTTCCCTTCCCCGAGGGAAAGGTGCCCCATGCGAAATAAATCTGCATCCCGCTGAGAATTCCATCTGTGCCTCGGTACCTGCCTTCCTCCATCGGTGCCGCTAGCTCCCGCCCGCTCTCTACCTATCAGCTGGCAGATAGAATTAGCAACCTAATGCAACTTCTCCCCTGGACCCAGTGACTGGGCCACCTTCACCAAGATCACAGTGTCTCTCCCCACTGCTTGAACAAAATGGAAGAAGCCCGTGGAATCGGATATGCCATGTCTGTTCCTGTATCAGTCACCAAAGGCCTTTTTCCTCCTTACTCCAGCACCACAAGCCTTTCCCGAAATCCTTTCTCTGTATCTTGTCTTGCCAATCTGCATACCTGGATGATCTCTTGTCCTGATCATCTTTCATATCTTTAGGTCTCAGCTTCTGTGTTCCCAGGATCACCCCATCCTGTATGGCACGTCCTCTTGGCACTCTGCCCTTCTTGGTTTCCCATAGTGAAATCGAAGTATAAGATGGTATATGTATAGTTTATTGTCTGCCTTCTCCATGGATCAGAGATGGGGTTTGTGATAATATTTTTGCTACTACATTCCTTTATATTTGATACTTTTTGCTGTGGAGCTTTTGGTGCTGATTTGGCATTTAAAATTTTTATGTTTAAAGTACTATTGAAAGCAACCAGCTTCATTATGGCATTCTCACACACTGTTTTGGATGAGGCTCCCCCATTCCTGTCCCTGTCACCCTTCCACCCCAACTTACGTCCTTCTGACATCAGCATTTCCCTGTCCACTTCCACTTCTCATAAGGCCCTGCCCCGGCCAGCAGGGCGGGAAACGGAAACTCGAACTCCCAGGGACCTGGAATGATGGGACAAGAGACACGAAGAATGACAGCAAGACAAAGAACTCTGATCAACCTGCCAAAGTTTATTTTTCCACGGGGATTCTTATATGGGCTGAAGTGGGAAATTAGCTGAGGAGGAGGGAAGGTGTTGTCTCAATGGGTTAATGAATGTCCCTTAGGATGAGGGCACCTGGCACCCTGAGTCTGGTTGCAGGCTAAGGAAATTGGTGGTTGCTCAGGCTTATCTTGAATCATCGGAAAGGTTGCTTATCTTAGGGGGCAGGGAGGACTGATCGGCAAGTTCCTGGGGGGCAAGGAGGGCTGCCAGGCCCTAGGGAGTTGTGCCTGTCTTAGGTTGGAATGATCATCCCCAGTTTACACACCCGTCATGGGATTAGGCAGCAGCTCAGGTGGCCCTCCTGTCTTAGGTGGTTTTTTGGGGGGAGTCACTCTCGTACCCGTCATTGACTGTCCAACTCAGCTCTCAGGGGGTGTGACTGAAAGTGTTGCCATAACGTATCATTTTGTCATGGGCTCCATCTTGCAGGTCCAGGCGATGATAGTGTACTTGTATAGGCTTTGCTAATAGGGCATCTACTTGCTTTTTGATCAGAGCAACAATTTTGTTGAAAAGATAGGGCCCCAGAGACAACACTAGGAGGAGAAAAATAACTGGCCCAAGAAGAGGGACGACGTAAGGAGCCCAGGAAGAGGCAGAGAATGAGAACCAGCTGTTTTGTTGTTCTCGTTCCTTTTTTCGTTTTTCAAGCCTGTCTAGGACTTTTTCATGCCTTCTTTAACCTCTCCTGTTTTACTAACATAAAAACAGCATTCCTCCTTGAGGGCAGCACATAGCCCTCCTTGTTGTAGGAAAAGTAAATCAAGTCCCCGTCTATTTTGGAGGACTACTTCAGAGAGGGAATCAAGGGAATTAGCAAGATCAGTTATTCCCTTTTGGAGGTCTCAGATGTCCTCGTCAATGGTGGCA
>NW_008350126.1:2760174-2768319 GCF_000622305.1 Nannospalax galili | reverse complement strand
TTCTTTTAAAAGACTCTTTAAGTCAGGGGAGTGATTATAAACCTTGAGAATATCATTAATCAAATTCCAGTATGAAAAGGCAGAGACTGGGACCTTTTCAGGCCCAAAGGTATTACAGTGATCTTGGAGGCAGTTACCAACGCACATCCAGCGTTTCTCATCTATAGTTCCTTCTTGGGGGAACCAAGGGCAAAGTTACCCAATATATTCAAGAAATCTTTTTAAATCTTTCTTTTTAACCCTACCTCCCCGTGTCTTGAGAGAATCTTTAAGACCTTTTATGAATAAATCTTCCTTACTAAATTCTTGTCCCATGATTAATTCCTACCATATTGTCGCTGTGAAGAAATCGCCCTCCAAATCTGTATCACAGCTGGGTAAGGCTGCGGTGATCCTTATGTGAGCTGGTGCTTAACCTTTCTCAGGCCTCGGTGGCTCAGTGCCATCAGGTGGGCCCACCCAGACAATCAGCGACGTTCCAGGGGATCCTGGGGACTTCGAGCCCCACGTTCTGGGTGCCAGTTGCCCCGGCCAGCAGGGTGGGAGATGGAGACTTGAACTCCCAGGGACCTGGAATGATGGGACAAGAGACACAAAGAATGACAGCAAGACAAAGAACTCTGATCAAGCTGCCATAGTTTATTTTTCCATGGGGATAAGAATATGGGCTGAAGTGGGAAATTAGCTGGGGAGGAGGGAAGGTGTTGTCTCAATGGGTTAATGAATATCCCTTAGGATGAGGGGACCTGGTGCCCTAAGTCTGGTTGCAGGCTAAGGAAATTGGTGGTTGCTCAGGCTTATCTTGAATCATTGGAAAGGTTGCTTATCTTAGGGGGCAGGGAGGACTGATCAGCAAGTTCTCCAGAGGCTGCTTGCCCTGGGGGGCAGGGAGGGCTGCCAGGCAGCATGGTCTCCCACAAGGCCCTGTTCTATTGCCCTCTCTACCCCTCTTCCTTAAAACCCCCCTTTCCCCTACCATGATTCCCTTTCTAGTTTTGTACCAAAACTCACCTCCGCATAAGTACAATTTACATATGAGAGAGAACATGCAATATTTGTCTTTCCGAGTCTGGAATGCCTCATTTAACATAATAATTTCCAGATTGATCCATTTTTCTAAAAATTTCATTTTCCTTTACAGCTAAATAAAGTTGCATTGTGTGAGTGTAGAACATTTCATTATCTGATCTCTTGGTGGAAATGTAGGTTGGCTCTTTTTCCTTGCTGCTGTTAACACAACAGCAATAACATGGATGAACAAGTCAACATTCCAGTATGGAGGGGTAGGGGCTCATAAGACCTAGATGAGGAGCTATGACAGCTGATGGCTTCTGGGGGAGGAGGAGTCAGTTTTCTTTACAGGTGTGGCTCCTTGGAAGATTGACCACACTCCAGTGGATGGTCCCAGCACAAAATGGACTCAGTGAGTTTTTTTTTTAAAAAAAGGTCATAAAGTTGGGAGGGGTTATGGGATGGAGGGCTAATGTTGGAGGAGGGTTGGGGGTGAATCTGATCAAAATACCCTGTGTGTATGAAATTCCCAAAGAATTAATAAAATAATGTATTAAAAACATGGATTTGCAAATATGTTTGTGGCAGGATGTGGTCCTTTGGACATATACCCAGGACTGGTTTAGCTGAGTCACATGGTTGTTCTGTTTTTTGTCTTTGTGAAACCTCCATACCGATCTCCACAGTGGATGTACCAGTTTACACTCCCATTGCAGTGAATCAGTGTTCCTCCTTTCTCACACCCTTGTTTTTAATCCCAGGAATGATTTCAGATACTTTATTTCTGCACAGATCTGGGTAATTCTTTAAAAAAAGTTACCCAGATTCCTTTCTTACAGTGAACTTTATAGGTTAGCACACAAAGAAATGGATTTCATTATGGCGGTTTCATATATATATGTGTATATATACATATATGTGCCATTATAGTTTGTTATCATTAGTTCCCCTTCTCTGCGCCTTGCCCTTGTTTCCCTCTAGCTCATTTCTCTCATTTCTGCAGCTAGTCCCCTGTCTACTTTCATGCAACATGTATGTCGTTTCCCTTCTTTTTCCATCCTACCTTAAAATCTCTTTTGTCACTGTATTCTTAATGCCCTGTCAATGCCCCATCAGTTGTTAAACAGATGGACAGCAGTGTATCGCTATGTCAACATCAGCTGGTTCATGTTGCTGTAGTATGAGTATGACCATTTAAAATATTTTAAAATAACACACAAAGTGTTAGGCTTTGTTATGGCCTAACATTTAAAAAATGTTCATTTATTGTTTTTATTTTATGTGTATGAGTGTATTGCCTGCATGTATGTGAGTGCACCCGTGTCATGCATGCCACGGAGATCAGAAGAGAGCTTCGGATTTCCCTGGAAATGGAGTTAAGGATGGTTTGTAGTCGCCTTGTGGGTGCTGGGAATTGAACCTGGATCCTCTGCAAGAGCAGTCAGTGCTCTTAACCACTGAGCCATCTCTTCGGCCCCTGTTATGACAGTTTTAAACATGTCAACTCTCTCCTCATTTCATCTGCATTCCCCTGCCCCCATCCCTGTGCCTGTCTACCCCCAGTAGCCTTTTCCACTTTTGTGTCACAAGTAAACAGTCATTTTAAAAAACTACTCTGAGCCGGGCATAGTGGTGCATGCCTTTAATCCCAGCACTTGTGAGGCAGAGGCAGGTGGATCTCTGTGAGTTCAAGGCCAGCCTGGTCTACATAGTTCCAGGACAGCTGGGGCTACAGGGAGACCCTGTCTCAAAAAGACCAAAAAAAAAAAAAAAAAAAAAAAAAAAAAAAAAGCTACTCTGGATCCTAAATCTTGAAAGAATTCAACAGAATGGTCTTCGATTAAAAAAATGAACTCTATTTTGTTTATGGAATTTATTTTATACTTGGTTGAGTTGATAAGCTCCTTTTCAAGATAGACACGTAAGCAACTTACAAGGATGCAAACTTTGTCCTTCACTTCTTGCATCACTGGCATATATTGGGTGGGGGGAGGAATCCCCAGATTAACATGATTAGGAAAGTCGTCCTCTTACAGATGGACTAAGTAATATTAAGAAGTTAATGTGTTTTTTTTTTAATATACTCCAACATACAGTGGTCAGGGTAGACCTGTAATTCTACTTTGGGGGGAAGTTAAGCAGCCACAGAGAAGTTCTTGAGAGAACTCTTTGGTAAAGGGCAAACTTCTTGACATTATCCTACCCAAAGATGTAAAAAACAGTCTCTCCATATTATTTGAAAGAAACAAAGCACAGCTTACTCATACATGCATCTCCTATACATCCTGTTGTGTGACCTTGGACGCTGGGCAAACATTTCTGCTGAGGTTCAGCCACTGTCAAGTGGAGATAAGATGATGAATATCAGGTGAGTTAGTGCATGCAAAAAGCCAGGAGAAGGGCAGGTGTGCTGTGTGTAGATGATGGCTTCCTAGAAGCTGAGGGGACTCGGGAGACACAGGAGAGCAATACCATGCACCAGGTCCCCATAACACAGTTTAGTTTCATGTAACTCCCTATTCACCATGAATACCTCATTATGTGATGAGAAAGCAAAGGCTGGAAGAAGTTGAATTATTCACTGGAGACCTTAGAGCTAGGTAAGGGTGAATCTTGGTCAAACCACCATGTTTAATGGTGCACTCGGAACATGCTGCTGTGCTAGGCAAGGGAGCAATAACCAGACTGACAGGTAGACAAGCACTCACTAGGGGCCTGCACGTATCTTGTGTTTGATAACATTTGCATCATTGCCTCTATGTATCCTTGGGTTCCACAGCTATGCAGTCAACCAATCACAGGTTGAAAATATTCAGAAAAAGTGTTATGAAGTGGTTCAATTAATAGAGTGATTGCTGCATAAAAATGCAGACTAGTTCAAATTCCTAGCACCCACATATATGTTAGGCATTACAGTGTATGCTGTAACCTCATTGTTTGTGAGGGTGAAGACAGGAGGATCTGTGGGGTTTATTAGCCAGCCAGTTTAACTGAATTGGTGATCTCCAGCTTTAACGAGAGTCCCTGTCTCAAAAAATAAAGTGGCAAGCAATAGAAGCAGAGAGCTGACATTGACCTCTGGCCTCTGCACTTATAGGTATAAATGAGCAGATACACATGATATCGCACACACACACACACACAAGCACACAAGCACATACACACAAATTATAAAATAATTCAGAAAAAAGTTATGTGTGTGCTGAATGTGTAATATTTTTTCTTATCATTATTCCCTAAAAAATACATAGCCTTAGGTATTGTAACTGGTCCAAAGATGGTTTAAGGTACATGGGAGAATCCATGTAGGCTATTGCAAACACTACACCATTTTATATAAGGGACTCGAGCACCTACATGTTGACCCTCGTGGAGGTCCTGGGTGAATTTTCCCATGAATACCGAGGGACAACACTGTCCATACTGTATAACGTATTTCTTCAGTAGTGTTGTGTGTTTTACTGATGGATTTGGAAATACTTCCTGGATCCTGTTGCTACCCAAGGGGTACAGAAGCAGGGCCTATTAGTCTCATTGCCCAGCAGTGTGCATGCTCAGAATCCCTGCCTCAGACAAGGAATTTCCTCTATGGGGGTGAAGCCTTGCACAGGGGCAGCTCTGACCTCTGGGGGCCTGGGATAGAGGCTGTGGGTACCAGGAAACCCAACAGTTTTCCCATTGTTGTAGTGGTTGGAAGTCCCCCGGGAGAAGGCTGGTCAGGAGAGTAAAATCTCTGGCCCAAATAAAGACCCAACATTCTGGTTTTCCTGGTCATAGGACCATCTCTAGGAAGGTGGGTTCACCTTAGGTGATGCTAAAGAGATGGGTGGAATACCTAGTGTGTTAGTGAGATGGTGAGCTTTTCCTGCCCAGAATTCCCACCCCTTAGTGCAGTTCTTGTGGATGGAGCTGCAGACATGTGGCTCTCCATAAGTTTTGCCCACTTTTCTGAATTCTCCGGAAAGGCATACTCTCTCCTTTTCTCTTCTATGTCTCTGTTCTAAGCATACTCTCTTTAAGGCTTTGGGCTGTCTCAATATCTTGGATTTCTTTACTTTCTCTCTAAAGCTCCCTCCTCCTCCCCACCAGGTAGCTGCTAGTCAGCCCTGTGATGTCTGTCTGACCTCTCTGTGTTCTCTAAACCAGCCTGGCTTTGTGGTTTTTATTCCTTCTCTCCTCCATTCTCTTCCTCGAGGCTGATGCTGCAATTTACGGCTTGCCTGCCCTGCAGATTTTTCCTTAAATTTGAATAAAATTGTCCTAAAGCTTACTTTTGAGTGCATTCTTAAATTCTTTTATAAAGGAGACTAAGGACCCTGTAGGGAGGACCTAGTTTTGCCCCTGTATCACCACAAGTGTAATGGCTTTTAATGAAAGAATCAGTCTCTTAAAAATCAGCATTTTTAAATATTAGTATTTTACACCCAGCAAGAATATCTATTAAAAGCTGAATAAAATCCATATTGGGAATATAGAAGTTGATCCCACTGCTTAAACATCCTTTGAGGGTCACTAACCAAATGGACAGAACTGTCTCAGTGAGACTGGGGGAGCTAAGCCAGCTCTAGGGCCAGGATGCCTCCCTGCCACAGAAACAAAGTTTTTGTGTGTCAGATGAAAACCTGTTGCTGAGGTCTTTCTTCTGAGCCAGGCCTTGCAGCAGACCTGAGTGCCTGGGACTGGAGTCAGCTCAAGTCTGCTCCACTTCTATTCCTGTTCCCCCAGGGACTCCCCTCCACTTCCTGGAAAGAACAGAATTTGACCAGCTTCTCAAGTCTGAATACCTCTTTATTCTTTCCAAGGAAACAAAATTTAATTCCTGACACAAATTAATTTCCCATAGAGGAAAGAGATCAAAGACGCTCATCAGGTCTGAAGAGTCACTCAACAAGGAAACCAATTCTAGGGCACCTGAGAAGGAAGCTGATGGCTTTGGAGAGCCAGCCGTATGTCCACTTCCATCTTCAGCTGCTGGCCAGACCAAATAGAACAGGGGACAAAATGTGAACATGTCCTTAGCCCTGATGAAAGGACAGCACTTGTCTTGAAGGTGACCTGTTTGTCTCCACAGATATGTGCTTAGTTTCTGGGGTGGATTGGGGTGGAGGAGAATTAGGGAGATGGGGTCCATCCCACAGCTTCTCCCTTTTGCTGTGAAAATGTGGGCAATTTGTCAAACCATGTAGCTTCTCATAGTCACATAGAATAGTGGAGGAACTCATCTCTTAGGGCAACT
Source organism: Nannospalax galili (assembly GCF_000622305.1). NCBI lineage: Eukaryota > Metazoa > Chordata > Mammalia > Rodentia > Spalacidae > Nannospalax > Nannospalax galili. The sequence continues at coordinate 2,762,072 of NW_008350126.1, read as the reverse complement.
GTGAAGAGCAAATGACTCAACACTCACTCAGTGCTTAGGACCATGCCTGGCAGAAAGACACACTAGTATTAAAATGTGTAGGAAAAAAAACAGGTTTTCTCTCTCTCTCTCTCTCTCTCTCTCTCTTTCCCTGACTGGTGACTGAACTCAGGGCCTTGTATATACTTGCCAAGTGTTCTATCAGCAGGCTCCACTAATGTTATAAAATGAGAAGTTTTTGCAAAGAAATAATATACATTTTATTTTTGTCTCGCTGTGTATGATTTTTGCTGTAAACATGATGGCTTTCCTGTATGTGTCTCTACCACATTTTTAGATGTGGTACTGGGAGTGTTTATGAAACTTAACTCAGTGACTCCTCATTGCAACCTCAGTGACAATTCAGAATAACTTTACGGTCATTTAGAATTTGAGACAGGGCCGATAGAACTATGGGCTTGTGTTAGCAAGGAGGAGCCCTGGAACAGGCAGTACTTAGTCTACTCAGGTTGGGAAGAGGAGGATGGATTGAGAAGGGGTGAATCAGGGCCGGAGAATGAGGTGTTCAGGAAGAACATGGCCAGTGGCACAGAGGTGGGTCTGAGCTGGACAGGACACCATCTCCCCAGCACAGCAAGCTCACTCTCCCCACAGACCAAGAGGAAGAAAATGAAAGCTGCTAATCCCAACAGGTGGTCACAAACCAATTTCTCAACAATCCCTGCTTCAGAAGGGTGAAGTGCATTTCATAATAGGAAGCAGCTTTTCAATGCTCTTAGTCATTCAGTTTTGAAAATGACTTACATTCAGGTTGGGGAGATGTCTCAGCTAGTAAAGTGTTTGATACAGAAGCAGAGGAATCTGAGTTGAACCCCAGAACCAATGTAGAAATGCTGGGTGTGGTGATTCGGCTGTACCTCTAATCCCAGTTGTAGCTTGGGGGTGGAGACAAGAGGGCCTTGGGTGCCCTGGCCAGCCAGCCTAGCCTAGTTGGCAAGCTCCAGTCCAACAAGAGACCCCATCTCAAAGGAAATGGATGGTGTTTCTGATGACTCATGGGGTTGTCTTCAGGCCTTTGTACACACACACACACACACACACACACAAACTTACACACATATGAACATGCATACACATGCAAAGAAAGAATGACACATTCATGTACAATAGAGTCCTTACATTTTTTATATTAGAATGAAGCAATGAAATATGTACAATACACATTATGTTCATAGATCTACACACACCTGTACCCATTCAAGCATGTGTGTGTGTATGTGTGTGTATTTGTGTATGTGTATATATAGTTGCCCCATGATGTCCACAGGACATTCGTTCCCAGACTCCCTGTGTAGACCCAAATCTATGCATTGTGAAGTCTTCATAGTACTTGTGTATGACCTATGCTCATCTGCCCTTACACTTTAAACTACTTCAAATTATTTCTAAGACAATATAAAGACTATGTGAATAGTTGTTATACTATATTGTTTAGGAAATTATAATTAAAAAGTTTTTACACGTTCAATGTTTTACACTGTTTCTCAAATATTTTTGTTCTGAGGTTGCTTGAATTCACAGATGTGGAACCTATGGAAGGCCACCAACTATGTATGTTAAATAATATCTCTATACACACAGATCATTGTCTGTATCTCCCTCAATATTCTACTGATACTCTGTCATGAATATCTTCAGGTTTTGCTTTAGTATTTTTCTCTCTCTTTGTATCTTCTCTGTCCTTTTCATCTACTGTAGCTCTTGGCTAGAGCAGACACAACAAAATAATTGAGTCAGTCCTTCCTTAGGATGCCAAAGACCACAGGGCTCTGGATCCAGCCGGGGTTGTGAACTGGCTCAGCAAACTTCCCTAAGTTACTCCATTTTGTTCAGAGCCATTTCAGCAGCAACTTTGCTCC
>NW_008350126.1:2757303-2760105 GCF_000622305.1 Nannospalax galili | reverse complement strand
CCCAACAGGGACCTACAGACTTTGGAGCCCGAAAAAGGGAACTGAGCTGATAAGCACCTTGACCTTTGAAGTCAAGGGAAACAAACTGTGCTGAGAAGCAGCCTGCCTTTCCTCTGACCTCCAAAGATAGGATAAGCAGATTCTACCTGATAACCAGAGATTTTAGAAGCTGTTTTTCTCTCATCTTAAGAGGGAAAAAGTAAACACTTCCACACCCTAATCCCACCTGCTTCCTCCTCCCTGATTTCTCCCCAAAACATTTCCCCTTCCACACCCTAAAGCCCCCATATATAAAGTCCCAGCTCACAACCTGTGGGCGGACATCTTTCTTGGACATCTTTCCCTGACACTCTTCCCTTCCCTTCCCTTCCCTTCCCTTCCCTTCCTTTCCCTTCCCTTCCCTGACATCTTTCCCTTCCCCGAGGGAAATGTGCCCTGTGAGAAATAAATCTGTATTCCTCTGAGAATTCCATCTGTGCCTCGGTGCCTCATCCATCCACTCGTGCTCTCCACTGTGCTCTCGCCAACATTTTTACCTGGTTCCACCAAGATCCGGAGGACTTCTGGGCCCGGCAGCTTTGGGAAACTCTGAGAAGGGAGCTGCCCGGGAGTATTCTGAGGACTCCCCAGTAGGGGACCTGCATCAGCTTTGGCTGTCAGGCAGTACCAGCAAACTCCCTGAGAGGGGACTTGCATCAGTCCCGGCTGCTTCTGCTTCCCCAGTCAGACCTCCGGTTTCTCCCCCCTACACCACCGGCAAGGTAAGAGAGTGCTCGAGAAAACACTTTTGTTTTTGGTTTCTCTCCTGGTTTTGGCTAGCCGGCGATCTGTCACCATCTGGTTCTGGGCTCTGATCAGAGAAACTAGGTGGGAAGCTGGACGCAGCAAATCTCCCCCTAGTTGGGTTCCGGAGGAGACGTCCCTGGACCCACCTGGCTGTGAGCCCAAAAGCTTGTCTTTTGGGACCTGGATTTGATGGCAATCTGGTTGATGTTATTTGTCTGTGCTTGTCTTATTCTGTGTTTTGGTCTTGTATCTGTGTTTTTCGTGGGTGCCTGTGCTGAGATCTCAAGCAATTCTGTCATGTATGTCTATGATTATTGTCTTCGTACGTTTCCATCAAAAACCCTAAATATCTTTATTTTATTGGCTGAACTGGTTGTTTAAGGTCCTTATTTATTACCTTTTGGTTTGGGTTTGCTTTCATAATATCTCTTTGGTTTGCTCATTTTGAAAATATTTTGGGTTTGACATTCTTGGTCTAGTTTATATTGCTTTCAGACCTCTAAAAGCTTAAAAATGATTTGAGAAAATTAAACTATTGGTTATAGATTCAATCTAATATGTTAACTCATCTTCACAGCTGGAGATAAATTCTGGGACTGGTCTTCCTATCTCATCCTTTTGGCCTTGTCCTTTGTTCTCTGTTTCCTGCAGCCCAGCTCTATAAGCAGGCAGATGTGGCCTGTTTGGGGGAGGGGCGCATTTTGTCCCTGAAAACTGCTGGCTTAGATGTGGTTCTGTACTTTTGTCTCTTGGAGCAATTCTTGCCTTTAACACTCATGTTTACATCTGCACTGAACTGCCTTTATACTAGCTCTTGATAAAACTCCTATCAATAACTGAGACCAGAAATCTTAGTTTGGCTTGAATGGAGGTCTCTGATACCTGGAAGAGCTCCCCCCAGGCTCCTGGGGATGGCCACATGGCAGTGGTGCTTTTGTTTCTCTGGCTAGAGGACACCTGCGTTAGATGCAGTAGCACATGGCTTCTTCTGGGGTACCTTGTAAGAACTGATCCCCAAGATGGCCTGAGCCAGTCTCTTGCCTCCAGAACAGCCTGAGACAAAATGAGACAACTACAATGTATTCAGAATAACTTCTTATAAACATTGTTATGTTTATCTTGTAAAAATTACCATGTACTTTTACACATACACTGAACAACCTCTAGATGTCTCTGAGAATTAACTCACAACTGTTCTCTGCAGTGTGTCTTCTTAGAAGCTGGGCAGTGATATGATTTGGGGTTTGTTTCCTTCACAGTCTTCCCTCTCCCTTCTTCCTCATAGGAAGCAAAGGACCACCCTGAGCCTGAGCTGTTGTTGTCACAGAACTGCCAGACCTGCAGACTTGGCATGCTGGTTCCTCTGACTCTGTGCTGTGTGCTTGTGCTTTCATTTCTCTCATTCTAAGTTCCTGTATGCTACTATGGGAAAGGGTTAGCTGTAAACAACTGCAATTGAATTGTACTCATAAACTATTTTCTTATACTCTATGCTTTCGGGATTGTCAGTTTTAAATGGTGTAATTGAATCGTACTCATAAACTATTTTCTTATACTCTATGCTTTCGGGATTGTCAGTTTTAAATGGTGTAATTGAATCGTACTCATAAACTATTTTCTTATACTCTATGCTTTCGGGATTGTCAGTTTTAAATGGTGTAATTGAATCGTACTCATAAACTATTTTCTTATACTCTATGCTTTCGGGATTGTCAGTTTTAAATGGTGTAATTGAATCGTACTCATAAACTATTTTCTTATACTCTATGCTTTCGGGATTGTCAATTTTAAATGGTCTTTAATAATAGACTGATTGTGTATTGCCTTATTAAGACTAAATACTTATTCCATTCTTCACTCTCTCATTTCATGGAATTGTCTTTAATGAAAACTGTTTAAACATTAGCTTGTTTTAATCATACTGTAACTTTTGGCTAGCTTTGAGTGCAAATGAAATGCATAATTCTGTTTTCCATCACTTGTTGAGTTTGAAACTAGTTAGGAATATTTACTGTA
>NW_008350126.1:2753486-2755735 GCF_000622305.1 Nannospalax galili | reverse complement strand
TGAAAGAGATGTATCTTTGCTCTGGAAACTGTTAATGAGTATGTTAAAGCTGTAATAAAATGCTTTTAAAAAAAAGCCAGATGTACTCCTTATGTAAAAGGAATTATTCCCTTTGGGATCTTGTTTGGGTGACCTCCACCCCTTACTTCCCGCTTAGGGGAGGAAAACCTGATGGAAATATCTAATTACAGCCTTTTACAGTCATTGTAGGCTCTGCAAAATGCTCTGAGCCAGGTACATGGACTAGTGCAGGAGGCTCATGAGCCCAGTCATCCCTCACTGACCACTGAACAGACAGATCTACAACCTGGTGATTGGAGTTGAGTCCATAGACATCAAGTGCCTAACCTTGAACCCAAGTGGGCTGGTCCATATCCGATCATCTTGCTGACTCCAACTGCTGTTAAGGTTGCCGGACATGCCCACTGGAGTCACCGTTCCCAAGTTAAGAGAGCCCATCCGGACCACATTCCTCAAACATGGACAGTAAAAAGAACAGACAATCCCCTCAAGGTCAGACTGGTGAAAAAATCTTAATTCTTATATTCTCCTTCTGGATAATAAAAACTGTTACTGGGTACAGTGACTGAAATCCCCATGAGCCATCCCCTGATAATTGGGTATTAAAAAGAACTTCAGAGGGTAAGATCTTAGCCACTAACACTAACCACTCCCCTGGCTTTCTGTTTGGCCTTTGTGATCTGTTTTCTTTACAAGAGTAACTATTTGTGTCCCATCTCCTCGACCCTGGGGATATGGAACTCCTAGTTATGAAAAACAGCTGCAAAGCTTACAGGTTTATGGATGTCCAACAGATGGGAGTCCAAAATGTAATCGTGAAAATGAGTGGCATTGTGGAACTTGGTGCTGTGAGACATTCGCCTCATGGATTGGATCTAAGGATAGATGGATTTCCTTTTAGCGTGAAACTCCTGGTATAACAGTGGGAAAATTTAACCCCTTAGTTTTAAAGGTATTAAATGGGCATGATAAAAGTTGGCTTGCAGGGAGGACATGGGGAATATGACTGTATGCTTCAGGAAAGGACCCTGGATCAGAATTTACTATCCAAAAGTTTGAGATTTCTATAAGCCTTCCAGTACCTATAGGACCTAACAAAGTCCTTAATCCTCCCTTACCACCAAAGCCACTTCCTACTATGTCAGAGCCACCCCCTATTACATACACTAATTCCCATAGTGTTTCACGATGGGACCCCCCTGAATTATATGTCTTTGCTCTATACATGTGAATTTTTCAATGCTACTGAACCCAGTCTCACAAGAGACTGCTGGCTGTGCTTGGATCCTAGACCTTCTTACCCAGTCATCCCTCACTGACCACTGAACAGACAGATCTGGAACCTGGTGATTAGAGTTGAGTCCACAGACATCAAGTGCCTAGAACCTAAGTGGGCTGGTTCATATCCGATCATCTTGCTGACTCCAACTGCTGTTAAGGTTGTTGGACATGCCCACTGGAGTCACCGTTCCCAAGGTAAGAGAGCCCATCCGGACCACATTCCTCAAACATGGACAGTAAAAAGAACAGACAATCCCCTCAAGGTCAGACTGGTGAAAAAATCTTAATTCTTATGTTCTCCTTCTGGATAATAAAAACTGTAACTGGGTACAGTGACTGAAATCCCCATGAGCCATGCCCTGATAATTGGGTATTAAAAAGAACTTCAGATGGTAAGATCTTAGCCACTAACACCACCACTAACCACTCCCCCAGCTTTCTGTTTGGCCTTTGTGATCCGTTTTCTTTACAAGTAAGAGTAACTATTCGTGTCCCATCTCCTCGACCCTGGGGATATGGAACTCCTAGTCATGAAAAAAACTTCAAAGCTTACAGGTTTATGGATGCCCAGCAGATGGGAGTCCAGACTGTAACCGTGAAAATGAATGGCATTATGGAACTTGGGGATATGAGACATTTGCTTCCTGGATCAGATCAAAGGATAAATGGATTTCCTTTCAGCATGGCACTCATGGTATAACTATGGAAAAACTTAACTTACTCCCTTGATTCTTTAGCTGAGGTAATGTTACAAAACTGGCACTGGGTGAAAAATGTTGCTTCTATGCTAACCATACTGGAATGATTAGAGATAGTATTAGGTTAGTCCAGCAACAAATTAATGCTCAAGAAAGGGATCTCAGTAATCACCAAAACTGGTATGAGTCCTTATTTTCCTGGTCACCCTGGCTGACCACCTTGTTAAGTGCTGTTGCTGGGCCTGTGAG
>NW_008350126.1:2730399-2752364 GCF_000622305.1 Nannospalax galili | reverse complement strand
TATATCCTATAAAAACTCTGATCTGACAATCATCAGGGCTGCTTCTATTCCCGAGATAGCCCGGCTGGTCGAAAATTTAAAATTAAAATTTACCTTGCTACTTTTCTTAAAGTGGTGTTGGTGATTTTTTTTTTTACGAACTCTGTCCTATAACAGGTTGTGGTTGTGGTGAGTACAATTATGTTCTCTTGTGGGGCAGCTGAACCAGGGAAAGAGGCCACAGAGCAGGGGAGAACTAAGGTAACTAGCCTCAGCTCCATGCCTCTGCCTTCAAATCTTACCTTTAGGCTCTCTGCACATTAAAAAGTCCTGTGGTATCCAGGTGTGGTGGCACACGCCTTTGATCCCAGCACTCGGGTGGCAGAGGCAGGCAAATCTCTGTGAGTTCAAGGCCAGCCTGGTCTACATAGTAAGTTCCAGGCCAGCTGGGGCTACAGGGAGACCCTGTCTCAAAAAGAGAAAAAAAAGTCCTGTGGCTTTTTCATTTTCTCTTCTGTACAAAGGGGGTGAATGACTGTAAAGATGAAAATTTTAAACCTATAGGAAGCAGCTAGCAGCAGGCTATAGTAACTGACAGCTGCTATCATTAGAAAATCTCCAGGCTGAATGGTTACAGAAGAGCTGGGAGCCTTTAAAGCACCTCAGAGGATTAGTCCAGAACTGGCTCTGTGGAGTCTCCTCCCTGGTGACTCAACATGATCCCTGACTATGATGGCTCATTGCTCACTTTTGATGGCTTCATTTGGGTCACCTAGAATGAGGAAAGCATTCATGCCTGGCGTGAACAAACACACCTGCCACTGATAAGGCAAAAGGAATTCAAAACAAACAGGATTTCAGCTCCCTTCCTCCTCTGCAATGATCCATATTTAATGGAAAGACTTGTACACTTTGGCACAGTTCCCCTTGACACAGTGAACAGGCACATTCTGTGGCTGAATGTTCTCAGTCTGACCTCCCCATGTGATGCCCCTTCCTTTGGTACCCCCAGGTGAGTCAGTCTGCCTCTCTTGGCCTTAATTTCTTGAATTGTGCATGAAGGGAGTTTGACAGGATGTTTGCTAAGACACCCTACACTGGCTCATCTTTTGGCCAATACCATCTCTGGTGTGAGGCTTAGGCTTGGTTAAAGTGGAATGAACCTTCCTGGAGAGAAAGTAGAAGTAGTCAAGTGCACCAAGGGAAGAGGATGTTGCTGGTTGAGTGGGCAGCAGAGGGGCCAGGGCTGAGCAACAGAGTTCATTGGGTATGGAGCTAAATTTACCATCCTGCTTCCTGTAGTCACCCAGCACTGTGTACATGTGGCCCACCCCTCCAAGATGGAGTCCATAAATCATTCTTTTACCTAGAGTCTAGACTGAATTGGGTTAAATTAGAAGTTATATGTGTGATATATGAATGTGTGCATATGTACATGTATGTGTGCACATGTGCGTGTGCGTGTGTGTGTGTGTGTGCAAGAGGGTGCATGTGGAAACCATAAGTTGCTCTCAGGATTTCTTTCTCAATCACTTCACCTTTTTTTGAGGCAGGGTCTCTTACTGAACCTGGAGCTCACCATTTCAGCTAGAATGGCTGGCCAGTGAGCCCCCAGGATCTGCGTGTCTTGCCCTCCTCTAGTGCTGCAGTTACAGGCACTGGTACCAACACACCCAGAGTATTACATGAGTTCTAGGGATCTAAACTCACGTCCTTATGCTTGCTTAGCAAGCACTTCACTCACTGCAGCATCTCCCCTGCTCAATTAGATTTGTAACCCGAAACACTTACTATGCTTTGTGTTTGGAAAGTCTAGCCCTTGCAATGACTGTTCCTTAACGTCACAGTTGGGAAGTAATTCTTACTACTCTTTCTTTATTCCAGATATGAATGTTCACATGTGTAGTAATGTTAGCCCTGATAGCATCAGGCTTAGAAGGGAGAAAAGTGAATGAGAGTAGGGAAACTAGGAGCGTCATAGGGCCCCTCAAATGTCTCATCACAACCAAGTGCAGGGCTTGTTGGGGGAGACATTTGGGGTTCACCAGGGCAGGGCACATTTATAACCTCCTTTGCTGCATGTCTTTGACTTGGATTTCTTAATAGCAGACTTGCAAAACAGCAAGGAGGAATTTAAGTTTTTACGTGATCCTGTTTATTCCTGGGATTAGATGGAGATTTAAATCCTGATACTGAATTTCTATGAAGAGTTCGTGGTTTTCCCAATCTGAATCATTGTTATGGTCACTGGAATGTGAAACCTTCTGAGCCAGTGATTGGAAACATCCCAACATGCCTCACTTCATAGAAAGGAAAATCAGCACTGTGATCACAGTGGAAGTTGTGGCAGTGCGTTGCTGCCCATATTTGGTTCAGGGCCTCGTTTCCATTGTATTGTCTGTCACTTGCATCCTCGATGCAAAGGACTCAAGGTGAAATTAAGGGACAGAAGAAAACACAGTGTTTCTTAACACATAGGCTTACCTCATTTCTGTTCCCAGCAGACATAATACACTGGTACATATTCTGAGATCTTTCTTGAAGCATTTTCATTCATACTCATGAGTACGTTCACTTATGTCTTTTTATAAAAGTATTAATGTTATCTTGTCATAGTTTTACATTTTAATCATTAATTCAAAACTATTTGATAAGAGAAATCAAAAGTAAGAGGATCAGATTCAGGGGAGAAAGACATGAATCACGAATTGCACAGAAGCATGTAAGACCTTCACTCTGGCGGGTGCTAATGGAAAGGAGAGGAAAGGGCACTCCAGACAGGAAAACAGCATGTGCACAGACCAGTCAAGTGGAGCAGAGGGCTCAGGGAAGGTGAGGTGCAAAGGCTCTGTATGTCTGTCTTAGAGACTGCATCAGTATCTCTGTGACAGAAACCAAAGCTGCACAAGGAGATAGTGCAAGAAATGAGTCAGGTCTGAAAGTAAGGCAGATGTTACCTGCACACAGGGAGACCAGTGTGTGCAAGTGAATCAGAGGGGCAGGGGGTGAGGAAGGCTGATGGGGGAATGCAGCTACTCACTGCTGTAGCCGCCATGCACAGTGCTTCCTGAGCACGTTCTCATGCCAGACACTGTCTTAGGCCCTGAGAATCCAGCAGTTAAGGAAGCAGCAGAGCTCCCTGCCTGTGCTAGATCTCTTTAGTTGTCAACTTGACACACCTGGGTTGAGGGAGCCTCAGTTGGGGAATTTCCTCCATTGGCCTGGGCTGGGGCCATGTATGTGGGGTATTTTCTTGATTTTTGAGTGATGTGGGAGGGCCTAGTCCACTGTGGGTGGTGCCACCCCCAGCAGGTTGTCCTGTATTATATAAGAAAGCAGAGTGAGCAGGGACCAGGAGAGCAAGCCAGTAAGCAGTGTTCCTCTATGGCCTGTGCTCCAGCTCCTGCCTCCAGGTTCCTGCCCTGAGTTCCTACCTTGGGCTCCTTCAGTGATGAACTGTTACCTGGGAGATGTGAGCCAAATAAATCCTTTCCTCCCCACGTTGGTATTGGTCAGTGTGTTTTGCCACAACAATTGAAAGCAAACTAGAACACTGCCTCACAGAGCTTTGCATTTTGGAAGTAGGAGATGCCCTGTGGAGGACACACGGCACCTGGAAGAGAAAGTACAGTCAAGAGTTCACAGATGTGTTCATTGTGACTCCCATGAGTCTACCCACATTTGGTTTCTTTAACATTGTATTTTATTTATTATTTTTATTTCATATGTGTGAGCATATTTCCTGTATGTGTGTAAGTGCACCCCTGTCATTCAATGCCTTCAGAGGTCAGAATAGGGAGATGGATCCTCTGGAACTGGAGTTACAGACTGCTATTAGCCGCCAAGTGGGTGCTGGGAATTGAACCGGGGTCTTCTGTAAGAGCAATCAGTGCTCTCAACTGCTTAGCCATCTTTCTAGCCCTATATTTGTCTTCTTGGTAGATCAAAGACATAAGTGGCTGTACTGACCCCTGGGAGTGGACAGATTCAATGTTTGATTAATATATTCTGTATGAGGACATAATCATGGACTGGGCCATATTCTTCAAATTCCTGAGTTGAAGTCCTAACCCCCAGTGCCTCAGACTGTGATTGCATTTGGAGACAAAGTCTTGGAAGAATTTAGTGAAAATGAGGTCACTACTGGGAGACCCTAATCTAAGGATTCCCGTGTCCTTAAGAGGGGATGAGGACACAGACACATACAGAGGGATGATGGCATAGGAAACAGAGACTTCACTGAGGCTGAGGCAGGAGGATTCAAGTTCAAGGCCACCCTGGTTGAATGAGTCAAACTCTGGCTGCTTTAAGATAAAAAGAGGACTGGAAATACAGTTGAGTGACAGAGTGCTTCCTAGCATACTCAAGGCCCTGAGTTCAATCTCCAGGACCACATGTGCACACACACAGAAATTTTTAAAAATTAAAAACTTTTATATTGAGGAAAAATAAATTTAAAATACTAAAAAATTTTAAAAAGATTTAAAAAGATTTCCAGTTCTGGTTGGTCATATCCACAGGCAAATGCTGCTGAAGAGGACAAGGCAGGAAGATCTCAAGTTCAAGGGAAGCCTCAGCTACATCTTGCCTCTGCCTCCTGAGTGCTAGGATTAAAGGCATGCATCACTATGCCCAGCTCTGGGCTACACCTTTAAAAATATTTAAAAATATATTTCAAAAACTATTTTAAAATGTCAATGGGAGAAGATACTTAGATGCCAAGCAGGGAACCTGCCAGGATGTTGGACGGCCAGCACATAACCAGTGTACACATCTCTCTGAGCTTTCAGTGACATTGCGAATTTTATGTAAAGTGACTCTAGCACCAGCTTATGGCAGGAATTTAATGAAAGTGTGGGTGATGGGGTTTATTCTGAACTTTCAGAAGGATCCCTGAGTTGAGACACAACTCTGAGCCATGTAGTCATTGCTAAGGAACAGGAGAGATTGTTGAAGTGTCAGTGAGTAGGTAGAGGTGAGTCCAGGACCTGTAGTAAGGGAGCAAGTGCTGTGGGCATCATCACAGCAACATCACCATCACAAGTGAGGGTGAGAATTGTGAAGCACAAGCCACTTAGAATCAAATGCCCTGCTAGCCACCTTCCCTAGAGCACACGTTAGCATTGTCCAGTCCCCATGTAGCGTGGCCAACATGGTGAGGTGGTGTGAACAGCATGGAGCACATGTCTGTTTGGGACTGTGTGTCACTTAGAAGCCACTCTGGAAGGGAGTAGGTCTCTGGTTTCTCTTAGTATTTGTCTCTATCAGAGAAGTCTGTGGGAGGGGGATGTGTGTGGATCTCTGTGATATTTCTGTGAACTCTGAGGCTCATGTACTATTTCTGTGTGTTGCAGGATATCTCTGCCTTGTCTTTGTTGAAGTTTCTGTGGATTCTCAGTGTGAGTCTAATTCTCTGGATGGTTCTTTGCATTTCTGTGGAGGTCTGTATACATGTCTAGGGGTTGTGGTTTGGGTGATTGTGAAGGTGACTATGGAAATCCCCTGTGTTCTTTGTAGGAATGCTTGGGGTTTGTCCTAGTTTGTTTCTTCATTGCTGTGACAAAATACTCTGACCACTACCAACTTGGGGAGGAAAGGGTTTATTCAGCTTACATCTCCCAGGTCACAATTCATCAGGGAGCCCAAGGAAGGAACTCAGGGCAGGAACCTGGAAGCAGCAGGTTCCATGGAGGAATGCTGCTTACTGGCTTGCTCCCCTGGCCCCTGCTCAGCCTGCTTCCTTATTCAACACAGGCCCACCTGCCCAGGGGTGGTACCACCCACAGTGGGCTGGGCCCTCCCACATCACTCATCAAGAAGATGCCCCTCAGACATGGCCACAGGCCAGTCCAATAGAGGAAATTCCCCAACTGAGGCTCCCTCAACCCAGGTGTGTCAAGTTGACATTAAAGCTATCCAGCACAAGGTTGCTCTGTATAGGGGTCTGTGACATTCTATAGGGAGTGTCTGAGGGTAACTTTGGAGGTCTCTGTGGCGGAATCTCTGAAGGTCTATGAAAGTGAGTCTGGAGGGATCTTTGGGGTTCTCTGTGTGGGTGTCCCTAAAGGTCTATGAGGGAGGGTCTAGGGACAACTTCAGGGGTCTCTGTGTGGGGAATGTAGAGGTCTAAAGGGGGTGTCTGAAGGGAACAGGATTCTTCAGGGCAGGTGTCATCCATTTCTCCTCAGGAAACCCAGGACACAGAGTCTCAAACTTTTAGCTCAGGATCACCACATCAGCTGCAACGTTCCTAACCTCATTGTGAAATATGAGGCACTCAACTTTCTTGTGCAAACCACACCTACATCTGCACAAACATAGAGCAAAGAGGGGTGGGGCAGGTTGAGCAAGAGCTAGGGTGGGATCATACGGTTGTTGCATCTTGACAAATCTAAAGCCTTTCTCCTGTTTGTTTCTCTGATGGTGAAATGGTGAACTCTTACTGTACGGTAGGAGAAAAATGGTGAGAATGACCCTCCTTTTACTGAACTCTCTGTGTGCCGCTTCAAAGAAAGAAGAAACAAATGCTGACCTCACCTTGTGCTCTGGCTCAGCACAGACAGAAACCACTATATTGCTAGAGAAAGAATGAACTAGGAAGCAATACCCATGTTGGGAAGACCGCACCATTAGCACACAGAGGATGTGCTCATATAAGAAAAAACATTTTCCCCTTAAGGGAATTTTTGATGAAAAATCTTTTCTTTACCAAAAATGTATGAGAAATATTGAACTGACCAGACTTGACACCTTATGGAATAACTGCCCGATGGGCAATGGCAAAGGTGTCTAGGAACCTGCTCCTGTGGTCCATGAAGGAAGAATTTCCTGGGCACACAGACTCACTGGGCAGGGAGGCCTGACTGCTGTCCCAGTCTCTGACCCACCTGTCCCTCATAGGATGACTATGGCCCTGGGGCTGGTGTGGTGAGCACAGCTCACATTTTTCATCACTAGGCTTTGTTCTAGGCAGTGGGAGCAGCTAACCCAGCAAGGCTTGGGTTCCTCTTCCTGGCATTGTCAGTCCGATGTGCTACTTGAGTGACAAAGCCCCATCTTTTCTAGCCCGCTGACTCCAATGATTGTCCTACTGTCTAGGAACTGGTTGCTTTGGACTTAGCCCAGCTTTGGGTAGTCAGCAGCTGTGGGGTCTTCACACTGTGCAGAGAATGTGTTATGGGTCATAACACGCTCAGCAACATCGCTCATCCTTCTCTTGAAATGCCTTTTTGGTGGAGCCTGTCAATTCTCTAACAGGCATAGGGAGGACTTACCCCAACAGTGCCTACTTTCCTGACCCAGGAATGGGGTCAGCTCACAGGCTTGGGAGGCCCTCACCCCTGCAAAACTTTCTTTCTGTTGCCTTGCTCTGGGCCTCCCATGCTTCTCTTCACAGTGGGATAAAGCATCCTGCGGACTCCTTCTGAAACCTTCACTTGGTGGCCAGCTCTTGCGCCCTTGTATGTACCTATACTTCATCAAAGGGACCATAGACCTTTAGTCCCCATGTTGCTGCTAGATGCACTCTGGAGGATGCTCAGAAAACTGGAGAGAGACCGCTGGCTGTGGTGGGGAGCACAGCACTGGGGACATCTGGAAAGAGACCAGGGAACTGATCCTGAGACTGATCTTCGACTGGACCTTTGTGACTAACTCTGCCTTTAGACCTGGATATCTGTGTCCTGTGGGGTTGACATATGATAGGGCAGGAGGGTCTTACTGGTCCCTATGGGACCTGAACTCATCAGATTCATGTTGATAATTTGGACAGTGGCATTATGTTGGTCTGCAGGTAAATTTCTACTCAGGGACATCTCTTGCCACACCTCCAATGACTCCATGGTGTTTTTGGTCAATGATGATTGGGACCCTGCTTTGAGCGCCACTGTTATCACACTACTTCAGGGGTCTCCCGAGTCCATTATCCCCACTCACCTGCTGTGTGTCATGCATCGTCTTTGCGAGGCTCGTACTTTCCTGGAGGCTGCCTCTCTGTATTTCCAAGACCGTCTTGCTTTGCTGGATTCTGTCCAGGAGAGAGTAAGTGTGATCCTAACAGGGCAGGTGGCCTCTCTCTTGGGTCTTTTTGATGGAGTTTCTCCAGGAGCGTAGGAATTTAGCAAGTTAGTTCACCATATTGACACACAGGTGGTAGAAGCAGGAAAGGCAAGCCAGGGTAAGACTGAGCCTGGAGCCTCCCTCAGTGTGAGATCCACTGACTCTACTGAGTCCCACAAGATACTGGATTATCTGTTTTCATACTCAGGTGAGTCCTTGTGTCAGGAAAGGAAAACTCCTGGGGTGTTCTCATGGAATGTCCAGATCTTCCAGGATGGTGGATTTATGGTTTCTCTGGAGTAGGGATAAACATGGTTGACAGCAGGCCGTGATCAGTACACATAGAGGGATCACTCTGACTGACCTGTTGTACGTTTCCCCCGTCGTTGAGCTTTGTATGAATACTTTTTGAGTCACTAGATGAGGGACCTCTGGAGTCACACTTCCCAGACCTCATCTTGTCACTTCCTGAACCTTTCTTTTCACCTCCAGCCCCTTTGCTGAGGTGTTGTTTCCACTCCAGGGTAGATCTTCTGTTCTACCTCTCATCTTTCTCTGGACACTGTATTAAATCTTCCAGTTGCAGATGTGGAACTCTTTCTTACATCTTCTAGGGCACATGGGTCCCGTCATCTGCATTCTTGCTTTCACAGGAAAATGTGAACCTGTCTTCACGTGGTGCTCACACTTCCTTGTGGATTTTCCCTTATCTGTATCAGTTCAGTCCCACCTGAAGCGAGGCTTTGCTGCTGTTCATCTCTGGTGACTTCCGACTGTGCTGTTGTCTCCTCTTCCTCTTCCTCATCCTTCTCCTCTTCCTTCTTCGTTTTGAAGCCACCATGATGGTCTGACAGGTTACTCTGGGGAAGGTGGAGGGCGGGGTCACTAATTGGGTCCTGATAATTCTAGGGGGAAAATTCTACCTTTGTCTGTTTCAGTCACTTTGTGAAAGGCCATTCCAAATGCTGGTTTTCATTTTGGATGACCAACTGTGCTCCTGCTGGGATATAGGGCACGTTATTACAAAGTTCTAATCTGGAATGGAGGAGGATTGGTTTGAGAGAGAGCATAGGATTTTGGACTGAGTCTGCAGCTAAGCCATAGGCTGTAAGTTTTTGTCTTAAGTTGGGGTTAGGCCTCATTGTGTGACAACACTGGATCTGGGAGAGTAGCGGAGGTCCTTGAGTCTGATGCTGAGGTAGGAAAGAGCTAGAGACTGCTGAATGAAACAGATTTAGGATGGGCAGTGGAAGACTTCCTTGAGACTATGTAGTAGCCAGTAGTGACTCATTGAGGAGAGAGCCTGGGCCCCAATAAAGCTGACCATGCTGTATATGTGACCCTCCAAGCTCTTGCAGCAAGACAGCTGCTTATAATTGGGAAAGTGCTCTTATTTCCATTTCATGTTGCAGAAGGGATCCAAGTAGTGTCTCACCTGTTGCTCAGTGATGATTTCTTGCTGTGGCCAAAGGAGACAGAAGGCACAAGCTGTAGTTATGGGAAGATGGGGGTCAAGAGGCCTAGCAGGCAGGACTGGGTTGGTACATCTAGCCCATGGACCCACCCCTGCTCTGACCTCAGAACACCCTTCCTTTCTCGTGCCCTGGGAGTTCCATCCCATCGTACTTCAAGTTTCCCAGAAGGTTGGCCCAATGCCCTGGGGTCACATCACAGCTCCTGGGAAGGAGAGTCATGAAGATATGTAGCAAGTTCCTGCACAAGTTAAGGCAGGTTTAGAGCCTCTGCATGCCATCTCTACAATCTGGTTATGGAGCCTGGGTTATGGAGAAGGGATGGACCCACAGAGTGATAGGACTGTTCAATGGGTGTCCCTTAGAGGAGACCAGGGAAGCATTGACTGCGGAGTCCAAGAAAACAGACCAGTGACAGTGATTGCAGAGGAGCCCCATTTTTTCATCTACAGGGTGTTTCCTCCAACAAATTCCATGGCTTCCAACACTATTTATGGGTGAGAAAGAAGGAATTATTTAAAAGAGGAATAGTCTAAGGGAAGAGAAACAGCTCATCTCCACATGGACCTGGAGGACTCCCTTCCAAATCCAGGCAGCATGGCTCCACTCCCCACTCCCCAGCATTCCCTCTGGTTACACCATCCCTGGCCACACACAGCTTTATCTGAAGTCTAGAACCTGGGAAGTATCCCCTGTTCTGACTTTCCTGCACACCTCCCTGTCAGGGCTCAGTAACTCACATCCGCAGACTCGTGTCTCTCTTAGGAACAAGGAGATGAAAGGAAGGACGGAGCAGACCTTTCATAGTTCTATTTTTCTCCCTAGTCTTGCTTTGTGTCCCCTCTTTGCTGCCTGTTAGGGAGACTCAAGAATGAAGAGCTGAGGCTCCACTTGCCTTCCCCTCTCCCTGGACAAACTGCTTGGACTCAGTGATCCCTGGATAATACGACTTTGTATATTTACAAGAGAATCTCTGCCTTTCTCTGCTCCTTTCCCTTATTTGGAATGCGAGTAAAAAGTGCTTTCTCTGTTTCTTCTTGGAAAACACAAGTAAGGCTTTCTTCATGAGACCTGTTGTAGATGTCTTTTCCATTTCCTCTTGAGGCAGAGGCTCTGCAGTTCCTCAGAACTGCCAGGTGTAGTTATTTTAAATAAATATTCCATCTCTCAATTCCCACCAGAAAAGTTTCCTTATGCAGCAGATGGTGATTAATACAGAAACACACAATTGGCCAATGTGCAGATAAGAGGCCACAGAGTTCTTATCTCTGAATAAGACACCTACTTCAAATCTCTGCCTCCCAAGGTTCAATGATCATTGCACAAGAGGAGGCAGAAAGACTGTAAGAGCCAGAGGTGGTGGAAGACCACACATAGAGTATTCCAGACAGCTGGTCAGTTATTCATATGAACTCACAGTAATGGTGACCACATGCACAAGTCCTATGCAATTGCAAAACAGACAAAATCCCAGGCATGGGGAAATGGGTAAGAAATTCCAGCTCAACCTAAGGAACTTTTGGCAACTGATGGCTGTTGGGAGGGGGAAACACAGTGTTTTATAGGGATGAGAGTCTTGGTGGGCCCAATGGATGGACCCACACTAAAGGACATTTAGGTACACAAATCAGATTCTATAAATGGTATTGTATGTATAAGAGAGTACATTAAATGATCTAAATACCATCAAACTACATAGTATGAAAATAAAAAAACAATAAAATTACACCAATAAAAATGTTCTGAGCACAGTTAAGGTAGGTGGATTAATTTGTGATGTTTGGTAGGGTAGGTATATTAAATCCATTTGAACTTGTAAAATTTTTATAACTTGAGGGGTCTTGGCATGTAACCTCATCTTGAGCATATGTACATGCTTCTAGTGTATAGTACATACTGCAAATTTGGGAGGGAATTCTCTCTCTCTCTCTCTCTCTCTCTCTCTCTCTCTCTCCTTCATGTCAATCACACCTCAAAGGAGTCTCATCAGTGAGCCTCCCACTTCAATAACACTTCTGCCTAATTCACATTATTGCTGGTTTAACTAACTAAAAGTTAGTTGTAATAGATTTTTATAGATTCACTTTGGTGTGGACAGTGTTATCCTCACAAATGTCACTGTGCCAGGCGGGACAGTGTTTGATTCATAACTCAGATCCTCTCCCTCTTTCATATGCTAGTATTGCCTATCATTTTAATTCAAAACTATTCCGATTTTACTGACAATATTTTAGATTTTCCACACATTGCTAATTATGTTGCTGCTATTTCATGTCCTGGCCGCACCCCTCTCTGGTATTTAGTTTTTGTTTTACTCTAGAGAATATCCTGGAGGAATTTTTTCTGAAAAGTGTTTCCTCAACTTTCCTTTTGTATGTCCTTATTTTGTTGATGAATCTTACTTTTCAAGCCTTGGAAATTGGCATCCAGTAATGAGAACCACTTTCCCAATGAGGAGAGGGCCTTCTGGAAATAGGAGCTCAAAATGGCTACATTAATAAGTGATGGCAGTGAACATAATTTTGGTCAATAAACTGTTTCTAAAGCTGGACAGGGTATAGAGTGGAATTTCAGTGCCAACAGTAATGTTTACAGTATCCTTTAACTAAGAATTGAAATTTTTGAGGGAGATAGTAGGATACAGGTAATGTGAACTGGGAAAGGGAAAGTAGAGAGACTTTAACTGGGGATAGTAAAACAGTGAGAGGAAGGAGTCATAAATAACATTAAGAATGTTTGAAAAAGCTATAGGGAAACATTATTTTATAAGCTGACTTAAAAACATACACTAAACACACATGTACACATATATAATGGAGTTTCTCCTCATGGGGTGATAATGCTACCCCCAAGAGCCATAGACTATCTACCAAAACCCCCAGTTTCAGGCATGCAAAGGCTCTCTTCCGTTGTTGGTTGGGTAGGTGTCTTAGAGACTCCTAAAACCATATGAACTATTGCCATTACCCTTGGTTACCTTTCAGTACTTGAAGATCAGACCCTTCTGCTGAAGATGCCATGCACTTTGACACAGGACTTGGAGGAACTGACCTGGAAACCTCCTCCCTGAGAACTGTCTCTCAGTATTCAAGCTGCCAAGGGAGAAAAACAATCAGTAGTCCGACTCAGCTGTAAAGCCAATGAACCACAAGAATGACTAGCCTGGTAGGCTATGTCCAGTGTTGCAATAGTGTTACTTCTATCTTGGAGGTAATCAACAGCTATCTACTTGGACATGAGCCTTGCTTAGTAGGAGAAAATTCATGCTTAATATAGTAAACATACCCAAATACCTGTGCCTGGAGAGGTCATACATACTAGAGCAGAGCCTAATACTGCCATTTTCCTAAGTCACTGTAATTTCTAACTGTATTCTAAATCCTTATCCTTATACCTGCAGGTAAGTGTAGCTCTCATTACTCGTCAAAGAGCTTTTTTTTTTTTTTTTTTAACAGACAGATGCTATTAGAGAGATCCACAGCTGGTCAAACTGCAAAGAATAAGTGGCCATGAGGTGCCCAGCTCCAGTTGGTACATTTACAATGCAACCTTTACACCTAGGGCTCAGAAGACATGGCAGAAGAGGGGAAGGAAATATTTTAAGATTCAGAGGACCAGGATGCCTACAGTTAGTGTCTTCTAGACATCAAAGGGGTACTGCATTCATGAAATCTCAGCAATATGGTTGCCTAAATGAGAACTTCATAATGACACCACCAGTGTGAATGGGAGAAATTTCACAAGGCCTCACCCCTACAAATGGTCAGCCAGAAACACCACATGTATATACACACAATACTGAATGGGCTCAAGATATATATAGTGAATTTAAGAGGAAGTTGGTGGGGCAACAGGAGAGGAGGTGAAGTCGGGGAGGAAGAGGTGAATTTATGTAAATGCAGTGCCCATTATGAAATTCTCAAAAATTTAGTTAGTTGCTTGCCCCAGTTTTTAGTTTGTTTGATGTTTAATTTTTTTGAGTTCTTTGTATATTCTAGACCCTAACCTTCTGTCAGATGTAGAGCTGGTGAAGATATTTTCCCATTCTGCAGGCTGCCTCTTTACTCAGATGATGGTGTACTTTGCTGTACAGATGCTTTTTCATTTCACAAGTCCCATTTCTCAATTGTTGATCTTAATGCTTGTACTATTGGAGTCACATTCAGAAAGTCTTTTCTTAAATCTGTAAGTTCCTGTGTATTCTGTATTTCTCCCCTATCAGATTCAGGGACTCAGGTCTTATGTTGAAGTCTTTGATCCATTTGGAGTTAAATTTTATGCAGGGTGAGAGATGGGGATCTAGTTCCTAATGTAGCTATCCAGTTTGACCAGTACCATCTGTTGAATATGCTGTGTTCTCTACAATGTGTGTTTTTGGCCCCTGTGTTAATAATCAGGTGATTGTAAGTACACTGACTTAAATCTAGTTC
This sequence comes from Nannospalax galili, assembly GCF_000622305.1. Taxonomy (NCBI): domain Eukaryota; kingdom Metazoa; phylum Chordata; class Mammalia; order Rodentia; family Spalacidae; genus Nannospalax; species Nannospalax galili. The sequence goes on along the minus strand of NW_008350126.1, from coordinate 2,738,425 downwards.
CTCAATGCTGTCCCGTAGATCAATATGTCTATTTTTATGCCAGTACCATGCTGTTTTTATAACCAGAGCTCTATAATGTAATTTGAAACCAGGGATAATGATGCCTACAGATCTTTGATTATTCAGGATTGTTTTGGCTATCCTGTTTTTTTTTTTTTGTTTTCATATGAAATTTGAGATTATTTTTTCAGTTTCTGTGAAGAATCATGTTGGCCATTTTCACAATATTTAATCCCACCAATCCATGAGCATAGGAGGTCTTTACACCTTCTGACATCTTATTCAGTTTCTTTCTTCAATGTATTAATTTTTTTGTTTATATATATAAGTCTTTTACTTACTTTGTTATATTTATTCCAAAGTTTTTATTTTAATTTTTAGGGCTATCATGAATGTTTTTAGGCTATCGGGATTGTTTCACTGGTTTCTTTCTTAGTATGTTTACTGTTGGCATGTAGGAGGGCTACTTGTTTTTGTTAATTTTGTATCCTGCTACTTCACTGAATGTATTTATCAGCTCTAGGAGTTTTTGGGGGGACACAAAATTCTTTTATTGCTACCCAGTTATACAGTCAGAAGGTAAGTGGTGTGTGACAGGTGCCAGGCAGGGGAGGAAAGCTGGGGGACAATGTCAGAATAACTTCAGTGAACTTTGATGCCCAGAAGTCTTAGACACTAAGGTGTCAGACAACACAAGCTCCTTCCAGCTCTAAAATCACAGGACACTCCTGACCCTGAAATCCGAAACTGGGTTAATGATTGAAGAGGGCATCAGAGGGAGAAGATTCTGGTTCCAAGGGTCTGACCATGACTTTAGAGTTACCATGCAGGGGAAAGCCACTCAGTGTTCTGTTCTGACAGAAGCATTGTCTTTCTGACTTCACACTACCCTGTGGTCCCATTGTTCTCCTTGTCAACTTAAGTCCCTGTGATCTGAGCCCTCTGCACACCGTTTTGTTTCTAGCACATTGAGCAGTGAGTAAAGCCACATACTTTGGGTCCCCTTGATGACAGACCTGTCCCTAGGCTTCAATTTTTCAGTAATCAGTAGCAACTGTTCCCTAATTACCACCAACAGAGACAAAACCTAGTCTCCTGGTCATAGACACAGCACTCAGAACACTCATGGCAGATATATGTAGCAAAGGAGACAGTCTTGGGCTGCCTTATGACCCTCAGCTCATCCATGAGCCAGGAACAAAGGTGGGCAAATCCCTCTGGGAGGATATCACCCATGTCATCATAGGACTTCAGAGGGGCAGGGTACAGCTCCGGAGTCAACTGGCTTAGATTGGCTAGGTGGTAAAGGTCCTTCAGGATGGCCTTGGAGATGTCATTGTCATAGAACTCAATCATAGTGAGATGGGAGCATTGGCTGAGGGCAGAAAGGAGGGCACTGAGCTGAGAGTCTCCCATCCTGCAGTGCTCCAATTCCAGGGACTACAGAGTCTGAAACACTCTAGGAAAACTTGGAGAGGCATAGGATTTAAACAGAATAATTCAACACTGCCCAGGTTCAGGCGTTTTAGCTGACTGAAGCCCTGACGCTGTGACAGGGAAATCAGATCTGACTGTGAAACCTGGCAGAAAGTGATGGAGAGTGTCTCCAACTCTCCATCAAGACTTCAGGGACCTGAACAACCTTCATGTGGTCGGTCACTGAGAAAACTGACACCATCCATCTAGGGATGCTAGAGAGAGCTGAGTTTGGAGAACTGAGAAATGAACTTGGCGACACATTTCTTCTCTGTGTGCCTGGAAGTACTTACAATGTTAAAGGTAATATTGTCGATCTGTGTGAGAAGAAGTGTGCGAAGATTTCTCATCTCACTCAGGTAGTAGACTGCAAAGTATACCAGGGTGAACAAATTACTAAACTGTATTTAATTCCAACTCCTGGATGTACTGTGGCTGGAAAACTGGCAAGACCTCCCTGACAGTGCGGATAGGCAATGCCCACACCTGTAACTTGGAACAGCACAGCTATAGGGAACTTCTCTGCTGGGCCCACTGCAACAATTTTCTTTGGTATTCATTGAGATGAAAAGTGAGGCAACGGTCAGCTAACACCTTCAAACTCCTCCTGGATGCGTATCTAGGAAGGTCTTTCATTGATTGGTTCTTACAACCTGTACTGAGGTGCCACTCTCCTTCATATCATGTGTTCTAGAAGTTGTGATGCACATTCCACAAATCGAGCCCTGGAAGTTTCCACCTCCTGGGGTGCAGCTTTTCATTAATCATCAGATTCAATCCATCTAGCACAGCCTGAAGGATCTCTAGGTCTGGAGTCTTCATTAGGGCTCCAAGAGGAAGACAGGGAAGGGCCAAGCCTGAACCATTGCTCTCAGGATGTCAGTTCATCTCCTGCTGAAGGCCTCCTTGAACAGTGGTGGGAAGAGCAACTTGGGCAGGTACTCCAGAACAGAGATGGCCAAGGCCTCTTGCTTTAGCAGCTTTTGCTATGCCAGCTCCAGGAGGGCGAGAAGGGCTTGGCTGCTCATCCTCATAGATGGTCAGGCAGAAGGATCCTAGTGAGTTCAAGGCTGCCCTGAGCTGTAGGAGACCATGTCGAGTGAAAGAAAGAAAGAAAAGAAAGAAAGAAAGGAAGGAAGAAATCCAAACAATAACAAATTTTTTTTAAAGACAGATATAGTGGGACAGGCCTTTAATCCCAGCTCTTGGGAGGGGAAAGGAGGATCATGAGTCCAAGGCTAGCCTCAGATACATAGTGAGATCAAGACTAACCTTGGCTTCCTGAGACTCCAATTTCAAATAAATTTAAAAATTAAAATAAAGAAAATTTGATTTCTGACATAGATATAACACCAATAATTGGGAAGTTGAAAAGTGTTAATTCATGCTCATACTCACTTACATGAGTTCTAGCTCAGCCCGTTCTACATTTAACCCTGTCTCCAAAAAGTAAAAGAAAAACATATAAAAATAAGGCCTGAGTTGTGATACAGGGTTTTAATTCTAACCCTCAGGAAGATGCAACAGGTGGGCTTCTACAATTTTGAAGCCATTCTGGGCTAGAGAGTGAGAACATGTCTGTGAAAACAAAGAAAAAGAAATTTAAATTGACATGAAACAAAACATAATTCAAGGTATTTGAGGAACTCACAACTGCAGTCTGGCTATCAGGAGGCAGGGTGTTTGGCACCTGTCTTTAGTCCTACTACTCAGTAGTCAGAGGTAGATGGATCTGATTTCTGACAGACAGCTAGGGCTGTAGAGTGAGTGTCTCTCTCTCTCTCTCTCTCTCTCTCTCTCTCTCTCTCTCTCTTTCCTCAAAAAAACCCCCCAAAAGGAGCCAGATGTGGTACTCCACACCTTTAATCCCAGCACTTGGGAGTCAAAGGCAGGTAGATCTCTGTGAGATCAAGGTCATAGCCAGTCAGTTCCAGGACAGCTGAGGTTACAGGGAAACCCTGTCTCAAAAGGACTGAAATATGAATAAATTGATTAAATTAAAAATAATAAATCAAAAGGGCAACCTGAGCTACAGAGTGAGACCTCATCTACAAAAGCAAGCGAACAAACTGAAATCATGGCACAAACCAGAGCGTGCTGGAACGTGCCAGAAATCCCAGCACTCAGGAGGCTGAGGCAGGAGGAGAAGGATTTCTAGCCCAGCCTGGTTATACAGCTAGCATGGGCAACAGTGTAAGCCCGTGTCTAAAATATTTCAAAAAAAATGAAATCACAAGCTAACATAGAAAAGAAAGATATTTAAGACAGCCTCCCATATGTGACTCTGGAGAGACAGAAATCAACTTCCTGTGCCATCTTGGGTCCATCGTCCCTGGGTGAAATCAACTCTGGGAGTTTTGTGGTGGAGTCTTTAGACTCTTTTATGTATGGAATCATATCGTGTATAAATGTGGATACTGTGACTTCTTCCTTTTCAGTTTCTGCTCCCTTTATCTCCTTCACTTGTCTTACTGCTCTAGCTAAACTTGAAGCACTATACTGAACAGGAATGGAGAGAGTGGACATCTTGTCTTATTCCTGATTTCAGTGGAAATGCTCTTGAGTTTTTCTTTATTTAGTATATGCTGGCTGTGGCTTGATATAGATTGCCCTTATTATGTTGAGATATGTCCCCTGGATCTCTAGATTCAGAAGATGAAGTGCAAACAGCTGAGAAGTATTTGAAAAATGCTCAACATTGTTAGCCATTAAGGAAATGAAAATTAAAATTACTTTGAGATTTCATCTTACCCCAGTTTGAATGGTTAGGATTCAAAACCGAATGATGACAAATGCTTGTGAGGATGTAAAGAAAAGGAAACACTTCACTGCTGGTATAACCACTATGAAAATCAGTGTGGTTGTTCCTTAAAAAGCTAGAAGTAGATCTATCACATGATCCAGCCATCTACCCAAAGTTTCTATATCCTGCTACAGAGATACTTGCCCATCTATGTTCCCTGTTGCTCTATTCGCAGTTGCCAAGATATGGAACAGCCTGGATGTCCATCAGCTGATGAACAGATAATGGAAATATGGTTCATTTATGCAACAGAATATTATTCAGCAGTTAAAAGAACAAAATTGTGAAATTTGCTGGTAAATGGATGGAACTGGAAAGAATTATACTTAGTGAGGTAACCCAGACATCCCCTATTCACCAGTCAAGGACTTTCTTTTCTCCATACAGATAAGAGTAATGCAATTTGGGAGTCTTTTAGATAGATGCCCTGAAGGGGTACCCCAATTACCTCACCCTGTGTCCCTGTTCAGCATGAATGAAGCCAGAGTGGTCTGCATCCTGATTCCCTTTCCGCAAACTGGGTAACATCTTCAGAGGATGGTGTGATAAGAATAGGAGGTAGGAATTGGCTAGGCAGGGTAAAAAAGACCCCAAAGAAAAGTAGCCAGTTTCTTGGCTAAAAGTCACAATATCCTTGGGCCTCTTAGCAACATACTCTGTTCCAAAGGCCAAAACTGTCAAAAGTGTTTGGGAGCTCTTATCTAATCCCTAGATGACTTTAGGGTTACCTCTTCAGAGGGAGGAATGTTAGGGGAAAGAAAGAAAGACAGAAAGAAAGAAAGAAAGAAAGAAAGAAAGAAAGAAAGAAAGAGAAAGAGAAAGAAAGAAAGAAAGAAAGAAAGAAAGAAAGAAAGAAAGAGAAAGAAAGAAAAACGAAGTTGTCAGAAAAAAGTGATGGGGAGATAAGGGAGGTGTTAAAGGGGAGGGAGTGGGTATGGATTTGATCAAAACACCTTATATGCATGTATGACATTCTCAATAAAGTTTTTCTAAAAGTTTAAAAAAAATAATAAATGGAAAAAAGAATTAAAAATAAAAAATTCCATATCCAAAAATATTGTATATACATGGATGAAATTCTCAAAGAACAAATAAAAATACTATTTATAAAAAATGTCATATGGAAACCTATTTTAGAAGTTTTAAGATAAACATATTAACTTGCACACATATATAAACCATATGTATACATATATATGTATATGTATAGTTTAGACTGAATTACCCTAGAATGAGGGGGGTAGTCCTTCTAGTAGACAACAAAAGCAAGGAATTAAAAGGCCCAGTACCAGGAATGGGCTCCCTCTTTAGGAATATTGATCAGGGAGGTTGCATACACCCTCAAACAACACTGGCTAGCCCCATTTCTCTCAGTTGCCTTCTAGAACTTGATGGTAAGACCCTATTGCTGAAGACACCACAAATGTAAGTTGTAGATCAAACATGGAAAAATCAAGCTGGCACTGACTTTGAAGCTTCATCTCTACTGGCTAGCTTTCATAGTACTAGGAGATGCTATGCATGTTGTTGGAAAAGCAATCATCAGTCTTACCCCATTGTGAGTTACTGGTCTGGCAAGATATGCCAGTGGGTGCCATAGTGGCACAAATGTTATGAGTAACTAACAAGATTGGATCTAAGGCCCACTTTGCAAGATGGAGTCAATACTTGGCACTGTTATTGGGTCCAAGAACCTGTGACTAGATAGGTCACAGGCCATAGTGGAGAACTTACTATTCTCATTCTGATAAATAGACATAGTACAAAACCAACTCCCAGTGATTTATTGTTATACCCATGGATTAATGCATCTCTGAACTCTCACACACCAGAGAAACTTCTTGCAGCAGATGGTTATTAACACAGAGACCCACAACTGGTTAACATGCAGAGAGTAAGAGGCTGTGGAATGCTTAGTCCTAAATGGGACACCTGTATCACCCCACTCTCCTCCCAAGGCTCAGGGATCATTGCAAAGGAGGAGGCATAATGATTGTAAGAGCCAGAAGTGATGGATAAAAACAAGGAAACCGTGTTTTACAGACACAACAGGGGAGTTGCACATATGAGCCCACAGTGACTGTGACAGCATACACAAGACCTGTATAAGCCCAAGCTAGGAAAATCATAGTTTGAAGCAGGAAGGTGTGCAAGAATCCATAGCCCTCGCTGAAGAACTATTGGCAACTGATGGCTGCTGGGAGAAGGAGAGTCAGATTTCTTTAAGGGTGTGATATCAGGTAGGTTGACCACACTCCCCAAGAACATTTGGGGAACACAAATTAGACTCCATAGACCTTTAAAAATAATAGAGGACATGAAATGGGGGGGTCAGTATGGTAGAGGTGAGTATGAGAGGAGATGTGGAAGGGGTCTGAATATGATCAAAATACATTATATGAAATTCTCAAAAATCAATAAGAATACTATTTTTTTTAATTTAAATTTTTAAATTTTTGAGAAAGGGTCTCCCTTTAGCCCCAGCTGGCCTGGAATTTGCTATGTAGACTAGGCTGGCTTTGATCTCACAGAGATCTACTTGCCTGTGCCTCCAGAGTGTTGGGATTAAAGGCATGTGCCACCACACCTAGCTCAAGAATACTAAATTTTAAAAAGTTTTGAATAGTGGTCTTTATTATTAAAGCCAAAACTCTTATTTTTGCTCTTGATAGCATCATTAATGTCTCTGGGTATATGATTTGAATCCAGGATGCGGTCTTTTTCTACACAGTGTGTCCTAATCAGCCAGCATCTGGGTATTTTCTATAGGTATTATACACCTATCAGCCTATACATTTTGGAAAAATTTTCTCCTTTGGTGTGGGTATTAAGCTACTCTATGTGACCTTCAATAGCCTCATGCTCAGATTTACTATAGCCAGTCTTTTCTAAATCTTTAGTCAAGTTCTTATTTTCACAGGTTTGTATTATATACCTGTCTTTTCCTCTCAGTTCTAGCATCAAGGGTGGGAAGGATGCTTAGAACTTGACTGTAAAAGTCAGCATGGATGGAGTCCTCAGGAAACTTCATTATGGTTTCAGTAGCGGGAGTGTCAGTCACCTCCTAAGGAACACCCAGAATGGAAGCAGAAGAGGTAGGGTCAATGGTGAGATTGTTAAACTAAGCCAGTTTACCCAGGTCTCTGCCTATAGAAAGTCTTTTCATATGAAACTGACTCTGCTTCGGGAAGCGTCTTTCAAAGTGATAAGTACATGAATGTGATTGTTCATGAGTTTTTAATATTATTTCCAAACTTATTATTTCCAAAGTACTATGTTTTAGACTTGGCCAAGCCAGATGATGTGCTGAGTTCAATCCCTGGAATCCACACGGTGGAGGGAGAGAACTGACACCTTCAAGTTGTCCTCTGACCTCCACATATTTCTTGTGGCATGCAACCCCCCCCACTAAATAAATAAATAATAAATGTAAAAGAACTTATTTTACCATGTACCTTGAATGTAATTATTTATAATGTGCACATTATGACCAATGGTTTTATCTTTTCATCATGACTTTTTTGAATACTGCAGACCAATGTAGTATTCTAGAGTGCCATGCGACATTCTGAATATACTGCTTATAACTAAGTAATCATGTGAATGATTTAAATATGGAAATCTCAAATTGCTGGTAATGACTCAAGGCATGTGTGTCAGAGATATTATAATGTGTATATATCTTTGCTTAGCATTTAGCTAAAACTATCAGTATAATATGAATTTGTGTTTATATAAATTTAGCAT
>NW_008350126.1:2679891-2730254 GCF_000622305.1 Nannospalax galili | reverse complement strand
TAACATTTCTTCAAACTTCATCTTTGAAAACAGTATCCCTATAGTTAGGAAGTTTTTTCTGTCTAAATTATTAGTACCTGGAGAGAGTAATATTTTTTTTTTTTGTAGTTCTTTGGTTTGAACTCAGAGTTCTACACCTGACAAGCAAGCACTCAAGCCAAGAGGTCTATATGTATCCCTTAAAGTTGTAATGTAAAGTTGAATGTATTTGATTCATGGCCGTTTCAGTGACTGCAGATAAATTCAAAAGTATCACAATGGGTAGCTATAAGTAGTGTGAGGAAACTGCCTGGGGTAAGGAGGAAACACCATAGGAAAAGCAGCTGGATCGGGGGTACCGTTTACTGGCAGAAAGCATGATGAACAAAATGTGTGTCTCTTGGTTCAACTTTCAGAATACTTACTCCCCAAGGGAAAGAAGAGAAAAGGAAACTCAGACATTATTGCCTGTCATATTTCAGAAATCTTCTTGTGGATTCTAAGTCTTTCAAGTCTTATTTAAATACAATACTATTACAAAAAAGAAAGCAATGATTTTGACACAGAGATGATAAATCACAAAAGTGATATAATTTATGTATGGTCTCTCATAATATGTGTACTGTGCATTTGGTTAAAAATGCTCCCTTTTTACCTGGACAATATAAAGATATTTTAGGCTGTACTTGCATGTACATGGCAAAAAAATAACTTCTGGACATATAATCTGAAAACAACTTTCCATAGATTAAGGCGACAAAGGCATGCACATTATTTTCAGTTTTCTAGCTTCCATTCCCTTGCAGTTGCTTTCCAGGAATAGCTATGCAGAGCTTAAATCCATCTTCCTGCATACTTTTAAATGCATCCAGCAATGCAGAGGTTCCATGAGAAGTGAGCACTGTGGCAAGCTTGCTGAGGATGCTGTCCAGGAACCTCTAACTGACATTTTTCTTCTTGTCCTCACATTATTGTTTCTATAATAGAATGTGAGTTTTTGACATCAGCTCACCTTCAGGGACTAGAGGAAAATGGGGCTGAAACTGTGAATTCTAAAAACATCAGTAGAAGAATTGAAATAACTAACAAAATAATCAACATTATGATACATGACATGCATATCAAAAATTGCCTAACATACCACTATAACCTGCACTTTCATGAAGATATGAAGTGTGGTTGACACCTGGGAAGTGTGGGTAGCAACCTACATCTCTGTGCTGTTGGGAAGTGCTCTCTACATCCTTGGGGTGACCACTCACTTTATGTTATGTTTTGATGAACTATAGCAGTTGTATCCAAGTTGTATAACTTGATTTTAGAATGTGCAGTAATGAAATCATGCAAATACCTTGTTTTGTTTTGCTGTTGCCATGGTGAGGGACTGTTGCTGGGAGGAAGCCTGGCTCTAATGGAGTTGTTATCACTAGGGAAGATGAAGATGATAGATTATAAACACTGGCTCTGAGGTGATGCTAATGGACCTAAAGTACCATGACTGTTCTCTGGCAGCCATGTTACACTACATGAAAAATGACATTTATTTTATTTTATTTTTATTGAATTATTGTGCATTTCATAAAATACATCTTAATTATATTTAGACCCCCTCCACTATCTGTACCCCCATAGACCCCCCCCCACCAGATTTCATGCATTCTGTCATATATGTTAGGTGAGGGCAGTGTGGGAGAACTAGGTTAGCACAGAGAGACAAGTAGCCTCCCCTCCGAATGTTCTCTTGAGGGTGGGCAGGTCGATAGAATTCCAAGTGGCCCTTAGGATTCCTGCCACCTAGTGTCACATCCTGCAGTGTTCCCAGTGTGGTGTGGACCAGTGATGGCAGAAATAAACCAACAAACTAGCAACTAAGCATGTTGAAAATGAACATACTTCAAGAAATGAACATATCAAAGGTACATGAAAGAAAAACTAGGTGTAAATATTTTAGTGGTGAATTGAGGCCATTTCAGGTCATTATAGAAAGGGGTTGCTATTTCCTATGTTTGTTTGATGATTGTTCTGTTTTGCTGAATTATTGGTATTTCTTTTTCTTCTCCCAAACCAGTTTGAGGGTTTGCCCAGTTGCTCTACTGGATGCGGTTGTTTCTTTCCTAGGTCTAGTTTGTTTATCTGCTCTTTATGTGGAGGATACTTTCATGTATTCACACGGAGGAGGCTGTATTTCATTTTCCTCCATCTAAAGTATTCCACTAAGAATTTACTTTGGTATTGGCTAGGTTGTCATGAATTGCCTTAACTGGTGTTTGTCTTGAAATACCCTTCTTTCTCCATCAATTTTGAAAACTAACATTTCTGGGTATGACAGCATTCTTAGCTCACAGTTATTTACTTTCAGATCTTGAAATACTGCATTCCATGCTCTTCTGGCTTTTATGGTTACTGATGAAAAGTCTGGGGTAATTCTGGTATTTTTGCCTTTGTATGTGAGTTGACATTTCTCTCATGCTGCTTTTAGGACTGTTTCTTTACTTAGTATTTTTGACACCCTGGCTATGATGTGTCATGGTGAGTTTATTCTCTGGTCATGTCTGCTTGGATTCTAGATTGCTGTAGTGTTCGGATGCTCACTTGTTTTGATAAGTTCGAGAAGTTTTCAGTTAGCTTTATTAAACAGTCTACTCCATTTGATTTTGTCTCTGGCCATTCTTCTATACCATGAATTCTAGGATTTGGCCTCCCAGATTTTGTGGAAATTTCAATCTATCAAACTTTCAAGGAAGCTCTCATTCCAAATTCATTCTATGAAGCTATTGTTATTCTGATACCCAAACCAAGTAAAGACACAACAACAACAACAACAACAAACCAAGATCAATTTCTTTAAGGAGCAGAGATGCAAAAATTCTCAACAAAATACTTGTAAACTGAATGCAGGAACATCTTAAGAAGATTACACATTATGACCAAGTAAGCCTCATCCCAGAAAGGCAATGTTGGTTCAACAAACATAAATCAATAGATGTAATACACCATATAAACAAAATTAAGGACATAAACCATATAAAAATCATCTTGATTGATGTATATGACAACATTTACATTGCCTTCATGATAAAAATCCTGGAGATATTAGGGATAGTATATAAGCTCAAAATAATGAAGGCTATATACAACAAATCTATAGTCAATATTACATTAAATAGAGACAAACTGAGATCATGTTTCTAAATTCAGAAACGAGACAAAGATGCTCACTCACCCTTCTCTTACTTAAAATAGTGCTCAAGATTTTAGCTATAGCATTAAAGAGAAAATCATAAATGTGATAAAAAGATGGAAAAAAGCCAAGTTATCCCTAATTTCAGATGGCATAATTTTATACTTAGAAGACCCTATAGAATTTACTAGAAACCTGTCAGATCTAACACAGTAAAGTAGCAGGTTACTAAATATATATATATCAGGAGGCACGGTTTATTTATTGCCACAGCTGCGAGCTGTTTGTCTCTGCAGTGAAGATGGCTGATGGAGAAGCAAATCAAGATTCCACTTCCAAGATGGAAAGTCCATCAGACTCAGTGGAGGTTTTACCTGCCACTTCCCTGACCCTGGAGTCATTGGAAGTTCTACCTGACACTCTATCTAGACCTCTGGGAGGCCACCATCACCCCATATAAGTAGTTCAGGAAAACAACCTAGGAGTGCAACACTTATAGAAAGATTAAAGAAAATAAGGTCTTCATTTCATTCTTTTTGTAGCATGGTGAAACGACTCAAAGTAGAGAATGAAGATGATGATCAGACATTTCCAGAAACAGGAGCATCTTCCAGGGAGGAAGACTTTAGAATTCCAAGAAAGTTTGGAAGAGGATGATGAATCTGAAGAAAATGCCATGTTTGAAAAGTAACTCGAAGAATGTAAATACGTGTGAATCTAAGTCACTTGATCCTGGGTCATCTAGTGCTCCCCAAATGATTCAGTAGATGAGGAACCTTAAATAAGAGTGAAGGAAGAAAAAGCAAAATCGGTGAACCAGGTTGTAACCCCAGGCTCCTCCAACAAGCTGGAGTTGATTCAGGGCCAGTGTGAGCATTGGGAAAAAGGGGTGGAGCTGCCACGATATTGAGAATGGGAAAGGTGGGGGAGGGGGTGTGTCATGTGCATTTCAAATATGGAAAAGGAAAAGCCTGTAAGAATCTGTGGTTTTATAAGTCACCCCCCCCAATGTCATATAAACTATGCAAAATAGAAATAGAATGTCTTATGTCAGTTTGTCCATCCGCAGCCCAGGAGACCCTAGAGTCCTCAGAGGGCGTGCGTGGGGGTTCCCCAGGAAGGGAAAAGGGAAAAATTTAGTGAAACACAGGTTCAAGAGAAGGAAAACTTTCTTTGGAGGCTAAAACTAGCCAAAATGCGTAGATGGATGGATGACAGATGTGGATTACAGCTGTTAGTAAAGAAGTGGAGAAATAAGCCAGCTGTTGCTATGTGATTTGCAGCTGTGTCTGAAGACAGCAAGAAACCAAGCCTCATTCATCTGACAGACTACTATGGGATAGATGACAAATTGCTGCACTATACCAGAAGTGAAGAAGACTGTGCACATCTTTAATAATCTTTTATCTTCAGGCTCTCTCTCTCTCTCTCTCTCTCTCTCCCTCCCCCCTCCCCCTCTCCCTCTCTCTCCCTCTCTCTCGTTTTGGGGATCATACACAGGGCCTCAAATGTGCTCCCTTGCTGAGTCATACACTCAACCCCTCTACAGAATAGAAAAGAATGACAATGTGAAAACATACACAACTTAAAGGGAAGATGTAAGCTGTTATGGCTTAGGGGAAGTATCTTGATGAACAATTAAGAGTATTCTGATGCGTAAACTAAATTCTAAGATGAAGTTTTAGTATTTGGATACTAAATGTAGGCTAAAGAAAGTGGCATTTAAATAAGTATGAAAAAATTAAAATCATGCTTAAAAGGGAATTTGTACAATTTTGGAAGCCAGTCTTAATACATTGTTTTGATTTTTGTAGCAAAAGGTTTTATTTTCAATGTTAAAAAATAGTCTAGTCTATCGAATGTCTAACCCTAAACTGGTCTAAGAGTACCTGTGTCTCTAAGGTTATGGATTTTGTTCTCAACTGTTTAACACATCTATCCATCTGGTAGTCTAGTGAGTAATTAAACTTATGTCTACAATTAAAAAACAACAAAACCAGCAGCTTTCATATATATATATATCAAGATTATACTCACAGAAAGAAATTAGGAAAATTATCTCATACAAAAATAGCTCCAAAACTTTGAGTACCTAGGAAATACCTAACCAAGGAAAAGCAAGACCTCTACAATGAAGGCTTCATGATATTGAGAAAGAAAATAAAATAAGATACTATATAATGGAAAGATCTTCCATGGTCCTGAATTGGCAGAATATTGTGAAAATTGCTGTACTATAAAAATTAATCAACTGATTTAATGTACTACCTGTCAATCTTCTGATGTCATATTTCACAGATCTAGAAAAAACAATCCAAGATTTCATATGGAACCACAAAAGACCACAAATAGCCAAAGTAATCCTCAGGAGTAAGAACACAGCTGAAGGTATCACAATATCCAACCTCAAATTATACTATAGAGCTGTAGTGATAGAGACAGCCTGATACCGGCACAAAACAGACAGGTAGGCCAGTGGAACAGAATAGAGGGCTGAGGAATAAACACACAGAACTAGGCCCACCTAATTTTGACAAAAAGGGCAAAAATGTATACTGGAAAAAGGTTGTCTATTCAACACATGGTGCTGGCAAAACTGAATATCCACTTGCAGAAGAATGAAATTAATTTACTTATCTTTGTACAAAAATCAATTAGAAATGGATCAAAGATCTTAATTTAAAACTTGAAATGCTGAAACTTCTAGATGAAAACTTGGGGAATACTTTTCCAGACACAGAGGTAGGCTAGAACTTTCTGAATAGACTATCAGTATCACAGGAACTAGCCTCAAGTATAAAAAGATGGGACTACATGAAATTAAAAGCATCTGTTCAGCAAAGGAAACTGTCAGTAGAGCCCATAGAATAGGAGAAAATCTTTATCAGCTATACGTTAAACAAGGAGCTAATACCCAGAATTTACAAAGAACTGCAGAAATTAAATACCAAGAAAATAACACCACCAATCAACAAGTGGGATAATGGATTGGATAGAAATTTAAAAATAAAAACAAATGGCCAATAATTATTTTGAAAAGTGTCCAACATTCCTACTCATCAGGGAAATGCAAATTTAAAAAACTTTATACAAGTTCACCCCAGACAGAATGGCTATTATCAAGAAATCTGGCAAGAAATATTGGAAGGGATGTGAAAAAGGGCTGATGGGAGTGCCATAGAAATAGAAATATAGAAATCAGTTTGTAGGGTCCTCAAAAAATTAAAACTACAACTACCATATGATCCAGGTATTCCACTCCTGAGCATGAAACCAGAGAACTCTATACACTACCATAGATATATTCGCACCCCTGTTTGTTGTTGCTCTATTTATTGTAGTAGGGAAATGGACCCATCCTAGTTGTACATCAACAGATGAATGGATAATGAAAATCTGGCACACATATAAAATAGAATATTGTTCAGCCCTAAAGAAAAATGAAATCACAAAATTTTCAGGAAAATGAGTTGAATTACAATGTATAATACTGAGTGAGGCCATTCAGTCTACATCCTGTGAGTTCTCTCTCATGGCATAACATATTTTCAAAGCAAAAATAAGTCCTCAAATGGGCAGTATTTAATATTCCCTTTATTGGGGGGAGGGTATGGGAAGATGCATGTTATGGTGCACATATATATGTTAGAGGACAACTTATAGGAATCACTTATCTGCTTCCATCATGTGGGTCCCAGGGATCAAATATGATTCCATGAGAGGCTGTTACCTTATTAGGAGATACGAATTTTAAATTATATATTTCAGATTTGAATATTCCTGTAGGCTGTAGTTCTTTGTAGGTACTGTTACAATTAGTGTATTTTATTTTTTTTAAAAAAAGAGTTTTAGCTATTCAAATAATACTGTAAAGAGTATAAGAAGTAGGCTTAAAATAATCATAATTTTGAAATTTCTGTGCATTCCTGGGAATACTAATTTATTGTCCCTAAAATCCTTATCCTAATCAGGTAATAAAACACAGTTACTGAAATGATATTAAAAATTGAGAAAAGGGATTGCAAGTCAGAAGACCACAAAATGAAAGCACAAAATGAGAAGCTTTATATCCTAGAGTTCCATCACTGAAATACACACTAATAGAATCATGACATGTGGGCTGGTAAGATAGCTCAGTAGGCAAAAGCCTGAGTTTGATCCCTGGGACCCACATGATGGAAGGAGATAAATGATTCCTGTAAGTTGTCCTCTGACATACATATGTGCACCATGACATGCATCTTCCCATACCCTCCCCCAATAAAGGGAATATCAACACGCTTATCATAGGAGGCAGATTTAAGAGCATTCATAACAGATAAATAGGAAAGAATGCAAATGTTCACAAAACTGGAATGAATAAAGAGGTTTGGATATAGTAAAAATAGCAATACTATATAACAGTAAAAGTGAATGAAATGTAGCTCACCAGTTAGGTACACTTGCTGCCCTTGTAGAGGGCTGGGGCTCATTCCCAGCACTCATTTTGTGCAGCTCACAATTGCCTGTAACTCCAGCTCTCATGAATCTCTGACATCCTCTTCTGGCCTCCCTGGATACCTCTCTCTCTCTCTCTCTCTCTCTCTCTCTCTCTCTCTCTCTCTCTCTCCCATATAAAAATACATCTTTTAAAAATTCTTATTTATTATTTTTATTTTGTGTGTATGAGTGTATTGCATATATGTGTGTAAATACACCTGTGTTGTGCAATGCCCATGGAGGTCAGAGGAGAGCATCGAATTCTCCTGGAACTGGAGTTACAGATGGTTGTTAGCCACCATGTGGGTGCTGGGAACCGAACCTGGGTCCTCTGCAAGAGCAGTCAGTGCTCTTAACGACTTAGCCATCCCTCTAGCCCCTAAAAATACATCTTTTGGATCTAGGCATGGTGGTATATGCCTTTAATCCTGGCACTTGGGAGACAGATGGATCTCTGTAAGATTGAGGCCAGCCTGATCTACATAACAAGTTTCAGGCAAGCTGGGGCTACAGGGAAATCTTTAAAAAATGCATGAGACAGCTTCCTGGAGCCAGCAGCTTTCCTGGGTAAGTTTGGCTGTGCTCACTGCACCTTGACTTCCCCAGCCTCATTCACTCTCGCAGCTCCCCCACCCCATCTCTCCTCCTAGCAGGGGGACTGGCACATTTCCTGTCTTGGCACCGTAGAGCTCTGGACTGACCTTTTGGCCCAAAGTCCCAACTGCTTCCTGATCCTCTGCATCTAGACCAACCCAATTCCTCACTCTAGTCCCCAGGAATCCTCGGGGCATCTTCCCATCCTTGTTTCCCTTTGCATCTCTGGGAGGCCCAGCCCCACAGCTTTCTGGAGCCAGCAGCTTTCCTGGGTAAGTTTGGCTGTGCCCACTATGCCTTGACTCCCCCAGCCTCATTCACCCTCCCAGCACCCCCACCCCATCTCTCCTCCTGGCAGGGGGGCTGGCACATTTTTTGTCTTGTCACCCCAGACCCTTTGACTGACCTCTTGGCCCAGAATCTCCACTGCTTCCTGATCCTTTGCATCCAGACCAACCCAGTTCCTCCCTGTAGTCCTCAGGAGACCTTGGGCCTCTTCTTGCCTCCACCTCCCTTTGCATTCCTGGGCGGCAGAACCATCAGCTTCCTGGAGCCAGCATCTTTCCTGGGCCCTGTTCCCAGGCCAGCCCAACACTCAAATTCCTGAGGCCAGCATCTTTCCTAGAGGGAACGAAACCTTAGGACAAAGACTGAGAGCATCTGATCCTCATCTGACTTGTGCCTCTGTGGGAACTCCTGAGCAGCAAGATGACAGCAATTTGGCCACTCCAATATAAAATCAAAAGAGAGAATCTGAAGCCTAGACCAACCAGCTTTTCATGCCCAACAAATAAACCACAAAGACACATAAAGTTTACTAAAAGAAGCAGACCTAAACTCAACAAAGGAAGGTTTGAATCTCACACAAGAATCAGAAACTACAAAAGAAATCCACATGTCAAAGTCAGAGAGAAAAAAATAAAAAGAAAAATAAAAATAATATATCCCCACCAAGTACCATCAGTCTTCTAGAGGAGTACAATGAGAATACCCTAGAGATAACACAAGACATGGAATTCAAAAGAACAAATTATAAACATGTTAAAAGAATTCAGTGAATTTAAAGAACACAGAAAAAGAAATCAAAGAACTGAAAGAAGGTAGGGATAAACTGCTAAATGAATTCATAAAAAAGAAAAGAAAAGAAAAGAACTTGTGTTTCTAGCCATCTGATTTTTGACAAAGGGGCATAAATACACATTGGAGAAAAGACAGCATTTTCAGAAAATGGTGCTAGATATAGTGGATAGCTCCATCAGCATGAATATAAATAAATGTCTTAACCTAGGCAATGTCAATTCCAAATGGATCTAGAACCTCACCATAGGACCTGATGTCCTGAATCTGAACAGGGAAAAAGTAGGAATACAATAGGGTTTACAGGAGCAGGAAAAGATTTTATAAATAGGACCCTGAGAACACTGGCACTAAAATCAACTATTGACAAATGTGACCTCATGAAATGAAAAAGCTTATCTATAGTGGCAAACACCATCACACAAAAAGAGATGCACGGAAAAACATATTTTACCCATTGAAATCTTACAGAGGGTCAGTATTGAGAATAAAGTAAGAAGTAAAAAATTACACATGAACAAAACAACCCTATTAAAAATTATGGCAAGAGCTACACAGAAAATTCTCAAAAGATGAAACACAATGCATAAGAAATACTTTTGAAAATGCTCAACAGTTTTAGCCAAAGGGGAAATGGAAATTAAAATTATTTTACCAAGCAAAAGTGTCTGTAATAGTTGAAAAACAAAGAAAAATCTTCCACCACATAAATAGGGTGAAAGAACTCATGTCCACAAAACCAGCCCTTCAGAGACTTCTTGAAGCAATACAAAGAGCTGAAGAAAGGAACGACTATACCCAAGGGGTTACGGAAAGAAACTTAACGAAGGTATAACTGGGGAGAGTACAGCTATATCAAGAATGTAAACAGAAATAAAAATGACAGGAATCAATACACATCTTTTGTTAATAACTTTAAATATCAATGGACTGAACTCCCCAGTCAAAAGACACAGACTAGTTGAATGGATTTGGAAACAAAACCCATCTTTTCATTGTCTGCAAGAAACTTGTCTCACTTTCAAGGACAGGCACTAATTTAAAGTGAAAGGATGGAAAAAATATACCAAGCAAAGGGTACTAAGGAAAAAGCAGTTGTTGCAATTCTAATATCTAATAAAATAGACTTTAAACTAAAACTTATCAGAAAAGACAAAGAGGGCCACTTCATTCTTATCAAAGGAACAATAAATTAAGACGATATTACAATCATGAACATATATTCACCAAACTCTGGTGCACCCAACTTCATAAAAACAGTACCACAGGACTTTAAGACCCAGATTAATCCCAACCAATTAATAGTAGGGGACTTTAATACCCCATTGTCTCCATTAGATAGGTCAACAGGACAGAGAATTAACAGAGAGACATCTGAATTAAACAATACTGTACATCAAATGGGCCTAACAGACATCTACCGAATAGTCTACCCAAGCACCAAAGAATATACTTTCTTTTTTTTTAAGTTTTAAATTAATGACTTTATAGACACAAACTTTTCAATGGAAAGTGTTATACCAATAGGATAGTAAGAATCAGTTCCTGTCTTAAAAGCACATTAAAAAAACCAAAACCGAAACCAAAAAACCCAAACATTGCCAGAGGGAAATTTCAGTGGCATGGCCAAATCACTGGCCTTCTCTTCCCTTCTCCACTCAAAGTAAGAAAGTGTTTCTGTATATGCTGAGACAACCTTTCAAGATGGTGAATTCCAAACAAACATACATCCGTGAACTGAGGCAAACACAGAGCTGGAAAGAAGAGCTGGGCTTAGCCTGTGGCTGACAGCACATCAAGTGGTGAAGCAACTTGTCAAAACACAGCATACATGCCCTGGAGAGCAAGCCCTTGAACTCGCAGGATCGCTGCCAACCTTGCAGCAGGACTCCCACTAGCAGTGCCACTGGGGACACAGGAGTCACCAGGCTTGCTTTTGTTTTATTTTTAAAATTGTCAGAACATGAAGTTCCCTAAAAGCCCTTTAATGGGGAGTCAAAATGATAGAGGTTTGGGAAAATGTGGTGGTGTATATGGCAAAGGTTTGTACAGTGCAGGAGAACACACCTATTTCTGTGATTTGACAGAAATCTACCCTTACATAAAGGTGAAATTTTAGTGCAGAGCGAGTCACAATGCACACTGTGCCTTGGGGCCCAGTCAGTCTCCTGAACATCAAACTAACTTTTAGAGTCAGGATATATAGTCGTGACTGGTCAGACTCCAATTTCCTCGACATCTATTACAGTACTTGGCACAAGGTTGACATTGAATTTTCAATAATAATAAAAATAATAATAAACATACAATGTACACTTCTACTTGTTTAGGGAAATAGTGTCAGTATGTGCATTTTAGCCTGCACAGGTTACTTCCTGTACTGTGTAGTGTAAGCACATCATCAGGCTGCTGATTGCTGCTAAATGTGGATTTTGTTTGGTATAGTTTGATAAAACTCGATGTCCAGCTGCACACATCTTCCTGCAGACTAGCATAGCATGATTTTAGAGGACTGTTAACCTATGTGGGATTAGGAAAGGTAGAGTTCGAGTTGTAGGAATATACTTTCTATTTAGTGCCCCATGGAACTTTCTCCAAAATTGACCATATCCTGGGGCACAAAACAAACATAAACAAATACAAAAAGATTGAAATCATTCCATGAATGCTATCAGACCACAATGTGATAAAGCTTCAAATCAACACTGGAAGAAACCCCCATGACATTTTTCACAGAATTGGCAAAACCTATCCTAAGATTCATATGGAAGCACAAAAGACCTCGGATAGCCAAAACAACCCTGAGCACTAAGAGCGAGCAATACCAGGGGGATTAGAGTACCAGATTTTAAGCTGTGTTATAGAGCTATAGTCATAAAAACAACATGGTACTGGCACAAAAATAGACACATAGATCAATGGAACAAAACTGAAGACCCAAATATGAGTAAACGCATTTTCAGCCACCTGATATTTGACAAAGGGGCCAGGAATTTCACTGGAGGAAAGACAGCTTGTTCAGCAACTGGTGCTGGCAAAACTGGATCTCCATTTGTAGAAGAATGAAACTAAACCCCTATCTTTCAATTCCAAATGGCTCAACGACCTCAATGTAAAGCCTGAAATTCTGAAACTATTAGAAGAAAACATTGGGAAAAACCTACAAGATATAGGTATAGGGAAGGATTTTCTAAACTGGACATAAATTGCTCAAGAAACAAGGGCAAGAATTAACAAATGGGACCTCATTAAACTAAAAAGCTTCTGTACCTCAAAGGAGGCAATGAAGGAAGTGAAAACCCACAGAATGGGAGAAAATATTCACCAGCAACACATCTGACAAAAAACAAAGAACTAAGACAAGAAGCAACCCAGTTAAAAGACGGGCTAAGGAGCTGAACAGAGAGTTCACAAAAGAAGTAAAGATGGCTATGAAACATCTTAGAAGATGTTCCACATCACTAGTAATTAGGGAAATGCAAATTAAAACCACTTTAAGATTTCACCTTACCCCAGTCAGACTGGCTAAGATTAAGAAAACAAATGATGCCAAATGTTGGAGATGATGTGAGGAAAGGGGCACACTCATCCACTGCTGGTGGGGCTGCAAACTTGTTCAACCCCTATGGAAAGCAGTGTGGAGAACTCTTAAAAAACTACAAATGAACCTACCATTTGACCCAGTTATACCACTCCTTGGCATATACCCAAAGAACTCATCCTATTTCAGAGACACTTGTACATCCATGTTTGTTGCTGTTCTTTTCACAATAGCTAAGAGATGGAAGCAACCTAAGTGTCCCTCAATTGATGAGTGGATAATGAAAATGTGGTTCATTTTTAAAAAGATACAAACAGGGGGAGTGGCGGCTGGAGAGATGGCTCAGGGGTTAAGAGCACTGGCTGCTCTTGCAGAAGATCTAGGTTCGAATCCCAGCACCCACATGGTGGTTAACCACAGTCTGTAACTCCAGTTCAAGGAGGATCCAATGCCCTCTTCTGACCTTTGCAAGCATTGCACAACACAGGTGCACTTACATGCATGCAGGCAATATACTCACACACGTAAAATAAAAATAATGAAATATTTTAAAAAGAAACAGAGAACTCACAAACTCCCTGTATGAACCAGCATCACTCTCATACCAAAACCAGGTAAAGGCACAACGAAAGAAGAAAACTGTAGACTCATATCCTTAATGAACATAGATTCAAAAATTCTCAACAAAATACTTGCAAACCGTATACAGACACACATCAAAAAGATCATCCAGCATGATCAAGTTGGCTTTATTCCAGAGATACAGGGATGGTTCAATATTTGTAATTCAATAAATGTTATAAATCATATAAATGGACTCAAAGACAAAAATCACATGATCATCTCAATAGATGCAGAAAAGGCCTCAACAAAATTCAACATGCATTTATGTTAAAAGTCCTAGAGGAAACTGGACTGGAGGGAACATAACTCAACATAATTAAAGCTATCTTTAACAAACCCATGGCCAACATGGTTCTAAATAGAGAAAAACTGGAAGAATTCCCATTAAAATAGGGAACCAGACAAGGATGTTCACTATCTCCACTCCTTTTTAATATAGTGTTTGAAACTCTCATTAGAGCAATAAGAGAAAGAAATTAAAGGCATACTAATTTTAAAAGAAGAGGTAAAATTATCTGTATTTGCTGATAATATGTTATAATTAAAAGATCCCCAAAATTCTACTAGAAAATGCCTAGAAATGATTAACATTTTCAGCAAAGTGGCAGGTTACAAAATCAATGTACAAGTCAGTATCTTTTCTATATACCAATAAAAAACAATTGGAGAAAGAGTATATGGACACCCTCCCATTCGCAAGAGCCTCAAAAAAAAAATACCTAGGAATAAACCTGACCATAGATATTAAAGAACTCTACAATGAAAATTTTAAATCTTTGAAGAGATTGAGGAAGACACCAGGAGATGGAAGGACCTCCAGAGCTCATGGATTGAAAGAATTAATATTGTAAAAATGACCATCCAATCAAAATAAATATGTAGATTCAATGCAATACCAATCTAAGTTCCTATGACATTCTTCACAGAATTAGAAAAAAAAAATCCTAAAATTCATATGGAATCACAAAGGGTAGCCTAAGCACAAAGAGCAGTGCTGGGGGGATTACTAGACCAGATTTCAAACTATATTACAGAGCTATAGTCACAAAAAAGCATGGTAATGTCACAAAATCAGACACACAGATTAATGGAACATAATTGAAGACCCAAACACGAGTACATGCAATTTCAGCCATTGGATATTTGACAAAGGTGCCAAGAGCACACACTGAAGGAAAGACAGCATCTTCAACAAATGCCTCTGGCAAAACTGGATCTCCACCCGTAGAAGAATGAAACTCGCCCCTTATCTTTCACCTTGCACAAAAATAAACTCCAAATGGATCAAAGACCTCAATGTGAAACCTGAAACTCTGAAACAGAAGAAAACATAGGTAGTACCCTACAAGATAAAGGTATAGGAAAGGACTTTCTAAATCAGACAGTAGTTGATCGGGAATTAAGGTCAACAATTAACAAATGGGACCTCATTAAACTAAAAAGCTTCTGTGCAGCAAAAGAAACAACTAACGAAGTGAAGAGAAAACTCAAAGAATGGAAGAAAATCTTCACTAACGACACATCTGGGAGATGTTTAACATCTAGAATATATAAAGAATTCAAGAACAAGAAATTAAGGCAATAAATGACGTAATTAAAAAATGGGCTATGGATCTGAACAGAGGCTTCTCAAAAGAAAAAATAAAGATGGCTAAGAAACATCTTAAAAAGTGGTCAACATTGTTAGTTATTAGGGAAATGCAAATTAAAACCAGCTAAAGAGTTCATCTTACCCCAGTCAGACTGGCTAAGATCAAGAGAACAAATGATACCAAATGCTGGTGAGGATGTGGGGAAAGGGGAACACTCATCCACTGCTGGTGGGACTGCAAACTTGTGCAACTCCTAAGGAAAGTAGTGTGGAGAACTCTTAAAAAGCTAAAAATGAACTTACCATATGAACCAGTTATACCACTCCTTGGGATAGATACCCTAAAGATTCATCCTACTGCAGAGATACTTGTACATCCATTTTGTCACTTCTCTTTTCTCAATAGCTAAGAGATGAAAGTGACAAGTCGATAATGAAAATGTGGTTCATGTACACAATGGAGTGCTACTCAGTGGTAAAGAAAGATGAAATCATGAAATTTGCAGGTAAATGGATGAAATGAGAAACTGTTATACTAAGTGAAATAACACAGACACAGAAAAACAAGTGATGTTCTCCCTCATTTGTGGATCCTAGCACCAAATCCCTATATGTGAGTATATATCCTGTAACTTTCAGGAACCAGGAAAATGAAAAAGAACCAGGTAGGTAAAGGTAGAGAAGGAGCCTGAGAGAGAAGAACAGTAGGAGACTGGGGTTACCAAGGGGGAAACGGGTAAAATGGGAACATTTAAATGGAAGGGCGAGAGGGAGGGTTATACAAGGAAGTGTGGGGGTAAAGGGGAAGAAGGAGCTCCAGAGAGGGGGGAATCATAGGCAACAGGTATTATCAAAGGTGAAATGGGGAAAATGGGGGTACTTTAACTGGGAGGGAAGAAGGAGGGTTAGACGAGGACAGAGAAAGGAGAAATACATAATGCTTAACTGGTGTGAAAAACCACAGGGAAATCTATAGTTCGAAGCCTCCTGAAAAACTATACACATACAGTATCTCTACATGAGTCCATGTGTATACCTAAGGCCATATAACAACAAATGGTGCCAGACAGGAGAAAATTCCCTTTGAGTTGTTGGCCAGGGTAGTCCAAGAGACTCCTAAAATTACAGAGGCTATCGCCACAGCCCTTGATTGCCTCCCAGAACTCGAAGATAAGACTCTATTGCTGAAGACAGGACATACTTGGGACACAGGACTTGGAGCAATGGAACTGGAACCAACCTGGAAGTCACTTCCTCTGAAGGCTAGCACTATGCAAGCTGCTAAGGGAGAACATTAATAGATGGCCCAACCCCAGCTTTAAGGCCTAATTACCACAACAATTACTGGCACAACAAACTATATTGGGGCAGTAGTAGCACTTTTATCTTGGTGGTAATCAACAGCTACCTAATTGGACTTAAAGCCTACTCAATGGGAGGAAACTCATGTGTGGTACTGTAAACAGCCAAATACACATGGCTGGAGAGGTCATAGATCTTAGGGAAAACCCGAAGACTGTCATATCCCTAGACAAATGTAATTTATTACTATGTGCTAAATATGGATCCTTACACTTACAGACAAGTCTCCCAGTCACCACTCATTAAATAAGTGTCTTTTGCAACAGAGACTGTTACAGAGTTCCACAACTGGTCGCAAACACTGATTGTCTGTGAATTGCCCAAGTCTAAGTGACACATCTCCAACGCAACCTCTGCACCTAAGGCTCATGGAACTTAACGCTTCTTTTTTTGTGGTCTTTTTGAGACAGGGTCTCCTTATAGTCCAAACTGGCCTGGAACTCAACATATACACCCATGTTGACCTCAAACTCAGAGATTCACCTGCCTCTGCCTCCCAAGTGCTGGGACTAAAGGCATGTGCCACCACACCCAGCCTCGTGGAACATAATGGAACAAGGGGCAGAGAGCATGCTGGCACATTTCTCAACTCTCATCAATTAACCTCCCTCGTACAACAGAGGGCCATGAATACTAAAGGACACAAATGGCCAAAGCGTAAAGAATAAAAGTCTACAGAGTGTGGGTCCTTGGACAGGACTCCTACATCAAAATGGACTCTACCCACCCAGGGCTCAGGGACCACTGCAGAAGAGGGGGCAGAAAGATTTTAAAAGCCAGTGGAGAAGGTGCATGATCATATGGAAACAGAGTCTTACAGGTTCCTGGGACCTTGCTCGTATGAACTTACAGTAATGGTGTGAGCATGCACAAGACCCATGCAAACTCAAGCAGAAAAAAAATCTAGGACAGAACTTTGGAAATGGGCAGCAGGCCCCAATATTAGCTGAAGAACTATTGGCAGCTGATTACTGCTGGGCGAGAAAGAGCTGACCTTCTTAAAGGAGGGACTTTAGATAGGCTGACTAGACTTCAGGGGATGAACTTGCACTGAGGGACATCTAGGGACATTAACTTGACTTGATAGGCCTTAACAGGACAGAATTCATGAACTCCGGGGGGGGGGGGCTATGGGAGGGGACCAGTGGGGAAGGGGGCATACACATGATTAAGATGTTCTGAATGAAATACACAAAAATTCAATAAAAATTTTAAAAAAGGTTTTTTTCTCCTTCAAATCTGAAGTGCATGGATGTTTCAAGAAAGTGTAATGTTTTATCATCATTTTTGCCAAAGAGGAAATTAGAACTCCAGAAGTTAACTGCTGTTCATATTCACAAACCAAGTTTCCCATCATATAACCGTCCCTCCCTCCTTCAGTGGTAGGGATGGAATTCAGGACCTCTTGTATGAGGTATAGGCCCTGTACTATTGGGACACAGCCCACCCCACACCTTCAGAAACAATACAATATCCACCCCAGTCTTCTATCCTTTAAGTTCCTATTTCCCAGTACCTAGACACTGAATTTCACACAAAGCTGCACCAGGACCTTCCTTAGCCATACCCAGCCCCAAATACTTTCCCATGCTGAGTTGCCTCCAGATCCCACCCTTTGCAGCTTCTGCGTTGGGACTATAGCTCCCAGCCATTTGACCATTTTCAAGGATGCCAGCCCCAGGACACTTCCAAGCACTGAGCCTCTGAGGCTGAACCTGCTGCTGCCACCTGCCTCCTCCAGCACCTTCTGGCTGAGTCCTGCTGAAGGAAAGACGACGAGAGCATGTGTCCTGATCAGTGGCGGCAGTTCACAGAGCATCGTGCCTCTCGGTAACTAAGTGAGGGGACTTTGCAGCATGCTCTGAAGTGAGCCAAAAGGAGCCAGTGGAAAGCCTTTGAGGATGATGAGTCTCCTCACAACATGCAACAGTGAAGTCAGCAAACATTTTTGAAGAACTAAATTCAAATAGTTGAGTAACATTTTGAGTTGTCTAATGACAACACCAGTCAACAACATAGAGAGAGAAGAAATTTCACAAGGCCGCATCCCTAGATGAAGAGCTTCAGGCAATCAATGACGGCTGAGAGGGAGAGTCAGTGTTCTCCAAGGAGGAGGTACCTGATAGGTTATCCAATCCCAGTGGTCAGCCCTAAACACATGTAGGAGCAACACTAACTAGATTCAGCAGGTGATATACACACATACATACGTGTACATATACAGTATACACACATAGAACAATGAGGTCATGAAGTTGAGAGGGAATAGGAGAATGTGGGAGAAGTTGGAGGGGGCAGAGCGGTAGAAATGATGTGAATGAACCACTCATGTATGAAATTATAAAAACTTATAAAAATCATTTTAAGAAATATTTCCTACAATATTTTGTGGGAAAAGACAGGGTGTAATTAGAAAACTACACCCTAACAATCTCCTTCAATCTACAAAGTCAAAGGTAAAAGTCCAGTAGAGTTCTGAATGAGATGGTGGAATGCACACACATGTTGATTATTCCTCCCTCCTTTCTAGAGAAAGTGCTAGAATATCTTGGGAAAAGCTCCATTGTGAAAGTTAATGGTTAAAGGAAATATTAAAATACAAACTGGGAAGGAAGAAAGACTGTGAAATAAAAACAGAACATTAAAAGCCCTTACCACGTTGGGAATGGTGAACATGCTCCAATCTACGCACTAGGGAGGCTGGGGCAGGAGGACTGCAGGGATTCCAGTCCAGCCAGGAAAAAGATGTGAGCCTGTCTTAAAAGAACACAACAAAAACTGTTCCCATATCAGTGAAGATTCTGTGTCTATGAAACAGTGCCTGTATACCATGAAAAAAATAACATTTGGCCAAAATATTTAATAAGGAAAACAAAACAGAGTAAAACTGAGACTGACGAACTGGAAGTAATATTGGGGAGATCCAGAAAGTGCAGCAGACAGTTTGAGGACTGATTCAACAAGTGTAGCAAAGCATTTTCAAAAAGAACAGCAGAAGAAATCATGAATGGAATGATTTGGGGAGTTTCCAGCCTGAGAAACAGAAATTTCTGAATTGAAGTAGGCATCACATTCTCAACACGAGGAATGTGGAGCGCAGAGGTGGACTTCAGGTGTCTTCCTCGCTCTTTTCCACCTTAGTCTTTGAGACGGGGATTCTCACTGAACCTGGAGCTCACTGAATCAGCTAGACTGGGCTGGCCAGCAGGCTCCAGTGATCCTGCTGCCACCTTCCCAGTTATGGGATTACAGATATGTACCACTGCACCCAGCTTTTATGCAGGTTCTAGGAATAAGAACTTGAGTCCTTTACTGACTGAGCCATCTCCCTAGTTCCCAATGTCGTATTTTGGAGATTTTAGACTACTCCTGTTGGTTTATCCTTAAAAACCAAAAGAGAATGTTGAGCCTACCAAATGTGACGCTGGTGGTGTTGGCCGCCACAAACATGCCTCTTCCCAGGCAGAATCCTGACTTCAAATCTCCATCGAGGAGACCCATCAACATGTATAGAACCCTGAGAAGGATTGCCTATTTTGAGACAGTCCTGTTCTAGAAGGCCTTCCTAGGACCGAACTACACAGCCTGAGCCTGGGTGAGTGATTCACTCCTGAGAACGAGTACAAAGTAGGAGAGGTGGCCATGGATCCACACAGGGAGGTCTTCGGTGTTTTTAATCCATGTGCCGTTCTCATAGCTTTCACATGTGGTAGTTTTAAAGTCTGACCGGAAAAGATGATCTGGGGCACTTCACAGGGAAACTAAGTCTAGCCATCAAAAAAAAAAAAATGAAACAAAGACGGGCATGGTGGCCCACTCCTTTAATCTCTGTTGGAGGACCTTGCTGCTAAGGCTGCAGTCCACTCTGCGCTATATGGAAGGACGCCCTTTCTCAGCGGGGGGCCTCCTGGTCTCTGTCTGACTTATCTGGAAAGTGCCTCCAAGCACGGATGCCTGACCTTATTTGGAACATGACCTTTGGCATAATTACCTGCAATAAAACTGCCCCCAGATTTTTCTGTAATTAGGCATGCCCTATAGTCGGATGATAGGATCCCCCTACCACATGTAAATAAAGCATACTATGAGCACCTATCAGCTGAAGCTTTGGCTGCTGCCTCCACACTATATTTTCCCTGACCCCCCCCCCACTGAATAAATGGAGCTGTATCACTGAATCTGACTCCCCGGAAGGTTTTTTCCATCCGTGCTCACTGGCCGTCCTGACCCCGTTCGTCACTTCTGCTCCCTTTGTTCTCGTGGGTCAGTAGCCAACGGCCTGTGAGGGGACAGAGACACCCACAAATCTCAGCACTCGGGAGTCAGGGGCAGATGGATCTCTGTGAGTTCAAGGCCAGTCTGGTCTACATAAGTGATTTCAAAGCCAGTGGGGGCTACAGGGAGATCCTGTCTCAAAAAGACCAAAAATAATAAATAAATAATAAAACAAAAACACCAAGGCAGAATTTCCTTTTCAACCCTAAGTGAAATTCTACTCAGCTGGCAAACTTTGGTTTTGTGCATGCTTGTGAGATGCATAAATCCAGGTCCAAGTCCCTCTCCTGTGCCTCTCCCACCCCAACCATAATTTACTTAGAGACAGAGGGGGAGGGGACAGAACAGGAGGGAGGACGGAGGCAATAGAGCCCTCTACAGCCACATCAATGCCCACTTTTTGTCCATTTTTCTCTTCGCTGCCAGCTTCTCATCTGGATTGCCTATATCCTTCTTGACCATGGAACCTCAGCTCCTCCTAGGCCTCAAGGGGATACGGGATCAGTGGAGGAGGCTGTAGCGCCACTGGCCAGGTCTGGGTAGCCTCAGTTCTCCCACTGCGGCTGCCACCGCTTGTGTAGCCAGTACTTTACTATCTGAGCTATGTCCCCAACCCTCAGTATTTTCTGAGGATGGGCAGGCAGAGTAGCAAGGCCTCTACCATGATTAGAAATAACAGATTTCAAACTGTTGGAGGCGCTCTTGCTCTTTTTCTAATGGCAAGATCTTTGCTTTTCCCTAGTATCTTACTTTAGACTTACAACTGCATGAAGTCCTCTCACCTGTTCATGCCATTTGTGGGTGTGGCAGACCGATGAGCTAGCGCCTGAGTCACAGATGTGGGAGGCTGAGACACTTCCTCTACCTTCCCAGCAGACTAGGTGGTGCTCCTGTAGGTGCCTGGGTCCAGGTGTCTTTTTGATGTTTTTTGTTATTCCTAGAGATCAGTTTCATTGTGTTTCCAAAAGAATTCAGCTATCTTTACTTCTGTTCTTGTTTACGACAAAATGAGAAACGAAACAAAAGAAACCCCAAAGTGTCACTAACACTAGTCGAACAGATTACAACTAAGCAAATAGCTTTCTTCATTGGAGGTTGGCAGAGTGTTAGAGATTAGGACATGTGCATTCCTGTGGTGAAAGCTAGTCCATCTACCATAAGAGACTGTTTCTTGTTTTTTTTTTTTTTTTTTTTTTTTTTTTTAATGTGTGCAATTTGAGACTGTACACAATCGTATATGAGACTTTTCTTGGGGAGATGCCACACACACTGATCTACTCACCCAGAAAGGCAACCCAAGACAGACTAAAGTAATGATTACACCTAAGTCCAATTTGTTGAAAGAATGAGTTTTTATTGGGGGTGCTTAGAGGAGTATGAGTAAAGGGGTAACTTAAAGGAGCAGGGATGACTCAAAGACACCTCTGACCCCCAAAAGCTCACCCCAACATGAAGGCTGCCTCCATGGAAAGCTCTTCATTTTGCAAGCAGCTCAGCTGGTCAGAGACTCCTCCTCCAGCACTTGGGGGCGGGGGCTTCCTTTTGGGAAGGAATGTTTCAGTTTGGAAGAAACTGCTATACAACAGCCATGGATCAGAGGCTGCAGTTACTGAAGGATGTGTAGAAAAATAATTCTGTAGGTATAAATATGGAATCAGTAATTCTGTTCAGAGGCCATGGAACTACACAGGAACCAAAATTCTCATGCTTTACCTCAAGCAGAGAATCCCATTTGTTACGCATGCTGACTGACTGACCTGGGGTTCTGGGCCAGTGCCTAACTGGTGGTATCAGGTAGGATGGATGAGAACCTCTGAGGGAAGTGTCTGTGGGAACTCTGTGGTTTCTGTGTGGGGTTTGGGAGCAATGTCAGGTCTCTGTGTGAAGATCCCTTGTGAGACATCTCGGCACTGTCTTTGCAGTGAATGGTAGTCTCTGGGTTGACTGAGGCTCCTGTGAGGCTGGGTGCTGCAGGAGATTGCTGTCACAGACTTCTGTGTCAGAACTGTAGAGACATCTGGGTGAGCCATACGTAGAAGATTCTGGAAAATCTGTGACACCTGTGTGGGAGGTTTCTGTGGCGTAAGAACATAAGTGTTAGAATCCAGCTGCTGCTCAGGCCACATCCTTGCAGCGGCCCTTCCCCTCTCACAGGCACCCACTGAGATACACTGTGAATCTCTAGCTTTCAGACTTTCAGGTGCTGGGAACTGAGCTTACATCAAATGGGGTACTGGAGGGGCACACATCAAGCTCCCAATCTCCTTGCCTGTCTCTTGCCTGGGAATCGGAGAGCCTGCCTCCAAGTTTGTGCTGTGAAGCCACTTCCCCCCTCAGAGAAGAACAGAATGTCACTTCTGTCATGTGGGCCGTAATTCTTGCCTTCATAGCCCCCATTATGCTATTTATCTGTCCATAAACTTCGTACCCACAGACCGCCCCCCCCCTCCGTGTCCATGTCCCTCCTGAGCCTGCCTCTAAGACCTTTCATGTGGGGCCACATGGGTTCTCTTCATTTCTCTGCAGGTCATTGAGCTATCACCTGGTGATTGTGTAGTTTTTGTGGTTTGTCATTCCACAGTATCTGTGATGCACCTCTATGTGAGATTTCAGCATAGGGATGATCTGCGGTCTCTGAAAAGTCTGTGTGCTCTCTGTATGTCAGTGAGAGGTCTCTGCATTTTCTCTATGGGAGGGCTGTGTGGCCATCTTTATATATATCAGGCCTCTTTGAAAAGTCTCTGAGGTCTGAAGTCTCTGTCAAAAGACTGGAAGGTCTGTGTTGGGTCTCTATGAGGACTCTGAGGTCTTACTTTCGTCCTGTCTTTGTTGTAGGATGTTTCTGTATCATCTATGTAGAAGTCTCTGTGGGAGTCAGTACAGAAGCTGTGTATGGTGTCTGTCAGGGCTTCAGTGTTGGATTTTGTGGCAGTATTTCTGTGTGAGTCTTTGGGCTGTCTTTCTGTGAAGGTCTTTGTAGGGGCCTGTGTGTAGGTTACTACGCATTTTTTGGTGAAGGTTTGTGTGAATTTCTAAAGATTACTGTGTGAATGCCAATTTTCATCTCTGTGGGAGGAACTTTGTGGGTCTCAGTGTGGATTTCTACCAGGGACTATAAAGATTTCATTAAAGTCACTACTGTAGTCTCACTGTGTGGTTCTCTGTGGACGTCTGTGTGTACATCTGTCTGTATGTGTGCAGGTGTTTAGTTAGTTTCTTCACTACTGTGACAAAAATACTCTGACCAATACCAACTTGGGGAGGAAAGGGTTTATTTAGCTTACATTTCCTGGGTCACAGTTCATCAGGGAGCCCAAGGTAGGAGCTCAGGACAGGAACCTGGAGGCAGGAACTGGAGCACAGGCTACGGAGAAATGCTGCTTACTGGCTTGCTCCCTTGGCCCCTACTCAACCTACTTTCTTATACAACACAGGCCCACCTGCCCAGGGGTGGCACCACCCACATCTCTTAACAATCAAGAAAAAGCCCCAGAGATATGGCCACAGGCCAGTCCAATGGAGGCAATTCATCAATTGAGGTTTCCTCTACCCAGGAGTGTCAGGTTGACAACTAAAGCTATCCAGCACAGCGGGGATTTCTGAAGATTTCTAGGAAGAACTCCGAGGTGTTACTTGGTGTAGATTTTTGTCAGGGACTTTAACCATTTCTGTGGGGGTCTCTCAGAGTGGGTTCTCTATGATACTCTGTGGAGGTCTGTGTTGGCTGTGTTGGGAAAGTCTGTGAATGTCTCTGGTTGGATTCTCTGTGAATTCCTGAAACAATTATCAGCCATCCTTCAGCTCCTACCCACATGCAAAGCTGCTAGTTCCATGCTGGCCACTGTTCTAGAGAGAACTGAAAGCTGAGATGGGGAGGTGACACTGCCTTGTCATCCAATCTGAGATAGGAGGTCCTGTAGGGCTCAGTAATTTGGCAGCCTCAATCAGGGTGAGTGGGGGCTCCTAGGATAGATGTCCTTGATTCCTCACCAGGACATCTAGAAGCCAGGTTCTCCCACTCTGGCCTCAGGGCTGCCACACTACTGCCATCATTCCTGCATCCTTTGTGACACATGAAGGCACTGTGCTCTCTCTGTATCCCCATCTCCACAGCTGGGCAAAGATCAAGTTAGAGAAAATCAGAGAAAAAAACATACTGAGCCAGAAACTGCAGTGGGGTCTTCCTAAAAATCATCTACAGACTTTGTTGTTTCCATAACGACAGAATGATTAGCACAAACAACTACAATGGAGTTGGGTGAGGGTGGGATCTCAAAGCCCCCACTCCTCCTGTGCCCTGTCTCACCAGAAGATGCACTGAGGTAGACCAGATGCTGATGTTTCCCTGTGCCCTATCACTGCAGACAGAAGCCATTACCTCCAAAGAGGAGCAATACCTATTTTGGAAAATGAAGCCGTTAGCACAGAGGATATGTTCTTTTGAGAATAAGTTTATTTTTGAAAAGAGTTCATTTTTTCAAAGGGATTATTTCCTATCAAGGCACATGTGAGAAAGCATATTCTTTGCCAGATATCACATTTCTACAAAGACAGTGCCTAGGACAGTGAACATTCTGTCCTAATTTATGTGGCCAGTGACTAGGTTGGGACACTGGTTGCTGGACCTGGTTGTTGACGTATCTTATCTGTCTGTTTGTGGAAGGTTGGCTGTGTATCTTGGGGTTGGCTTGAACAAAGCTCTTGTTTCCTTGCATTCTCTTAGACTTTGAAGTAATTTTCATGTTGCAGCAGACATGCCTACTCACTGGGGCCTGAGGTGGTTCTTTGTGCAAAGTTTTCCTTGAGAGAGCACATGCATGTTGAACCCCCATTTTTTCCTCTAGAATCCATCCAACAGAGGACATGAGATCTTTTGCCTCAGCCACCTGGAGGGGCATGAACATTTTGTCTATGACTGACCCTTGGTTTTGGGCAGTGGCTGATGAGGCCTTGACTTTTCTCAGCAAGTTTTCCTGTACTTTGCCTTTTGGCGGGAAAATTGACATTATAAAGTTCTTTATCCTGGCCCCAAACTTTTTTTCCGCAGGCGAGGAAGACTTGTTTTCAGGGATGCCTGACTGGCAGGCCTTGGTAGACCTCACCCCAGAAGGCCTTACATCTTGCCTGGGACTCGCTGAGATTTCTTTCTTGTCAGTTGGACCAAAGATATGGTTAGTCCAAGGTTGTGAGACTTTGGGAATCTTGGGACCACTCTCTTCTCTTGACAACAAAGACTTGTCCTGGGATGGTGACTTGCTGATAGTCTTGAACCTGGAGAGAGAGGCCTGGGAGGCCAGGATGTCTGCAGCAAGCAGCACCTCAGGGGCACAGTCTTCAAGGAATATACCAGTGGCACAGTCCTGCAGGAATATACCAGTGGCTGAGTGGTGAGGTGTGCTCAGGCTGGAGTCGCCTGCATTCGGGGAAATAGTTCTAGAAGGGATTGCACTTTCACTGGTCTCCAGAGATTCTAAATTCCTCAGATGTTCATTATTGGTCTGGGAATTTGCCATATCCCTGTCTCCCATAGTGACTGCCCAACCACAGAATTCCTCCTCAGCCTCCTCCATCTCCCTGGTATCTCTGGTATTTAGTGGCCGGGATGTCATACTGATCTCTGGTACTGTCACCCCATGGTAGAGGTCTCTTTGCGCCTCATGCTCACTCTGTGGCTCACGCCAGCCCATACCTAAGCTTGGGCTTGTCTCTGGGTTGCTTATCCAAGACCCCAGGACTGTAGCATGGTGCCAGCACCTACCCACGAGGCTGTATGTGTGGGGCTGAGTAGACACATTGCCCTCTCTGACAGTTTGAAGAGCCCATCAGAGGGTCCATCTGGTGAAGTTCCTCTCAGAGAGTGGAATGGAGGGGCAGGGAGAGGGCTCTGCATGGTGGGAGCTATTGTTGTTATGACGTCTTCTTGGTCTTTCTGAAGAGGTTCTTTCAGGAAACTGGCTGCTTTGCTAATGGATTTGTCTTTAGAGACCCAGGAGACCAAACAGAGAATAGGAGACTCTGCAGTGGGCAAGGATGGAGGCCTTTTCAAGGTATGACGTGTAGTCTTGAGGATTCTGAGGGGCGGCCTCCACCTATGCCTCATCAGACATCTTTTAAGATGTGTTTCTAGCACCTGCTGAGTGCCAGTATCTAGGAAGTCAAGTCTCTGGGAGATGTTCTTGCAGCTAACACTTCATTCAAAGATTCAGTTACAGATCCCATATTTGTCTCTGCATTTTCAGAAGGGACCGATGTATGGTTTCTAGGAAGCTCATTACGACAAATGCCCCGAGGCACATTGCCTTCATTGATTTGCCCCAACTTTCTGCTTAAATGGGCTTTCAGGACACCTTCTATATGCTCCTCACTTGCCTCCACTGAAACATTTCCTGAGTCCCTTTAAGGATATAATCTGTCTGATTTCTGGTTCTGTCTCAGAAATAGCCTCTAGAACCTTTCCTGGGGACCCTTCTGGGCTCCTGGGCACATCTTTTACAGATCTCCCCAGACAGTTCCCCAGATTCTCCCATGAACTCTTCCATATCTGGATGACTGTGGTGCTCTGTGTATGCTGGCTGCTTTTATCTCCGAATACTGAGGCCCTTGAAGGCTCACACTTGTCTTCTCCTTGGCCTGGCTCTGGCACTTTGTCCTGAGACTCAGGTCCGGAGACAGGTGGATTTTTCGAGGGCTTTGGCCTTGGTGTTGTGCCAACCTCCTTTTAAAGTGTTGTTTCAATTGTTGCTGGAGCTCACCATAAATAAAATTCCGAGAGGTTGACAACTGACCTCTGGTCCTGGGAGGCCCAAATACTAGAATTGAGTTGACTGAAGGCATCCTGAGACCATTTAACTATGGAGGGTAAATTGCTTCTACTTTCTAGGTGCTTTTTCAGAAGGTGGCATTCAAGACCTTGAACAGCAGGTGGAACCACAGGTATAGATTTTGAAGTTGTGGGGTAAGAAACCCCACAATCCCTAACTGGAGGTGAATGGCAAGGTAGGGTTGGGGGTGGAGATGGGAGATGGGCCTGGGTTTCAATTCCAGCCACTGGTGGAGGTTGGGGCCAAGCCAAGGTGGAAGACAAAGGTTGGGGCTGGACCAAATGGTGAAGCATGGGCTGGGAGGAAAAGAGTTGTGGAGGAACCTTAGTATGAACTTGCACTGGAGTGTAAGGGGAGAGGCCACTGAATAAGATGGAAGGAGGAGAATTCAGGGGCGAGCCTGACACCCCAACAGCAGACATGAGGGACTCGCTGTGAAGAAAGGGGAGGCCCCAGAAAAGCTGGCTACATCTGTGATTTAAACTGTCACCTAAGTCCTGGTAAGAGAGCTTCTGGTGACCAGGAAACTGCTTCGGTTTGCTGTTTCTGCTCCAGAAAGGGTGTGGGGTAGTAATGTGCTGTTTGATGCTCATTGACTGTAACATATTTCCCAGAGGATTCAAGGGGTTATCAGACCCCTCTTTTTCTTATAAACTTTCAGTCTGACTATCTTGCTAATCTGTAGCTCTAGCAGCTTCTGGACGTCAGGGTTGATGAAAGAGAGATCCTGTCTCTATCTGTCTGTGTGTGGCTTCTTCAAGAATGAGGCCTTTGTTAGGTTAAGAGAAAGAAGTTCATGCAAAGATTTGCCATTTGATGAGTTTGAGTGGCACCAGGCTATGGCAGCCACCTCATAACAGGAAGAGCCTGTGATAGTGCTTCTTGAGTGATCAAGGCCCAGGGTAGTTGGGACAGGAGAAGGCAAACTGGGTTGAGATATAGTCTGTGAGATAGTTCTCAGTGAAATTGGTTTCTTGTCACACTGAGAAAGAACAAGGCTGGGATCTGGTGTGGATGGAGGACAGACCAGAGGGTCAGGAGTATGAGATGGGGGAGAAGATGATGCCTGTGGTTTTGGTGAAAGGCATCATCTGATGGTCCAAGTCTCCGGTGGCTGAGAGGTACTTAGAGATGACTGTGACTCAATAGAAACTTGGGAATTCGGCAGGCCAGGTGACAAGGTGGAGTCTACAGGCAGCAAGTGGCTTTTGAGAGGAGCTGAGGAGCCCACTAGGGACAAGGTGTTGGTAAAGGCATCCTTCATGGGTTGACTAGGTAGCTGCTGGGCTTTGGCAGATGCTGGTTTGAGCATTTCACGTGAGGTATCTCCCCTTAAGAGCTGGTGAAACCTGATGGCATCAATAAGTCTCCCTAGCATGCTGCAGGATACAGGAGGCAGCACCGCAGGATGAACAGGGAAGGACACCCGTGGCCCATGACCACACCCTGACTTTTACAAAGTGCTTGTTATATTCCAGGACTGTGCTCATACCCCACCCGCCCAGAGGCCACATCCAGCACTGAATAACAACCCTGAGCCATGCGGAGGAGTCACATAGTAGGCAGGAATAGGAATGAGGACCCAGGTACCTTAGCGGAAATGACAGCAGCTTCTGTTTCCTCTTGCCAGCTTTCCTGTCACCTCTGTAAGCTAGAAACGGACAGTTAGGGCGGATGAAAAAAAGGGACTTGGTTCTTAACAAGCAACTGAATGAAATGTCCCCTTGGTAGAAACTGAAAAATTAAACGAGCCCAGGCATCAGGGAACAAGGCCACATGCCCGAACACGGTGATGGGAAGGCACGAGCAGGGCAGGACTCGTGGCCAGGTGTTTCCAGTTCAACCTCTGCGGGCTTCATAACCTCCCTTTGGAGGGGAGGGAAAGACCAGTGTTCTATGAGAACAGGTCTTGGAGAAGTGAGACAATCAGTTCCCCGCCAAATCCAGGTAGCATGGCTCCTCTCCCTTGTACATCACTCCCATGGGTAATGCCCAACCCTGGCCAACCACAACTTCATTCCAAGCACAGAACCCGGAAAGTGCCTTCAATTCTGATTTCCTTCCTAGGAGTAGCCTTATGTTTCTGCAACTCATCCTCAGGGACATGGTATCATCACTCAGGGACAGGAGAGGTAAAGTCCCCTCTGGAAGAAAAGGAAAGAGCCTACCTTTCACAGTTGTCATTTTCTTTCTGGTCTTTCTTTGCTCCCACTTCACCACCTGACAGAGACAGACACAGGAAGGAGCTGGGGCCCCATTCTCCCACCTTTTTGAAGATAAGCTTCTTGTATTCCATGCTCTTAGATAATATAGACTTCTACATTTGCCTGAGACTTCCCTTCTCTTTAATTCGCCTATTATTAGTGTGGACTGAGTCCTTCCCTGAACCTGATAGTGACCCCTCCCTTCCTTCTGTTGGGACTGAGTGGCCCCTGTAACCCCTGACTCCACATAGGCACTCCCACAGCCCGTCTCCCTAACCCTGAAACCTCCCCAACTCATCATGCCCCTAGGGTCCTCAAGGTGTCCTGCAACCTTGAACCCAGGTAGAGACCCCCAACTAAGCTGCCACCCACCTCTGCTTGAGGTCCATGTAACTTTCCCTGGCTTGTGGGAAGTACTGTCCATTCTCACTGGGATTTCAGTCCCTGCCTCACAAGGACCACATGTAGAAGAACACTGTGAGTCTCCCACAGACCTCTGAAGACGGGCAGTGAGACTTCTCTGAGGAGAAGGTTTGCTCCTGGGCTCAGAAGTGCCCATATCCCCTGCTGTGCTGGGAACAGATGTGACACCTCTATGGCACATCAAGAGATGGTTACTCTAAGATTGAACCCCAAATTCCACTGAGCTGGTCCACAACCTGATGAGTTGGGGTAACAGCAAACAAAGATCCAAACATCCACTCAGCAAAGATGAGACCAGATACCCACACCAAGAAACACTACCAACCACATACCTCCAGACGCCTAGGCCCCCTTGCAAATAAATAAACGACATGAATATCCAAAACAGTATGTCCCTTCCAGAATTAAGTACACCATCCCAATGTCTCCTGAGAAGAGCAACTTAGTAGATACATAAGGAAATGACTTCAAAATAGCTTTTATAAATATGTTCAAAGAACTCAAAGAGGACATGCATAAATCCCAGAATGAAGACAGTGAAAACAGTTATTTATGTGGAAAAACCAAGTGGGGACTGTCTATGTGAGACCCACCCTGGATCTCCTCTGCTCAGTAACCACAGGTCCACTCTGAGTTGCCAGGTAAGGTCTATTTCCTGAGACCAGGGGTGACTCAGGCCCTGATCTGATGTCCTTGGATTCATCACCCTCCACATCAGCTCTACTGACAAATGAGGGACAGATGAACCAGTACTCAGAGCCTGTCTCTCCCTAGAGGTCCCCAGCCATCTCAGGCATGTAGTCCTTAAGCATTGAGTCACAATGCTCCTCCCTGGCACACCCAGAACACTACACAGATGGCGTGAGGGCTTCAGATAGACATCTTGGAGCCTCTTTCAGCCCTGCCTTGCTTTTCAGTTCCCAGAAGGCTCTGTGCTTTGCTGAGATTTTCTGTAATCTATCCCTCTATTTGACTAGGAAAAGTGGACATAACCATTCTCTGTTGGGTCTTGGCTAAGGCTTTCTTACCTTTCCAATGTTCTTGCTCTTCCCTGCTGGGGGTGAGGGTGGGTTAAACTGGAGGTAGGACAATAACAGGTAGAAGAGCCCCAGTCCACACAAAAAGGCAAACATCATGTTCATTGCCCAGGTAGTGCAGCCAGGGCTCAGCCATGCAGTACTGACTACATCCAGAAGAGACAGAAGACTCTCCATCCTACCTCACTGTTGGTATCCTGAGTTCTGGGAGTTCTCTGCAGGGAGTTGGGCCCAGGCCTGCATCACAAAACTCCTGTCTCCCTGTCACAAAGGGCTTCTGAGTGTGGGGGAGGGGAAATGGGCAGAAGAGGTGACATCACCTCTTTGCACCCTCTAGCCCAGCATGTCGTCCTTTCCTTCTCAGCCTTTGGAGCTCTACTTCCAGCCCCACCTGTTCAGAGAGAGAGAGTTCTGTCCATGAACTGAGAGTTCTGTCCTCCCTGAAGCTGAAATATCCTTCACTTCCTAGAAGTCTCTGCTTGAGGTCCATCAGCTTGACCGTTTCAGCATTCCTGTTGTTTCATGGGGATCACTGCTGTCAGGATTCTCTGTGGCTCCAAATTCCTACATATGTCCATGTCTTACACCAACTCAGACATCATTCTAAGTATAAATTCCTCTTATTTAGTTCTGTGAATTAAAAACAATTAGTATTTCTTTGAGAATTTCGTACAATATATTTTGATCATATTCAGACTCCTCCCCTCTCAGGCCCATCCTTAGCTTCCTGGCCTCCCCTTCACTTCATGTCCTCTATTATTATTATTATTTTTTTTTTTCTATTTTAAAGGCTATGGAGTCTCTTTTGTGTTCCCCCAGATACTCTTGGGTATAGATCCTCTGGAGCCTGGTTAACCTACTCAGCAGCAAACCCTTATAAAAGTGATTCTAAGGACCTTAGTAGACAGCCTGAAAGTGACTATTCTGGCCTCTGTCTGGATTAGACTCTGAGAACTCAGCAGATAGCCTGAGAGCATCTGATCTGGCCTCCACCTAGTATACGGGCTGAAAACTCAGCAGACTGCCTGAAAGTGCCAAAATTTGGCCTCCCCTTAGGAAGTTCCCAAACTGGGCTCTGAGTGGTAGGGGTCCAAACATTAGAAGGAAGTCTGAGTGTACCTGACTGGAGCCTGTCTTGGGCTTCTGTGGGAACTCCTGAGTAGCTGATCTGAAGCTATCAATTCCCTCCAAAATAAAATCTGAGAGAACCTGAAACCTAGACCAACCAGCTCTACAAACTCAATAAGAAAACAACTAAGGCACACCAATAATACAAACAGAAGCAAAATTCAACTCCAAAAGAAGACTTGATTTTCATACCAGCATCACCACCAACAAAAGAAATTCACATGCCAAAATCACAACGAAAAAATAATAAAATGCAAAGTCAAAACATTATGTCCCCACCAAACTCCACCAGTCCTGTAGAAGAGTTCTACAAGGAGAACCCCCTAGTAATAACCTAGGACACAGAATTTAAAAGAAGAGTCATAAACATGATCAAGAAATTCAATGAACTTAACACACAAACAAATCAAAGAACTAAGAGAAGATAGGGGATAAATTTCTGAATGAATTCACAAAAGAGATCAAAACATTGAAGAAAACTCAGGCGTAAATGAAGAAGGAAGTGCAAAACTCAATAAGCCAACTTAAAACAACAGGGGAAAGCCTCACTGCTAGAATGAATGAAATAGAAAACAGAATATCAAAACTGGAGGATAAGGTTGAAGAATTGGACCACTCAAGCAAAGATTATGAAAAATTAAAAAAAACACAGTAATGGAATATGCAAGAGATGTGGGACATCATGAAAAGACCAAATCTACGGATCGTGGGAATAGAGGAAGGAGAAGAATTTCAGGTTAGTGGTATTGACCAGATCTTATACAGGATTGTAGAAGAGAATTTCCCAAAATTAAGAAAGACATCCCCATACAAATACATGAAGCATATAGAACACAAAATAGACAGGACCAGAAAAGAAACCTCACACAGCATATCATAGTAAAAACACTAAATGTACAGAACAAAGAGAGAATACTGAAAGCAGCAAAAGAAAAACAACAAGTCACATACAAAGGAAAGCCCATCAGAATTACAGCTGACTTATCAGTGTGAACTATGAAATTCAGAAGAGCCTGGACCAAGGTATTTCCAGTTCTAAATGACCATAGATGCCATCCCAGAATACTTTACCCAGCAAAGATGTATATTATAGTTGAGGGGGAAAGAAAAATCTTCCATGACATGAACAGTCTGAAAGAATACATGTCCACAAAGCCCTTCAAAGAATACTTGAAGCAAAGAATGGATAAAGGAACAACCATAACCCAGGAGCAAAAAAAGAAAGAAACTAAACAAATGTTTAATTGTGGAAACACAAAATTAGACAAAGAATGCAAACAGTAATGAAAATGATGGCAACCAATAAAGGTCTTTCAATAATAGCTTCAAATATCAGTGGACTGAACTCCCCAGTCAAAAGACACAGGCCAGTTGATTGGATTAAGAAACAAAAGTCAACCTTTTGCTATCTACATGAAACTGATCTCACCTTCAAGGATAGGCACTACTTTAAGGTAAAAGGATGGAAAAGAATATTCCAAGCAAATGGCACTACGAAACAAGTGGATTGAAATTCTAATATCTGACAAAATAGACTTCAAACTAAAACTAATCAGAAGAGATAAAGAGGGTCACATCATTCTGTTCAAAGGAACAGTTAACCAAGAAGATATTATAATCCTGAACATATATGCACCAAACTCTGGTGCACAAAAATTCATAAAACAACACTACAGGCCTATAAAACACAGATTAATCCCAACTCAGTAATAGTGGGGACTTCAATACCCCACTGTCTCCATTAGACAGGTCAACTGGACAAAGAATAAACAGAGAGATGTCTGAACTAGACAATACCACACATCAAATGGACCTAATGGACATCTTCCGAATAATCACTCAAGCATCAAAGAATACACTTTCTATTCAGTGCCCTAAGGAACTTTCTCAAAAAATGAGCAAATACTGGGGCACAAAACAAACCTCAACAAATAGAAAAATACTGAAATAATTCCATGCATTCTCTTAGACCACAATGCAA
Source organism: Nannospalax galili (assembly GCF_000622305.1). Taxonomy (NCBI): domain Eukaryota; kingdom Metazoa; phylum Chordata; class Mammalia; order Rodentia; family Spalacidae; genus Nannospalax; species Nannospalax galili. The sequence goes on along the minus strand of NW_008350126.1, from coordinate 2,695,957 downwards.
TAAAGCTCAAAATCAACATTGGAAGACACCCTAGTCACTACACAAACTCATGGCAATTAAAAAACACACTCCTAAACAATGAGTGGGTCAAAGGAGAAATTAAGAAAGAAATAAAAAATTCCTGGAATTCAATGAAAAGGACAATACAACACAACACAACCTCTGGGATACTTTAAAAGCAGTCCTAATGTAGGCCCTAAGTGCCTACATTAAAAAATTAGAAAGAGGTCAAATAAATGACCTAACACTGCAACTCAAGATGCTGGAAAGGCAAGAACAAATAAAACTCAAACCCAGTAGAAGAGGAGAAATAACAAAAATCAAAGCAGAAATTAATGGACTAGAAAGAAAGAAAACAATACAAAGAATCAATGAATCTAAGAGCTGGTTGTTTGAAAAGCTAAACAAGATAGACAGACCCTTAGCCCAGTTAACCAAATAAAAAGCAAATCCAAATCAACAAAATCAGTGATGGAAGGAGAAACATCATAACAGACACCAAAAAGATCCAGGACATTATAAGGGAATGCTTTAAAAACTTATATTTTACTGAATTTGAAACCCTAAAAGAAAGAATGGATATCTAAAATCATGGGAACCACCAAAGTTAAACCAAGAAGAGATAACAGTTTAAACAGACCCATAACACATAAGGAAATTGAAACAGCAATACAAAACCTCTAGACTAAAAAAGGCCCAGGCCCAGATGCATTTACAGCAGAATTCTACCAGGTATTCAAAGAAGACCTCCGACTAATACAATCTAAATTATTTAAAATGATAGAAACAGAGTGAGAACTCCCAAACTCATTCTATGAAGCCAGCATCACTCTAATGCCCAAACCGTAAAGACACACACACACACACACACACACACACACACACACACACAAAACCCATCAAGAAACAAAAAACAAAACTATAAACCCATATCCTTAATGAACATAGATGCAAAAATTCACAGCAAAATACTTACAAACCACATACAGATGTACATAAAAAAAAAAAAAAAAAAACATTCACCATGATCAAGTAGGCTTTATTTCAGAGATGCAGGGATGGATCAATATATGCAAGTCAATAAATGTCATCAATCATATATAACTACTCACATCGTCATTTCAATAGATGCAGAAAAGGCTTTTGACAAAATTCAGCATGAATTCATGATAAAAGTACTAAAAGGAATTGGACTGGAGGGAACATACGTCAACATAATTAAAACTATATACAACAAAACCACAGCCAACACCATTGTAAATGAAGAAAAACTGGAAGCATTCCCATTAAAGTCAGGAACCAGGCAAGGATATCTACTATCTCCACTCATTTTACAATATAGTGCTTGAAATTCTTGTTAGAGTAGTAAGACAAGAGAAGGAAATTAAGGGAGTACTAACTGGGGAAGAAGAGGTTAAATTATCCCCTGTTGCAGATGATATGATACTATACCTAAGAGATCCAAAAAGTTCCACCAGAAAACTCCTAGAACTGATCAACACTTTCAGTAAAGTGGAGGGTTAAAAAATTAATCTACAAAAATCAGTAGCCTTTCCTTATAGCAATAACAAGCAATTGGAGAAGGAGTACAAGGAAATGCTCCCATTCACAATAACAACAACAAAAAATCTTAGAATAAACCTGACCAAAGACATCAAATATCTCTACAGTGAAAATTTTTAATCTTTTTTTTTTTTGGTCTTTTTGAGACAGGGTCTCCCTGTAGCCCCAGCTGTCTTAGAACTCACTATGTAGACCAGGCTGGCCTTGAACTCACAGAGATCCACCTGCCTCTGTCTCCCAAGTGCTGGGATTAAAGGTGTGCACCACCAAGCCTGGCTGAAAATTTTAAGTCTTTAAAGAAAGAGATTGAGGAAGACACCAGAAGATGGAAGGACCCCCCACGTTCATGGATTAGAAGAATTAATAATGTGAAAATGACCATCCTACTAAAACCAATATATAGACTCAGTGCAATGCCAATCAAAGTCCCCATGACATACTTCACAGAGTTAGAAAAAAGTATCCTTAACGTTGTATGAACAAAAGACCCCAGATAGCCAAAGCAACCGTGAGCACAAAGAGCAACACTGGGGGGATTACTATACCAGATCTCAAAGTATACTACAGAGCCATAGTCATAAAAACACCATGGTACTGGCACAAAAATAGACACATAGACCAATGGAACATCATTGAAGACCCAAATCAAAGTACACACAATTTCAGCCATCTGATATTTGACAAAGGTGCCAAGAACACACAATGGAGGAAAATGGTGTCTGGCAAAACTGGATCTCCACCTGTAGAAGAACGAAACTAGGTCCTTATCTTTCACCTTGTACAAAAGTCAACTCCAAATGGATCAAAGACCTCAATGTGAGATTGGAAACCCTGAAACTATCAGAAGAAAATATTGGCAGTAACATACAAGATATAGGTGTAGGAAAGGATTTTCTAAATTGTATAGCAGTTGCTCAGGAATTAAGGTCAACAATCAACAAGTGGAACCTTATTAAACTAAAAAGCTTCTATACAGCAAAAGAACAATATGAAAAGTGAAGAGAAAACCCACAGAGTAGGAAATTTTTTTACCAGTGACACATTTGATTGTGGTTTAACATCCAGAATATATAAAGAACTCAAGAAATAAGAAAGCAAATGCCCCAATTAAAAGATGGGCTAAAGGTCTAAACAAAGAGTTCTCAAAAGAAGTCATAAAGATGGCTACGACACATCTTTAAAAGTGTTCAATTTTGTTAGAAATTAGGGAAATGATAATTAAAACCACCTTAAGGTTTCACCTTACTCTAGTCAGAATGGCTAGGATCAAGAGAACAAATGATACTAAATTACTATGTGGTATGATGTGGAGAAAGGGGAACGCTCATTCACTGCTGGTGGGATTGCAAACTTGTGCAATCCCTATGGAAAACAGTGTGGAGAACTCTTAAAAACTAAAAATGAATCTATCCAGCTATACCATATGATCCAGTTATACCACTCCACATATACTCAAGGTACTCATCCTATTGTAGAGACACTGTACAACCATGTTTGTTACTGCTCTGTTCACAACAGCTAAGAGATATAAGCAACCTAAGTGCCCCTCAACTGACAAGTGGTTAACAAAAATGTGGTACATTCACACAATGGGGTTCTATTCAGCAGTAAAGAAGGATGAAGTAATGAAATGTGCAGGTAAATGGATGTAGAAACTTTTATACTAAGTGAAGTAACATGGACTCAGAAAAACAAAAAACATAAGTTCACCCTTATCTGTGGATCCTAGCACCAAATCCTTGTTAAGTGAGTGAATATCCTGATAAAACTGCAGAGACCAGGAATATGGAAGGAAAACAGGGAGCTAAAGGGAAAGAAGGAACCTGAGAGAAGATTAGTAGGATAAAGGTGTTATTAAGGGAGAAATATGTAAAAAGGGGGTAGCTAACGGGGAGAGGGGGAAGGAGGACTATATAAATAACTATGGGAACAAAGGGGGGGGATCTCCAGATACACAGTGAAACAAAACAAAACAAAACAAAACACCTTAAGCAACCCTACAGGGATAGAAGAAAGTCCTTCTGGAAGCAGTACAGTTGTTAAACGAAAATCCCAGTGCCAGAGGTGGGCTGCCCCCTATGAGATGTTGGCCTGAAGGACACTAGAGGTCCCCAAAACAATACTTGCCAATGCCAATAATGTTGTTTGTATACCAGAAGTGGATGGAAAAATCCTATTGCTGAAGACACTGTATGATGTCAGCGTGGGAGGGGGAGAAATCAAGCTTGGACTAAGCTGGAAACTCCCTGCCAGTGGATGGATAGATTTCATGGTGCCAAAAGGCAACATACAAATGACTCAGGGAGAATAGTCCCCTATAATTCTCCACAGTGATGGACCCTGCATGTTGCACTATCGACACACCAAACAACATGTTCCTGCTCGTGCAATAGTGTATGTACAATCAGCAAATTTCAATAGGATATAATGCCTGCTCCTGGGGGTGGATCACACATCTGGTGCTGTAGATCCGGCCAACCCCCTGGTGGTAGGGGAGGATATAGGCCCCAGTGGGAAGTCAGTGTAATTGCTTTGTTAATGGAAATGATGCACCTGCTAAAGTACCAACCAAGCATTTGTGTTTACATCCATAGGTTATTATAGCAGTCGCTATAGGTGTTCTTGCTTCTTGCTGTGTGTGTTTTTATAGTAGATGGAATCCCACCGAAACTGTCCAACAGACCATGGAAAACAGATGATGCAGAGATCCCAAAGTTCAGTGCCTTGTCACAATGAGAAGGCCATCCCACACCTACCACCCCCTCCAAGGCTCAGGGAGTTTTTCAGAAGAGGTTGGCAGAAAGAATGTAAGAGCCAGAGGAAGGGGTGGCATGTTAACTGGAAGTGTCCTCTGACCACTATACTGGCAAGCTATAGTCACACCTCCTTCCCATGCTCATAAGGAGTGGACGGGGGAGTACGTTAGCCCTTCCATCCAATCATTTGACCTTAATTGCATGTGTGGGGAGGAACAAATGGTATATATAAGCTGAGAACACCAAGAGGCACCTCTCTCACCATTTTGTGTGGCTTTTCGGAGGTCCTGGGCTATGTATTTGAGTGTGGACTTTATGGCGCAGCAGTAAATGTGGAGCGCCCATTCTTCTGTAAATAAAGCCCTACCCTATGCTCTGTTAAAAATAATAATAATAGGGGTTGTGGATTTAGCTCAGTGGTAGAGCACTTGCCTAGCAAGCACAAGGCCCTGGGTTCGGTCCTCAGCTCTAGAAGAAAAAAAAAAGACAAAATAACAATAACAATAATAATAATAATAATAATAATAATAATAAAAAATTAAAAAAACTGATTCTCCCTCTCCCAGCAACTATCAACTGCCAGTAGTCCTTTAGCTAGGGCTGGGCTTCTTGCCTGCCCCCCTCTCTCATACATGCCAGGTTTTTGTCTGATGTGGGCTCGCTCAGGTCTTGTGCATGCTGTCACAAGCTCTGTGTGTTCATATGTATGAATTGTATCCAGAAAATACAGTTTCTTTGTGGTCACCCACCACCCCTGGGTCTTATAATCTTTCTGCCCCCTCTTCAATGATCCTTGAGCTTAGGAGGAGCTAGTTTCCATTTAGGGCTGAGTACTCCACTGTCTCTTATTCTCTGCACACCCACCAGACCATCAAAGAACTGGCTTTATGAATTCTTAATAATTTTTATTTCATTAAATTTCACTCTTTTCAGCTAAGTATTAACCAAAAGAACTAAAGTAATACATCAATATTTAAAATTAACGAGAAAAAGTTGAAAAATAGGAATAAACCTTTCAAGGACATTTTCGTATGTTTCTAGTAGTTTTGCTTTTAAATTCAATCAAGGTTTAACTGCAGGAGAAATATTGGGATGTTCTATATACAAACAAACACACAATTCCTCTTATACCTATTAACCCCTAATGTTAAGCCTAAGAATGAACTATTTCTCTGCATTCAAAAGCTTTCCTCTAGTGTTTCTAATACAGCATTGCCCAGCAGCACCTAGTATCACTGTTTATCCGGTAATATCTTCCCTTCTTTTGTTTTGTGGTCCTGGGACACATATTCGCTAGGCAAGTGCATCACCACTGAGCTATATCCCCAGTCCAAAAGTAATAAATATTTTTTCTAAATTTTTATTTGTTTTGGTTTGCAATACTGGATTGAACCTAGGGCCTGAGTTATATCCTGCCTATTCTTCATGGTTATAAAGTACAGATTATTCCAGACAAGGAATCCTCCTTTGAGTACAAAGAAGTTTTCTCTGCTGCTTTTAAGAGTCTATACAGGGGGCTGGAGAGATGGCTCAGCGGTTAAGTGCACTGGCTGCTCTTGCAGAGGACCATGTCCCAATCCTAGCATCCACATGGCAGCTAACAACCATCTGTAACTCCAGTTCCAGGGGATCCTATGCCCTCTTCTGACCACCACAGGCATTGTATGACAGGGATGCACTTAACATACATGCAGGTATAACACTCATACACATAAAACAAGCAAACAAAAATTCTAAGCAGGATGGAAAAATAAAGTGGTAGAGCATTTGCCCAGCATGTGTGAGGTCCTAAGTTTAATTCCCAGGACCACAGACATAATACATAGTTTACCTGTGATGTGTCTAGAGATGAACATGATTCTGATTATTTTAGGAAGGAGAAAGTATGGATATGTAGTTTTTAATAAAGCAGGTTAGTGTCAGCTATCATGATTACACTGAGTATTTGACATGAATGGGTGCTGTATCTTTCTGCATCTATTGGTGTAATTATGTGATGTTTCTAGTTTGGTGTGTGTTCTAGATTCATGGCTGTTGCTGGGATAAAATACCTTGACAAAAAGCAACTTAGGGGACAAAAGGATTTACAATTCCAGATTAAAGTCCAACCATTGTGGGGAAGCAAAGGCAAGAATTTCAAATAGCAAGTCATATCACATGCCTAGTCAAGAGCAGAGAGAGTTGATCTCCTTTAAGGGAGTGACGCTAGACAGGCTGAACAGGCTCCAGTGGGTGAACTCACTCACACCAAGGGACCTCTAGGTACATAAACTTGACTTGATAGGCCTTAACACATATGCCAAAATGCATGAGGTCCTGTAGGCAGGCTATGGGAGGGGTGAAGCTGCGGGGGAGGCTAATAGGATTAAGATGTATTATATGAAATCCACAAAATTTCAATAAAAATATTTTTAAAAAGAGCAGAGATAAATGAATGCATTCATGCTGTCTGCTTGGTTGGTTTAGCTTTCTCCTGTCCTGTAGAGTTTAGGACCCCCTGCTCTGTCCCCCACAATGGGCTGGGTCTTCTTACACCAATTAACAACCAAGACAATCCTCCATAGCCATGCCAAAAGCTAGATCCAGGCAATCCCTCAGATGAGACTTCCTTATCAGGTGACTCTAGACTGGGACAAGTTGATAGTTAAAATGAACTAGCTCAGTATCGTAGATTACATGAATTGATATGGGAGTATAAAATCAGGCATTCACATTGATAAGTCCCATTTTCTTTTTCCACAGAATTATTATGTAATTTTAAATACTTTCTAATATTTATTAAGATTTTCTTTTTATCAGTTTGTAGCTTTTTCTCCTTGTAATATTTTGTCTAAATTTGGTATTAAGAGTAATGCTGGGGGCTGGAGACATGGCTCAGTGGTTAAGAGCACTGGCTGCTCTTGCAGAGGATCTGGGTTCGATTGCCAGCACCCACATGGTGGCTAACAACTGTTTGTAACTCCAGTTCCAGGGGATCCCACAGCTTCTTCTGACTTCCTTGGGCACTGCATGACACAGGTGCACTTACATGCATGCTAGCAATACACTCATACACATAAATAAAAATAATAAAGTTTTTTTTTTTAAAAAAAGAATAATTTTTAATATAATTTTTTTCTTAAATGACCTGCTAGTATTAATGACGAGGCTATCTGGCCCTAATGTTTTCTGTTTTGGAAGGCCAGTTATTAATTTATAATTCAATCTGTTTCATAGTTATAGTTCTACTCAGGCTATTGTGTGAATTTTTGGAGGTTTTTGTTGTTGTTTTTTTTTTGAGACAGAGACTCCATGTAACCCCAGATGGCTATGTAGACAAGGCTGGCCTCAATCTCACAGAGATTCACCTGCCTCTGCCTCCTGAGTGTTGGCATTAAAGGTGTGTGCCACCACACCTGGCCAAAATTTTGGCAGGTTTGTCTTTCAAGACCTTGGTCCATCTCATGTAGTTTACTGAATTTGGGGCATGGCATACTTCATAGGTATTTGCTACCCCAACATACCCAATGGATCAGCCCTGATGCCCTTTCTTAATTTCTGGTTATCAGTGGTCTGTGTATTCCTTTTTCTTTATTAGCCTGTCTAGAGATGATAATTGGCTTTCACTTTAAGTGACACTTAAGCTCATGGAGTACAGTGTACTATTATGATCCACTCGGAAACTAAGGAATAGTTACACTATGCTGGTTAACATACTCCACTCATCACTGAGCATGCTTATGATCATTTGCAATCAGAACATTTAAATTCCCTCTGCCAGCAGTTTAAAAATAAGTATTTTGTCATTAACTAGTCATCACACTGTGTAACAGAGCACTAGATCCCATTCCACTTATCAGAAAAGACCTTTGCCCTCTAACCTCTCTGTGTTATCCACCTGGCTACTTCCTTTTGTTCCATTTCTCTATCAATTTCTTGGTTTTGATTTCACTGATTTCCATTCTTCCCCATCTTGACTTTTATTTAGTTTGGATTTAGCTTGCTCTCATTGTCCTCCTGTCCTAACCATGAAGCTTAGCTTATCTTCCTGATCTTTCTTATCTAATATTGCATCCAATGTTGCAGATTTTTGTCTACAAAGTGCTGTCAAAGCACTCCACGAGTTTTGATAAATGGCATTCTTATTTGCATTTAAGGTGAAATATTTTTAAATTTCTCTTTGGCTTTCTTTTCTGACCCACATAGAATGTGTTGTTTACCCTTCAGGGGGGGTTTGGGTTTCCAGCTTATCCTTACTCATTTCTAGGTTAATTCCATTGTGGTCTGAAGCCAACATGACATTCACTCTCCAGATGTGCTGAGATGTGTCTTCTTGGACCGAACTCAGTCTGTTTTAATGAGTGTTAGGCATGAGTTGATCAGAAAATTATTCTGCTATTTGTGGATGAAATAGTCTATATATTTTATTTATATTCAGTTCAGTACTGGTGTTCTTGATTTCAGGTATGTTGTTACTGATATTTCTGGCTGCTTACTCTGTCAGAGCTGCAAAAATCCATGATTTTACTGATAGTTGGAACATAAACAGCCCTCCACTAAAACCCAACATTTTATGGCCTCTCTCTCTTGATGCTTTGTTGTCAGACACAAGTGCTCAAAAGATTCATCTGCCTTCTTGGAGAGCTGACTCCTTTACCATATGGAATGCTCTTCTTTATCTTTGATAAGAATTGGTTTTGTTTGAAATTAATATAACTCTTTCCTTAGGGTTCATGTTGGCGAGCTATCTTTCTTCATTTCTTTACTTTTGACCTATGTGTCTTTATACCTTTCAAAACTTGTATATTTAATTTTTATTGTGTATGTGTTCAGGTGCGTGTGCGTGTGTGCATACGTGTATGCATGTATGTGGTATATGTGTGTGTATGCAAGTGGAGGCCAGAGGTCAATGCTGGGTAACCTCCTCATTCACTATACTTAATTTTTTAAAAACTATATTTTATTATTTCTATTTTATTTGTATGAGTGTATTGCCTGCATGTATGTAAGTGCACCCATGTCATGCAATATCTGTGGAGGTCAGAAGAGGGCATCGAATTCTCCTGGTCCTGGAGTTACAAATGGCTGTTAGCCACATGTGGATACTGGGAATTGAACCCGGGTCCTCTGGAAGAGCAGCCAGTGCTCTTAATTGCTGAGCCATCTCTCCAGTCCATGTACTTTATTTTTTGAGACAGGACCTTTCACTGAACCTGGAGTTCATTTATTTGGCTAAACTTACGGACTGCACTCTTCAAGGACCCTCCTGTCTCTGTCCCCCCAGCACCAGCACTCTTTGCTTTTTCATGTGGGTGTTGTGGATTGATCTCAGGTCCTCATGTGTGATCAACAAGCATTTTGCCAACTGAGCCACTACCACAGACTCTATTTTGTTTCAATTTTCACATTATTGGGACAGGGTGGTAACTCCTGAGCACCTCACACATGGGATTGACACTGGAGCTCACCCTATTGTTTTGTGCACTCTTTCATCTTCCCCCATTACGTTTATCCTCTTAGAACTTTCTGGCACATTGGCAGGGAGTTGTTACGATACACTGTTTTATTGATGAACACAACAAATCACTCCTAATGTTAACATACAGTATGTTTCCCTGTCACAGTGATTCCAGGCCTGGCCATGTGACCTGATTTGGCCATCAGGCCATCATGGAGTGGAATAGGAGAAAGACAGAAAAAGAGCTTGCACACTGGCCTTGCTTTCCTAGACCTTGACTGCAGTAGTCCATAGAAACACAGTGTGATCTGCTGGAGACAAGTGACCACAGAGAGGCACAGGGCACAGACTCCCAAGACCCAGGAGCTGTGGATGAAGCTATTTCAATGCTCTAGACTCACCGACTCCATCAACAGAATGAAGCCCTGCAATGACCCAGGTAAGACCTGTTGTGGGAAGCACAACTATACCACAGAATCACAAGCACTACAATCATGGGATCTGATATCACTATGTTTTTTTGTTGCTGTTTGATTTCATTTTATTTTTCTTTTGAGACAGGATCTCATGTAGCTCAGGCTAGCCCTGAACTTGCTGTGTAGGTAAAGATGGCTTTGAAATCCTGATAATCCTGCCTCCACTTTCCGAGTGCTAAGATTTCGGTCATGTACCATTATGTCTGGTTTATGCCGTGCTGAGGATCAAACATAGAACTTCCTGCATGCTAGGCAAGGACTCTACTTACTGAGCTCCAGACCCACTCCCATCATTTTTTTTTTTGAAACAGGGTCTCCCTTTAGCCAAAGCTGCTCTGGAACTCACTGTATAGACCAGGCTGGCCTTGATCTCAGAGAGATCTGCCTGCCTCTGCCTCTTGAATGCTGGGATTAAAGGTGTGCACCACAACACTGGCCCCATCACTGTTCTGAGGTGGTCTGTTATATGACAACAATTAAGTGAGCTATGATGCTTGTTTCTGTGAGTTGCAGCTTCAGTACTGATAATTTGTGTATGACACCAAATTATCTTAATATTATTCATGACAGTTCATATAACCTCACATAAAGTTCTATTTTTTAATTTATTTTTGTTATTTTTTTTTATTTTATGTGCATGAGTGTATTGCCTGCATGTATGTGAGTGCACCCGTGTCGTGCAATGCCGCGGAGGTCAGAAGGCTTCAGATTCCTCTGGAACTGGAGTTAAGGACAGTTTGTAGCCACCATGTGGGTGCTGGGAATCGAACTCGGGTCCTCTGCAAGAGCAGTCAGTACTCTTAACTGCTGAGCCATCTCTCCAGCCCCATAAAGTTCTACTTAAATATCTCTGCTAGAGACACTTGTACGATCATGTTTGTTGTTGATCTTTTCACAATAGCTAGGAGATTGAAGCAACCTACGTGCCCCTCAACTGACAGGTGTTTAATGAAAATGTGATACATTTACACAATGGAGTTCTACTCAACAGTGAAGAAAGATGAAATAATGAAATTTACAGGTAAATGGATGGATCTAGAAACTGTTATACTAAGTGAAGTGACACAGACTCAGAAAAACAAAAGACGTATGTTCTCCCTCATTTGTGGATCCTAGCACCAAATCCTTATAATAGATTGAATCCCACTGAAATGGGCCAACAGCCCATGGAAAACAGATGGTGCAGAGACCCAAAAGTTCAGTGCTTTGCCACAATGGGAGGAAGATCATCCCACACCTATCACCCCCTCTAAGGCTCAGGGACTTTTGTGGAAGAGGTTGGCAGAAAGAATGTAAGAGCCAGAGGAAGGGGTGGAGTGTTACCCGGAAGTGTCCTCCAACCACTATGCCTGCAAGCTATAGTCACACCTCCTTCCCACACTCATCCAGGAATCGATGGGGGAGTCAGTTACCCCTTCCACCCAATCAATTGACCTTAGCTGTAGTATGTGGGGGAAGGGCTAAGGATGTATAAGCTGAGAATTCCATGAGGCACCTCTCCTGCCATTTTGTGCGGCTGTCGGGAAGTCACAGAATCTGTATTTGAATGTGAACTTTCCAGTGCAGCTATAAATGTGGGGGCTCCTACTCTTCTTCTGTAAATAAACCCTTAACCTGTGCTCTGTTAGCAATCCCAATAAACTCATTAGGATTTTCCAAAGGGAAAAAAAGAAGAGAACTAATGGGAACCTTTATTATTCCACCAAAGTTGACCTCATGTTGGCAAATCCTTTGGTCTTTCCCACCTTAAACTTCATTGTATATATATTTTTATGTAACTTATTTAAAGTTATTTCTGGAAAAATGTGTTAAAATTTGTCTCTTTGAAAAAAATGCCTCTGTTAAAATATTTTGTTTTTATTGATTTTTCCCCCTGTATACTAGGTTTAGTTATAAATTGGGAAGATTTTTTTTGTTTTAAATTAAAAAGATTTATTTATTTATTTTTGGTCTTTTTGAGACAGGGTCTCCCTGTAGCCCCAGCTGGCCTGGAACTCACTATGTAGACCAGGCTGGCCTTGAACTCACAGAGATCTGCCTGCATTTGCCTTCCAAGTGCTGGGATTAAAGGCATGTGCCACCACGCCTGGCTTATTTCTTTCTTTATTTGCTTATTTATGTCTGTGCGCACCTGCGTGGGTTTATGTGCAACATGTGTGTGCAGGAGCACGGAGGCTAGAAGAGATTGTCAGATCCCCTGGAACTAGAGTTATAGGTAGTTGTGAGCTGCCATTTGGTTGCTGGACACCTAACCCACCCAAGTTCTCTGCAAGAGTAATAAGTGCTTGTAATCACTGAGGCAACTCTCCAGCCACTTACAGTCCAGTCCCTTTTATAAAAAAAAGGTGCAAGGCTGGGGATATAGTTCAGCTGGTAGAGTTCTTCCTATTATACATAAAGCCTTGGGTGCCATCCCCAGCACTGCATAAAGCCAGGTGTGGTGGTGCATATCTGTGATCATATAGGCAGGAAGATTAGAAGTTCAAGATTATCCTCTGCTACATAGGCTTGGCTATGTATGTAGAGCCTGTCTAAAAAGACAAGAATATATTCCCCATTTTTACCCTGATCTGGAGTAACTGGAAAACCTCTACAAGAAAGATGACTGAGGATGCAGAGCTGCACTGCCCCATCTTGGGCACCAAGGAGCCTGTCAGGAAGAACAAATTGAACCCACAATAGATAGGTATCCTGCTCTATAACTAGGATGCTGCCCCAAACAGGGACAGATGTGCTCCAGGCCTAGTTGCTGTCAAGTGCTAGCTTATTTTCTTTTCACTAGTAAAGAAATGGTGATAAACAGAAAATGTAATGTGGAAACACCATGTGCTGTGTAATTGTTTGCTACATATAAGTAAAGGGTATAAACGTGCGTTTACATTAGTATGTATTTATTTAGCAGTGCTCTAAAAACATAGGAAAGTCAAAACAGACATTCCTTAGTTACTCCCACACTGCTCACTCCCAGCTATCATTTTCCTGGTTTAACCAGTCACCTCCCCAATGCTGTTGCCTGTCCTGTTGTGTCACTGTGCTATAGGTGTTTTGAAGGAATTCATGTTTTCACTCTTGCAATCATGTTGCTGGGGAGGTGGGGACAGTTAGAATTAAGATTTCTGGAGCTAGATGGTTGCCCAATTTAGTTTGACCACACACACACACACACACACACACACACAGAGGTATGCATGCACCCACGCACGCACCCACGCACGTGCACACACAGACACAAAGAAAGAAGGGCCTATTGGTTGGAGGAAGATTTCTCTGTCATAGAGGGAAATTGGCTCACTGTCCATGAATGTGCAGGGAGCTCCTGAGTTGGCAGCATGAGATGAGGTGATTCACTGAGAGTGGGTGGAATGAGACAGGACGGGGATAGCAGAAAGAAAGATTCCACAGAGCCTGAGAAGCTGGAATATAGGACTCAAGAAAAAGCCAGAGCCCAGGACACCTGAGGCTGATTGTTGACCAATGTGCAGGGCCACCAACGTGTTGTGTTGGCAAATTGAGATTTCATGGACCAATGCAACTAGAACCACTGCAAGTACATCCATCTACCATTCATCCTGAGAGAGCTGCTGCTGTCCTACAGACACACCCAGAATACCATTGTCTCTGCCTATTTTATCTGGAACAGCTGAGGCCCACGCACTTATCAACTGCCAACTCGTTCAGTAAAGTGTCTAGTTTCCACATCTTAAAGAGAGACAATTTTCACAACTGAAGAGGCACCCTTCTCCTTAGGAAATCAAAAGGAAAGACCTAGAACAATGTGTAATCATTTTCTGTGAGTCCAAATACCAGCTCAAAGATCCCAGTAGCCTCACAACTCCAAGTCAGAGGAATCTAGAGAACGACTCTGTGCAGCTTTGCTTTTTAAAGGACCAGGAACACTCACATGACTTGCTTCAACTTCGTTTGTCATGTCTTAATTTGAACTTAGTAGAAGTAACAGAGACAGTAGGGACTGGTGCCTCCAATGACATAACATCATTGTATCCTTTATCTCTTTAACTCTAGTGTTCGCCTTGGTTATCTCCTGTGGTGAGCTGCTGGGTTATTTCTATCTCCTGTATTATCACAATATGTTATTAATAAGTTGTATACTTTTTAGAAAATCAAAGGCACAATCCTTTAAAACAATGATAAATCCATCTAGTTTTAAACAGATGAAGGTGAATGAACTGAGTTTCTTCTTTTTTGCTTAATAACCACATAATTAGAAGAAGCATTTCATTACAGCTTTAACATATTCAATAACAATTTCCAGAGCAAGGATACATCTCTTTCAAAAGTGGCTGTAAGTTTTTAGGTTCACAGTTGAATTAATACAGTTATACAATATTGAACTCAGTATAAACCCTGTAAGACAAAAAATTGAATGAGTTTTTAACCTTTAAAAAAGATCTCCGTTTCGTTTTAAAATATGGTATTTTGAACTGAGTTTCTTAGCTGTGATATGGTCTCAGTGCCCAGAGCCTATCAAACTCAGATGGTCCCACTGACTGGTGAGTGTGGTGCAGGTGCACTTTATGTTGTGAAAACCACAACACTTACCCCTGGAGAGCTCTGTGGATATATTGGCATTTTTTCTTCAAAACTGCAAAAAATGCCTGCATAGAAAAAATACATTTGATGGTATATTTGGAAGATTTTCTAGTGCTAATGTAAGAACACTTTTTTTTTTTGAGACAGGGTCTCTCTGTAGCCCCAGCTGGCCTGGATTCACTATGGAGACCAGGCCGGCCTTGAATTCACAGAGCTCTGCCTGCCTCTGCCTCCTGAGTGCTGGGATTAAAGGTGTGCACCACCACGCCCTGCTATAAGAACACTTTTAAAGGCTGAGATCACCGGCTGAAAATGCTGTAGACACTTCTATCTAGCAGACGTCCAGGAACTTACACACCTGAGGACCTGAGCTTCCTCCCTGACACTTATCTACTGGCTCCTGCTGTGAGCAAATTCTGGGATGCTGGTTTCTGAACCAAACGAAGGCTCTTGTCCTTATCAAGATCTATATATATTCCAGCTAAGAATTACAGTGCACATGTGCTACTTTCTTCTTCATTCTAAACCATTTGGTAGTAACGTAACTTTCTGGATAGTTTCCTTTTATCGAAGGAAAATGCAAAAGTGAAAGTAATGTGATCAGGTTATGCGTGGGGGGAGTTGGCACACAGACCACCTCACCGGGGAGCATAAGCATGTACACAAGACAAATCTGATTCTGTGAATTGATACCAGAAAAGCCAGTCAGGGAAGGCCTACTTTTTCAATCTTTAAAATTTAGTTTTAATTACTAGTGTAGGTGGTAGAGGTGGTGGTGGGTGCATGTGTGGTAGTCAGAGGACAACTCTGTGGAGTCAGTTCTCTTCTTCCATCTTTAAATGGGATCTGGAGGTCAAACTCAGGTTGCCAGACTTGTAGGATACTTGATTTATAAAGTAACTGAGTCAGAGTACTGTCTGGCAAATAAGTTCCTTGGGGTAATTCCCCTAGAAAGCAAGTCAGTCTCCCGGTTCACAGAACCTGGTTTACAAGGTTACCTGGATTCTCCTCCATGATGTTGAGAGCCTCGATGGCAGCGGCGGCTAGCAGGGGAGGTAAGGAAGCTGAGAAGCAGTATCCCTGGCCAGAGAGTCGCTGGAGAAACAAGTCAGAAACAGATGTTCTGTCTCCTGGGCAAACAACTGATGGGCACATGTCTATACCCTACTGCACAGTGTGTACATGTATGAGGGGAGCTATTGTGACCCGTATAAGAAAACCAAGACATTTTGATAAGTCAGAGAACTGATCTTTAACCATTTTGAGTTATCCTTTTTTGGGGG
>NW_008350126.1:2672691-2679370 GCF_000622305.1 Nannospalax galili | reverse complement strand
TATTGTGTAGTCTACACTTTCCTGTAGACGCGGTAGTGCTGGGATGCAGAGAGCTATGGGGATTTTACACTCTATCAGCTTCATAACACAGGCAACACAGCCTGTCATTCATGCATTCTGGAGTGAAAGTGCACTGCCCATCTACCCCATGGTGGTCAGCAAAGCCAGGTGCATGCCTGGCCACCTCAATGTCCTAAGGCACTGGTAGTATAGTTCCTGGGCAATTGGGAGTTTCCATTTCCCTCTAGCAAAAGGAAATGGAGCAGTTACTCCAACAGCTTGGGTCCTTTCGTGGCTTTGCTTATTACATTAGCCTAGTGGTGTTTCTGATACGGGTGTGTGTGCATGTGTAGCAAGTATGTATCAGATATCTACACACATACCTACACATACTCAAATATATAGTATATGTATATGAAATAACTATCTACTTCCACAAATTACATATAGATTTAAAAATACTAAAAATCTCTTTAAAAGGACTAATGAAATACGTATTTTCCTTTTTTGAGGTGGGGCAGGGGTCAAGGTCTTACTACGGTAGCTCAGGAAGGCCTCAAATTTGTAATTCTCCTGCCTCAGCCTCCTAAGTGCTCAGATTATAGGCATGTGCTGCCATCCCAAGCTACTAAGGAAATTGTTGATTTTAAGAACTGTAACAAAAAACTTAACTTTGTACATGAGACAATGAAAATCCAAGTTTAAAACACCCTATTTGCTTTTTTTTAGAATTAAAAAACTCATTTATTATTTTTATTTTATTTGTATTGCCTGCATGTAGATAAGTGCACCCATGTCTTGCAATCCCCGTGGAGGTCAGAAGAGGCTGCCGGATCCCCTGGGACTGGAGTTACGGACAGTTGTTAGCTGCCATGTGGGTGCTGGGATTCAAACCCAGGTCTTCTGCAAGAACAACCAGTGTTCTTAAACGCTGAGCCATCTCTCTGGCTTCTACTTTGCTTATTTTTATCTATTAATTTTTTGAGAGAGGGTCTCACTTTGTAACCCGGATGCGCCTAGAACATGCCATGAAGACCAGGCTGGTCTCAAACCTGGGTGATCCTCCTGTCTCAGCCTTCCAAGTGCTTGGATTACAGGCATGTACTGTACTTGCTTTTCTGTCTTCAGCTTATAAGAAAATCTTTTTCCATCAAAGACTTTACATGTGCATTGATCTGTATTTCTTCTAATTAGCTCTTGTTTAATTTTTTTGTAAAAGATGAGAGAAGTTGGGATGGATATCATCGGGATACACTGTACACATATATGAAATTTCAAAGAATGAATAAAAGTATTCTAATAAACCTATTAACAGTCCATTAGGAGGTGATACATACATGTTTGTATGCACGTATTTTCCCTCCTAACTTGCAATTAACTCACTCACATGTAACATGTATGCAATCAATTCCACAATCAGTTTTTCATGACAATGACATGAGAAGTATTTGGGCTCTCAAGTCTTCCTCTGAATCATACATTTTGTGTGTGTGTGTGTGAATCATACTTTTTTTTTTTTTGGACAGGGTCACCCTAGCCCCAGCCTGCCTGGAACTCACTAAGTAGACCAGGCTGGCCTCTATCTCACAGAGATCTGCCTGCCTCAGCCTCCAGACGGCTGATGGCCACACCCAGTGTAGAAGCACACCTTTAATTGTTATTAGTCTCTCCTTTCTGCTGAAGTGAATAATGCAGAGGATGTAAGATGGCTTGGTGTGCCAACTCAGAAGCTTCTGAAAAAATTTTTATCATCAGAATGTTATTATCTGTTTTTGCTCATCAACATTAAAAAGGTGAGGGGATGACAGTGAGCATTTGGCTGGATTTTTCATCAACAACAAATACACTAATTTAGGGAGAGCTACCTTTAACACTGACTCTTTTCTATTCTTTAATGAGATATCATCTAGCTCTACAAACCCTGTTTTATAAAAGAGTAACACTATATCATCATATGAAGAAAAATAGGCCAAAGAGTGAACCAAGACAGGAATTCCAGGCCAAACTCTAAGTCTCGTTGTATAATCTCTACATAATCTGTGCTTACATATCCATCTGTTCCTATGCTCCTCTCTATTTCTTCCATCATTGCCCATGGACAATACCCTGTGACTAAAGCCCACAGCAAACGGGCCTAGGGCTGGTGAGACGGACCACTGGGTACAGGCACTTGTCAAGCCTGATGACCCCAGTCTAATCTCTAGGATCTACATGGTGAAAGGAAAAAACAACTAGCACAAAATGTCCTCCACATGTATGCTGTGGCATACCTGTATCCCCCCTCCCAATAAATAAATATAATTTAAAAGCCCCAGCTCAAGTAAGTTTTGGCCCAGCATATCTCCCATGTTGTCTTGTCAGTCTTTGAGACTCTTAGATAGAAAGATGAAGAAAAATACATCTCTTGAATTGGTATTTAGGATACATTTAGATACCCTCAGAAGTAGTGAAAAACCTTAAAATAACCCATTTTGAGCCTATTCAACTAATGGACTCCTAGATTCTACTCTCAATGACCAAATGCAAGGATGACTCAACAGAGTCCATCAAATGTTATCAGGGACCACATTATCATAATTAAGAAAAGAACAAAAGACTCATCTCAGTTGCTGTAGAAAAGGCTTTTAAGAAAATCAAACAATCTGCCCTGACAAACACATTTGATAAATTTACAAATTAGGAATTTCTTCAACTTGTTGAAGGGTGTTTATGAAAAACTTAGAGCTAACATTGTACTCAACAGTGAAAAGCTGAAGCCTTTTCCCTCAGATCAGGAACAAGACCAAGACATGGTATGTATATCTAACAGGAAGAAAAGGAAAAACATCTAAATTGGAGGGAGAAGGAAAAGTTTCTTCACTTACAAATGACATGTTCTGTTTATTTTGTGAGACAGCATCTCAGCCCAGGCTAGCCTTCGACTTGCCACGTATCTGAGGATGACCCTGAACTTCTGATCCTCCTGCCTCCATCTCCCAAGTGCGAGGATTACAGGGATGCACCACCATGCCTGGCTCAGACATGATCTTTTATATAGAGAATGAGATTCCCAATACATAACATACTGAAATGGCACAGTACCCTCCAATATGCAGGAATTTTATGGTTTTATGTTATTATTAATAAAAAATGAAAATATATGAAAGTTATATTCCTAGCAGCTAGCAGTGAATAATATAAAAAAGAATTTAAGAAAACAATACCATTTAAAATACAATCCCAGCACCCACATGACAGCTAACAACTGTCCATAACTCCAGTTCCAGGGGATCCTACAGCCTCGGGCATTGCATGACATGGGTGCACTTACTTAGATGCAGGCCTAACACTCATACACATAAAATAAAAATAACAAATAAAATATTTTTTAAAAATACAATAAAAAGACTCAAATATTTAATGATAAATTTAACAAAAGAGGTGGCAGATTTGTCCACTGAAAACTGTAAACATTGTTGAAAGAAGTTAAAGATGTAAATGAATGGAAACATCACAGACCAAAGACACTGCTGTAAACGGGTCATGTGTCCCCAAATGACCCAAAAGTCACATAATCCCTATCAAAATCCCAGTGGCGTTGCTTACAGAACAGGAAATGCTTCCTCTAAAATTCAAGTGGCACCTGACTGGACCCCAAATGGCTGAAACATTTTAAAAAAGAACAAATGAAGAGAACTGACAACTCCTGATTTCAAAGCCTGCTACAAAGCTACAACCATGGACACAATGCAATGCTGACCAAGGACGCAGATGAATGGAATAAAACCCTGAGTCCAGAAATAAATCCACAGAACTGTAGGCAACTGGTTTCGACAAAATGTCACAACAAAACTTGAGAAAACTGAATGGACAGTCACTGCAGCGAAAGACAAAAACTAACTCAAAAGAACATAAACCAAAGGGGAAGAAGGAAAACTGAGATTTTTAAAGGAAACAAAGCATTTTTAGAAATGTCAGAAACATCAATGAACAGCAAAGTAGACAAAATGCACTCATCAAAATTCAATTTTTTTTTGTTTATCTGAGACAGGGTCTCACTGTGTAGTCCAGGTTGGCCTTGAACTCACAGAGATCCACCTGCTTCTGTCTCCTGACTGCTGGGATTAAAGATGTGTGCCACAATACCTAGCCAACATTATTTTTAGAAAAAAAATTTTTTTATCTCAAAGAGTAGTGTGAAAATCTCACATAATGGGATGAAATATGTTAAGATCACATATCCGACAAGGGGGTATCCAGGTCATATAAAGAACTCTTACAACTTTAAGACAAGACAGTAAGAAACTGGGCAAAGCATTTGAATAGACCTTTCTCCAAAGACAGTAACAAATGGCCATCGGGTACATGAAAAAAGACACAGCACTCCTAGTCATTTGGGAGATGCAAACAAAAACGAGAGTGTGGCCACTTTGTACCTCTAGGATGGCTAGTACAGCACAGCGCAGCGCAGAAAACAAGCATTGTCAAAGATGGGAGAACCTGGAACTGCTGACAGGAAAGCAAAATGGTAGGGACAGAGGAAAGTAGCATGGCAGCATCACAACACCTTAAACGTAGCATTTCAGATGGTCCAGCATACGCTGTTGGGTTTAAAAACAAACATCTGAAAACAGGCATTCGAAAAGCATTTGTATAGGAACAACAGCACTGTTCACAACAGGCAAAAGACGAAAACAACTCAGTACCATTAGCAGATGAACACTGGTACATCCATATAAAGAAGTCCAACCATTCAAAAGTGATGAAGTGCTGATACATAATACAACGCCAATGAATCTAGAAAGCATCACTCTAGTGAATGAATCTAGATACAAAGATCCTATATTGCAGGGTGTCACTTCCAGGAAATATTTGGAGCAGGTCAGTCCACGGAGACAAAAAGCAGACTGGTGACTGCCAAGAGCTGAAGTGAAGATAATGTGGAGAGTGACTGCTTCACAGAAGTGGACTTTGCTTTGTGTTGTAACTACATTAAGCTGATTGAGCAGATGTTGTGTGTTTTAAAATGATTAATTTGGGATTGAGAGATTGCTCAGTGCTTAAGAGCACTGACTCCTCTTGCAGAGGACCTGGATTTGGTTCCCAGCACCCACATAGCAGCTAATAACGTCCATAACTCCAGTTCCAGTGGATCTGATGCCCTCTTCTGTCCTCCATAGGCACTGCATGACATGGGTGCACCTACATACTCACAGGCAAAAGACTCATACACATATGATGAAAATAACCTTTCTATATACCAATAACAAGCAATCAGAGAAAGAGTCCATGGAAACACTCCCCCTCACAATAGCTGCAAAAAAAATTAAAATATCTTGGAATAAACATGACCAAAGACATTAAAGACCTCTACAATGAAAATTTTAAGTCATTAGAGAGATTGAGGTATGGAAACCCTCCCATTCACAATAACCTAAAAAAATCTCAGAGTAAACCTGACCAAAGACATTAAAGACCTCTACAGTGAAAATTTTAAATCTTTAAAGAAAGAGATTGAGGAAGACATCAGAAGATGGAAGGACCTCCCATGCTCATGGATTGGAAGAATTAATATTGTGAAAATGACCATCCTACCAAGAGTCATATATAGATTCAATGCAATGCCAATCAAAATCCCATGACATTTTTCACAAAATTGGAAAAATCTATCCTAAGATTCACATGGAAGCACAAAAGACCTCGGATAGCCAAAGCAACCTGAGCGCTAAGAGCAATGTTGGGGGGATTACTATACCAGATTTTAAACTGTATTACAGAGCTATAGTCATAAAAACAACATGGTAATGGCACAAAAATAGACCCATAGAGAAATGGAACAAAATTGAAGACCTAGATATGAGTACATGCAATTTCTGTCACCTGATATTTGACAAGGGGGTCAGGAATATTCACTCGAGGAAAGACAGCATGGTCAGCAAATGGCAAAACTGGATCTCCACCTGTAGAAGAATGAAACTAAACCCCTATCTTTCACCTTGCACAAAAGTCAATTCCAAATGTAATGTAAAGCCTGAAACTCTGAAACTGTTAGGAATGTAAAGCCTGAAACTCTGAAACTGTAAGAAGAAAACATTGGCAAAAACTTGCAAGGCACAGGTGTAGGAAAGGATTTTTTAAATGGGACATCAATTGCTCAGGAAACAAAGTCAAGAATCAACAAATGGGACCTCATTAAATTATAAAGCTTCTGTACATCAAAGGAGGCAACCAGGGAAGTGAAGAGAAAACCCACAGAATGGGAGAAAATCTTCACCACCGACACATCTGACAGAGGTTTAACATCCAGAATATATAACAAACTCAAAAAACAAGGAATCAAGACAGTAAAAAGCAAGTGACCCAATTAAAAGATGGGCTAAGGATCTGAATGGAGAGTTCTTAAAAGAAGAAATAAAGATGGCTAAGAATCATCTCAAAAGGAGTTCAACATTGTTAATAATTAGGGAAACGCAAATTAAAACCACTTTAAGATTTCATCTTACCCTAATCAGACTAGCTAAGATCAAGAGAACAAATGATACCAAATGTTGGAGGCAATGTGGGGAAAGGGGAACATTCATCCATTGCTGGTGGGGCTGCAAACTTGTTCAAACCCTATGGAAAGCAGTGTGGAGAAATCTTAAAAAACTACAAATGAACCTACCATTTGACCCAGTTATACCACTCCCTGGCATATACC
>NW_008350126.1:2608350-2672573 GCF_000622305.1 Nannospalax galili | reverse complement strand
AACCAAACCCTGATAAGTGAGTATGTATCCAGACATAACTACAGGAACCAGGATAATGGAAAGGAACCATGGATGTAAAGGAAAAGAAAGAACCTGAAAGAGAAGAACAGTAGGAAACAGGCCTTAATAAGGGAGATAAGGATAAAAACTGGGTTATTTTAAGGGAGGGGGGAGGGAAGGGTATACAAGGAACCTAGGGGATAAAGGGAGAGAAGGAGCTCAAGAGAGGCAGGACCATAGGAGAAGGGGATTAGTAAGGGAGAAAGGGGGAAAATGGGGGCACCTTAATTGGGGAAACCATGATGGAGGAATTAGACAATGAGAGAGAGAAATAAAACCTAGCTTTAAAAACCAGAGGGAACCATACAAGAAATATATGTCTAGGCAAGGTTTATCTGAGAACAACTGGTCTTTGCCCAAGCTTTATCTACATGGCACATAGTAATTAAAAGTACCAGACTGGTGCAACTAACCTTCTTGGATGTTTAACAGACATACTTTGAGGCCTATACTAATTTGGTCAGAGGGACATAAAGGACAGTTTTTGCTCCTTGCCCTCTTAGGTCAACTAGTTCCAAGGGACTATGGGCATCTCTCAAAATGTCCTGTAACTGTAGTGCGTCACCTGTCCTCTTGATCAAGGAGGCCGTGGAGACCCCACGAGAGTGGTTGGCCAGGGTGGCCCAAGAGACTCCCAGATAGTAACCTAGCATAGAACTGGGAAAATGAACAGCAGACTCCAATCTTATCTAAAGGAATATTGACAACTGATTGCTGCTAGATGAGGAACAGCTGACCTTTCTAAAACAAAGACCTCTAGATAGGCTGACTAGATTCACTAGATGGATAAGTACTGGGGAACAGCTGGGGGTGCCAAAAACACAGCGGACAGTAGCAGGGATGACAGAGTATAAGGGATGTAGTCGGGGGCGGGGAGGCTATGGGAGGGATGTTCTGTGTGATATACACACAAAAAAATTAATGAATTAAAAAAATCAGGTATATTTGAGGAGGAAGCATAAAAATTTACTTCATGTTAATTAGTAGAGGTCATAAACATTACCACTGAAATCTACCCGATGACTTTATATTCATACACAGGTGCCAAGGATCTGAGTGCAACCGACTATGACTAGTAATAAGCTGATACACAGAGATTAGAGATGCATGCACCAACATCGAAGCGTCATTACCAAAAGTAACAAGTCTTTCTGTAAGAAACAATATATTTTAAAATGAAATGGAGATCTTTTTTAAAGGTTAAAAACTCATTCAATTTTTTGTCTTACAGGGTTTATACTGAGTTTAATATTGCATAACTGTATTAATTCAACTGTGAACCTAAACATTTTATAGCCACTTTTGAAAGGGATGTATCTTTGCTCTGGTAATTGTTATTGAGTTATGTTAAAGCTGTAATGAAATGCTTCTTCTAAAAATAAACAAATAAATTAAAAAAAAAAACAGGAGAAACAGGTTACCACAAATGAACAACAAAGCCCTGCTTCCGGTGGGAATGAACTGACACAGGAAGGGCAAAGGGAAGTGTCAACGCCCCATGAAGTCAAGCCCACGTTTTCTTCTAGTCAAGAATGCAGATTATGGCATCCGTGTGCTCTAGAAGCCCTAAGAAAGAGTTCAACAGCTGCAACTGGAAGACTTAATACAGTGTCTAGTGAAAGATGGGGTAGAATAGAAGATCCTGAGTCGAAGCAACATCTCAGCAAAGGGGCTAGAGGTGTTAAGAAAGGTTCAGGAAGTAACCGGATGAGGCCTGGGAAGTGTGACTCCAGAGATCCCTCATCTAGTGACTCAAACAAGTATTCTTACAAAGCTCAATAATGGGGGAAAGGTAGGACAGGTCAGGGTGATCTCCCTATGTATGCTGATCATGGTCTGCTGTCATCCATGTTTATCCCTAGTCCAAAGAAACCATAAATGCACCATCCTGGAAGGACTGGCCATCCCATGAGAACACCCCCCCAGGAGTTTTCCTTTCCTGACACAAGACTCACCTGAGTATGAGAAAACAGATATCCAGTATCTTGTCAGGCTCAGGTGGAGTCAGTGGATCCCATACTGAGGGAGGCTCCAGCCCTCAGTCTTTCCCTGGCTTGCCTTTCCCACCTCCACCACCTGTGTCTGTAGGTGAACTAACTTGCTAAGTTCCCATGCTCCTGGAGAAACTCCATCAAAAAGGCCCATGTGATGAGATGGTAAGAACAATATTAACTGCCTGGCTGAAGTATTCTCCCTGCCTGAGCCACTTGTAAATGCTTCAGGTAGCTCAGAAAGGGACCCCACTTGGTGGCAGCCATGGGCACTCATGCTACACAACTGCATAGGAGGGCCACCTGCCCTGAAAGGACCGCACTTACTGTCTTCTAGACAGCATCAGGCAAGGCAAGACTGTCCTGGGAATGCAGACAGCCTCCAGGCAAGTATGAGCCTTGCAAAGGTGATGCATGACACATAGCAGGTGAGTGGGGATATGGACTCAGGGGAACCCTGTAGTAATGTGGCAACGGTGCAGCTCAAAGAAGGGTCCCCATCATCAATGACCAGAAACAGCATGGAGTCACTGTAGAAGGAACACGTCTAAAAGCAAAGTTAGTTACTAAGGTTCAGTCAAAAAAACAGTCTCAAGATCAGTTCCCTGGTCTTTCCAGATGCCTCCAGTGCTGTGCTCCCCACCACACCTAGCCTGATCTCTGCAGTTCTCTGAGCATCCTTCAGAGTGCATCTAGCAGCAACATAGGGACTAATGAGATACATCCAAGGGCAGCAGGAGCTGGCCACCAAGTGAAGGTTTCAGAAGAAATCAAAGCAGGATGCTTTATCCCACTGTGAAAGGTTGGGGGGTGAGGGGAGCCACAAGGGCCAGAACAAGAGTACAGGAATAAAGTTTTACAGGGGTGAGGGCCTCCCCAGCCTGTGAGCTGAATCCTTCCCTGGATCAGAAAAATTGGTGCTGTTGAGAGCAAGTCTTCCCTACCCATTAGGGAACTGACAGGCTCCACCAAAAAGGCATTTCAAGAGAAGGATGAGCGATGTTGCTGAGCGTGTTATGACCCATAACACATTCTCTGCACAGTGTGAAGACCCCACAGCTGCTGACTACCCAAAGCTGGGCTAAGTCCAAAGCAACCAGTTCCTAGACAGTAGGACAATCATTGGAGTCAGCCTGCTAGAAAAGATGGGGCTTTGTCACTCAAGTAGCACATCGGACTGACAGTGCCAGGAAGAGGAACCCAAGCCTTGCTGGGTTAGCTGCTCCCACTGCCTAGAACAAAGCCTAGTGATGAGAAATGTGAGCTGTGCTCACCACACCAGCCCCAGGGCCATAGTCATCCTATGAGGGACAGGTGGGTCAGAGACTGGGACAGCAGTCAGGCCTCCCTGCCCAGTGAGTCTGTGTGCCCAGGAAATTCTTCCTTCATGGACCACAGGAGCAGGTTCCTAGACACCTTTGCCATTGCCCATCGGGCAGTTATTCCATAAGGTGTCAAGTCTGGTCAGTTCAATATTTCTCATGCATTTTGGGTAAAGGAAACATTTTCAGTAAAACTTCATTCTCTCACGGGAAGAAAACCTTTCATGTGAGTAAATCCTCTGTGCACTAACGGTGCTTTCTTCCCAAGGTGAGTATTGCTCCCTAGTCCATTTCTTCATCTTTCAGTGTCGAAACTTCTGTCTGTGCTGAGCTGATGCACAAGTTAAAGTCAGTATTTGATCTTCTTTGGAGTACCTTCTAGAGCATGATGAAGCCAGTAGCATGGGAGACTCACAGTCACCACATATCCCCCGACTGTACAGTAAGAGTGAATTCCCCATTTCATCACCAGGAAACAAACAGGAAAAGCCTTTAGATTTGTCCAGATGCACCAACCCTACAACGACCCCACCCAGCCCTTGGCTCAGCCTGCCACTCCCCTGCTTTGCTCTACATTTGCACAGCTGTAGGTGTGGTTCTACAGAGTTCCAAGAAAGCTCAGGGCCTCACATTTCACAACGAGGGTTAAGAATGTTCTGGCTGATATGGAGAGTCTAAGCTGAAAGTTTGGAAATTCTGTGTCCTGGATTTCCTGGGGAGAAAAGAATGAGACCTGCCCTAGAAATGCTATTCTCCCTGATGGAAGTCTGGGATAGGGCTGAATCCTGTAGTTCTCTTAGCTCAGCCAGGATGACATGGTAGCTTCATTCCCCGTCCCCCACCTTTCCCTTCCTTTCTCTACTGAGAAGGTGCCAAACTGGAACTTACAACTCTGATGGGTATGTCCCAGTGGCCAATGATTCCAATTGTCTTTCCATGTACTCAGACCTGTGTACTGTGGATAGGGAGTCCCTGAATTCACAGTGCAGAGCACTAACCTAGAGTGATTAAACCTCTGGTTCTAAGACACTCTCTCTAACAACATCCTGGGGACCCCTGCTCTTGCCTAAACTATATACCTGGAAAAACCCTTTAGCGCCAACACAGACTTGAGAACAAGCAAACTTTTCAAGCAGCGAATATTAATTTCCTGACAGCATATCTAATAATATTATATGCTACTGCCTCTTGAACTGTAGAGAGAACTAACTGAAATTCAGGTCTAGGAATTCTGAATGTGACTCACAGTCTGGTGATCTTCACACATACATGGCCCAACTACTGCTCTCAGGGGAGAGAAGGAGAGGTAGCATGACTGGTGGGGTGTGCTGGGGTCATTGTTCTGGGGTCCTAGTCCCTGCATGCCCATGTGACCAGCAAGAAAATCAGCCACCCCACAGGACTGGCACACACAGAGGAAGTCCCTTATCCAAAATGCAGATGCTTCCTCATCACTGAGCAGGCCAGGGAAGACCCCTATTAGGTCTCACTCTACTTCTAGCTGAGGTTTCAAGTTCAAAGGTGCACCCACATAGAGCATGAAGATGGGTCAAGGCAGAAGAGCAGCCATTCTCCAAAGAAAGACCTCCATAGAGATTCCTGCTGTAAAAACCACAGTCATCTTTTTTTTTTTTTTTAATGTAATTGTGTATGTATGTGTCCGCTTGTCTATATGTGTACCAGGTGTATGCAGTGCCCGTGGAGGGCAGAAAAGGGTGTCAGATTCCCTAGAACTGGAGTTACAGGCAGTGACAAGTCGCCCATGTTCGTGCTAGAAACAAAGCCAGGTCCTCTGTAAGAGCAACAAGTGTTCTTGACCACTGACCATGTTTCTAGACCCCATTCATCTTTAGGGGCTCTGAGAGAGCCCCACACCCAAAACACTCAAGGTTTCCCTCAGATACTCACACATAGGCCTGGCATACCCCACATATTCCCCTGAAGTTGCCCATTGATGATTCCTCCTAGACCTTCAGAGACCCACACAGAGACACCCCAAAGATCTCTTATACCTCTTCCATAGTCCTTCATAGATCCCTCCACAGAGACCTCTGAATTTACCCTCAGACTCTAGATTCAACCCCAAGCACCCCCACAGAGAACACCGGGGACTTTCATAGATACCTTCACAGTCACTGTCACCAAGACATGCATGCAGACCTCCCTAGAATTACATATAGACCGCCACAGAAATTCAGTGAACCATTCAGTGAATTATCAGACACACTGAGAACTCAGAGAAACTTCAACAAAGACAACACAGAGACATCCTGTAACACACAGAAATAGCACATGAGCCTCAGAGTTTATAGAAATATCACAGAGACTGCCCCCCCACCCCTCCCATAGACTCCTCTGACAGGGTCAGACACTAAGAGAAATCCAGAGACCTATCACCTTCCGGAGTGGCTTCTAAGTACACACAGTCTCAAACAGACATGTGCTCCATGCTGCTCACACCACCTCACCATGTTGGCCACGCTACATGGGGACTGGACAATGCTAACGTGTGCTCTAGGGAAGGTGGCTAGCAGGGCATTTGATTCTAAGTGGCTTGTGCTTCACAATTCTCACCCTCACTTGCTGTGATGACCTGGACTCACCTCTGCCTACTCACTGACACTTCAACTACCTCTCCTGTTCCTTAGCAATGAACACGTGGCACAGAGTTGCCTAACAACTCAGGGATCCTTCTGAAAGTTCAGAATAAACCCCATCACCCACACTTTCCTCATATTCTTGCCATAATCTGATGCTAGGAACACTTTACGTACAATTCCCAATGTCACTGAAAGCCCAAGAGCTGTATACATTGGTTTCATGCACTGTGGTCCCTGGAGTCGGGTTAATGTTCCAGATACCAGGTTGACAACTTCAGTAAGTGTGAATCTCGAAACTTCCCTTACTTGACCTGAAAATTGAGGGCTATTAATGAATTATTATTACAATATATATTTTAATTTTTTAGAAGAAACATTTAATTATAGCTTTAACATACTCAATAACAGTTTCCAGAGCAAAGATACATTGCTTCAAAAGTGGCTATAAAATTTTTAGGTTCAATGTTGAATTAATACAGTTATACAATATTGAACTGATCAGTATAAACCCTGTAAGACGTAAAATTGATGTTTTTAACCTTTAAAAAAGATCTCCATTTCATTTTAAAATATACTGTTTCTTACTGAAACTCATTGTTTTTGCTAATAACACTGAGATGTTGGTGCATACATGTCTAATCTGTATGTATATGATTACTACTAGTCATAATCAGTTGCACTTGGATCCTTGGCACCTGTGTATGTCTATAAACTCATCGGGTAGATTTAATGTTAATGTTTATCGCCTCTACTAATTAACATGATGTACATTTTTATGCTTCCTCCTCAAATATAATTCATTTTTTAAAAATTTGTTGATTTTTTTTGTGTGTATATCACACAGGAAGTCCCAAACCATCTTGTTCATCTATATACCCACTTCCTAGATGGCACCCTCCCATAGCCTCCCCACCCCAGAGCTCTTATACTTTGTTATCCCTATTACTGTCCGCTGGGTTCTTGGCACCCCCAGCTCTTCCCCAGTACTTGTCCATCCGGTGAATCTAGTCAGCCTATCTAGAGGTCTTTGTTTTAGGAAGGTCAGCTGTTTCTCAGCTAGCAGCAATCAGTTGTCAATATTCCTTCAGATAAGATTGGGGTCTGCTGTTCATTTTCCCAGTTCTATGCTGGGTTACTATCTGGGAGTCCCTTGGGCCACACTGGCCAACAACTCAAAAGAAGGTATCGCCTATCTGGCATTGTTGCTTGTTATGTAGCCTTTAGCTATACATATGGACTCCAAAAAAAATTATATTGGCCCCTTTAATCTTTGGTTATACCTTCCTTTAGGGTGTTTAAGGCCATATAGTTGGCCCAGATAAACCAATTTATTTTTACTCTTAAGGCCCTTTGAGGATCTGTTCCTCAGGGGTCACATGGGCTTGGGAGGAGCCCCTCGCTCCTTTCTTTTACCAGTGCTGCCTATGTGAAGATAAGTCAAAGGTCCTACTCAACCATGGCTGGCATTGCTTGGATGCATGGAGGAAATGATTACTCTGTGTTGACCCTCCTCTTTGTAGACTGGACACTGGTTCAAGTCCATCTTGTGGGATCTCCATGGCCTCCTTGATCAAGAGGACAGGTGACCCACCACAATTACAGGACATTTTGAGAGCTGTGCATAGTCCCCTGGAACTAGTCGACCTAGGAGGGCAAAGAGCAAAAACTGTCCTTCATGTCCCTCTGACCAAATTAGTATAGGCCTTAAAGTATGTCTGTTAAACATCCAAGAAGGTTAGTTGCACCAGTCTGGTACTTTTAATTACTGTGTGCCATGTAGATAAATCATGGGCAAAGACCAATTGTTCTCAGATAAACCTTGCCTAGATATATATTTCTTGATCTGGTATGTATAATATGGTTCCCTCTGGTTTTTAGAACTAGCTAGGCATTATTTATCTATTGCATTGTCTAACCCCTCCATCATGGAGTCCCCAAGTAAGGTGCCCCCATTTTCCCCGTTTCTCCCTTACTAACAGCCTTCTCCTATGGTCCTACCTCTCTTGAGCTCCTTCTTTCCCTTTATCCCCTAGATTCCTTGAGTACCCTTCCCTCCCCCTCCCTTAAACTAACCCACTTTTTATCCAAATCTCCCTTATTAAGGTCTGTTTCCTACTGTTCTTCTCTTTCAGGTTCTTTCTTTTTGTTTATCTCCCTGGTTCCTTTCTATTATCCTTGTTCCTGTAGTTATGTCTAGATACATACTCACTTATCAAGATTTGGTGCTAGGATCCACATTTGAGGGAGAATATATGTCGTTTTTTGTTTTGTTTTGTTTTCTGAGTCTGTGTTACTTCACTTAGTGTAACAGTTTCTAGTTCCATCCATTTACCTGCAAATTTCATGATTTCATCTTTCTTTATTGCTGAGTAAAACTCCATCGTATAAATAAACCACATTTTCATTATCCACTCATCAATTGAGGGACACCTAGGTTGCTTCCATCTCTTAGCTATTGTGAAAAGAGCAGCAACAAACATGGATGTACAAGTGTCTCTGCAATAGGATGAGTTCTTTGGGTATATGCCAAGGAGTGGTATAACTGGGTCAAATGGTAGGTTCATTTGTAGTTTTTTAAGAGTTCTCCACACTGCTTTCCATAGGGGTTGGACAAGTTTGCAGCCCCACCAGCAGTGGATGAGTGTTCCCCTTTCCCCACATCCTCTCCAACATTTGGTATCATTTGTTCTCTTGTAATTAGCCAGTCTGACTGGGGTAAGATGAAATCTTAAAATAGTTTTAATTTGTATTTTCCTAAATCCTAGTGATGCTGAACATCTTTTAAGATGTTTCTTAGCCAACTTTACTTCTTTTGAGAACTCTCTGTTCAGCTCCTTAGCCCATCTTGTAATTGGGTTACTTCCTTTCTTGATTGTTTTTTGAGTTTGTTATATATTCTGGATGTTAAACCTCTGTCAGATCTGTCAGAAGAATTTCTCCCATTCTGTGGGTCTTCTCTTCACGTCCCTGGTTGCCTCCTTTGATGTACAGAAGCTTTTTAGTTTAATGAGGTCCCATTTGTTAATTCTTGACCTTATTTCCTGAGCAATTGATGTCCGGTTTAGGAAATCCTTTCCTACACCTATATCTTGTAGGTTTTTCCCAATGTTTTCTTCTAACAGTTTCAGCGTTATCAGGCTTTACATTGAGGTCTTTGATCCATTTGGAATTGAATTTTGTGTGAGGTGAAAGATAGGGGTTTAGTTCCATTCTTCTACAGGTGGAGATCCAGTTTTGCCATTTGCTGACCATGCTGTCTTTCCTCCAGTGAAAGTTCTTGGCTCCTTTGTCAAGTATCAGGTGGCTGAAACTGCAAGTACTCATATTTGGGTCTTCAATTTTGTTCCATTGATCTATGGGTCTATTTTTGTGCCATTACCATGTTGTTTTTATGACTACAGCTCTATAATACAGTTTAAACTCTGGTATAGTAATCCCCCAGGCATTGCTTTTAGTGCTCAGGGTTGCTTTGGCTATCCGAGGTCTTTTGTGCTTCCATATGAATCTTAGGATGTTTTTGTCAATTCTGTGAAAAATGTCATGGGGATTTTGATTAGCATTGCATTGAATCTATAAATGGCTTTTGGTAGGATGGTCATTTTCAGAATATTATTTCTTCTAATCCATGAGCATGGGAGGTCCTTCCATCTTCTGATGTCTTCCTCAATCTCTTTCTTTAAAGATTTAAAATTTTCATTGTAGAGGTCTTTAATGTCTTTGTTCATGTTTATTCTGAGATGTTTTATTATTTTTTTCCAGCTATTGTGAATGGGAGTGTTTCCATGTACTCTTTCTCTGATTACTTGTTATTGGTATATAGAAAGGCCACAGACTTTTGTAGGTTAATTTTGTAACCTGCCACTTTACTGAACGTGTTAATAATTTCCAGGAGTTTTCTGGTGGAATTTTTGGCATCTCTTAGATATAATATCATCTGCAAAAAGGGATAATTTGATCTCTTCTTTTCCAATTATTACTCCTTTAATTCCCTTCTCTTCTATTATTGTTCTTGCTAGAGTTTCAAGCACTATGTTAAAGAGAAGTGGAGATAGTGGACAGCCTTGTCTGATTCCTGATTTCAATGGGAATGCTTCCAGTTTTTCTCCATTTAGAATGATATTGGCTGTGGGTTTGTTGTATACAGCTTTAATTATGTTGAGGTATGTTCCCTCCAGTCCAATTCCCTCTAGGACTTTGAACATAAATGCATGTTGAATTTTGTCAAAGGCCTTCTCTGCATCTATGTGGTTCTTGTCTTTGAGCCCATTTATATGATTGATGTTTATTGACTTACATATATTGAACCATCCCTGCATTTCTTGGATAAAGCTGACTTGATCATGGTGGAAAGCCAACTTGATCATGGTGGATGATCTTTTTGATGTGTGTCTGTATGCGGTTTGCAAGTATCTTGTTGAGAATTTTTTCATCTATGCTCATGAAAGATATGGGTCTATAGTTTTCTTTTTTGGTTTTATCTTTACCTGGCTTTGGTATTAGAGTGATGCTGGCTTCATAGAAGGAATTTGGAAGTTCTCCCTCCATTTCTATCTCTTTGAATAAATTAAGTAGTAATGGATGTAGATCTTTAAATGTTGGACAGAATTCTGCTGTAAATTCATCTGGTCCTGGGCTTTTTTTAGTTGGGAGATTTTGTATTACTGTTTCAATTTCTTTTTGTGATATGGGTCTGTTTAAGCTGTTAAGTTTTTGTGGTTCCCATGCCTTTAGATATCCATCCATTTCTTTTAGGTTTTCAAATTTAGTAGCATATAGGTTTTTAAAGTATTCCCTTATGTTCTGGATCTTTCTGGTGTCTGTTGTGATGTTCCCCCTTTCATCTCTGATGTTTTTGATTTTGAGCTGCTCTTTCTTTCTTTTGGTTAACTGGGCTAGTGGTCTGTCAATCTTATCTTTTCAAAAAACCAGCTCTTGGATTCGTCAATCCTTTGTATTGTTTTCTTTGTTTTGATTTCATTAAGTTATGTCCTGATTTTTGTTATTTCTTCTTGTCTGCTGGGTTTGGGTTTCATTTGTTGTTGCTTTTCAAGTGGCTTGAGTTGCAGTGTTAAGTCATTTATTTGTGTTCTTTCCGATTTTTTAAGGTAGGCACTCAGAGCTATAAACTTCCCTCTAAGGACAGCTTTCAGCATGTCCCAGAGGTTTTGTTGTGTTGTATTGTCCTTTTCATTTAGTTCCAGGAATACTTTTATTTCTTTCTTAATTTTTCTTTTGACCCATTCATCATTCAGGAGTGTGTTGTTTAATCTCCATATGTTCAAGTGGTTAGTAGGGCTTTTTCCAGTGTTGACTTTAGGCTTTATTGCACTGTGGTCTGATAGATTGCATCGAATCATTTCAAAGTTTTTGTAATTGTTGATGTTTGTTTTTTGCCCCAGTATATGGTCGATTTTGGAGAAGGTTCCATAGGGGGCTGAATAGAAAGTACGTCCTTTGGTGCTTGGGTGGAATACTCGGTAGATGTCTGTTAGGTCCCTTTGATATATGATATTGTTTAATTCAGATGTCTCTCTTTTAACTCTCTGCCCAGTTGACCTCTCCAGTTTACTGAAGCCCCATGCTATTAATAAGTTGTATTAATCTGGGTCTTAAAGTCCTATAGTATTGTTTTTATGAAGTTGGATGTATCAGAGTTTGGCGAATATATGTTCATGATTGTAATATGTTCTTGGCTTATTGTTCCTTTGATCAGAATGAAGTGGCCCTCTCTATCTCTTCTGATTAGTTTTAAAGTATATTTTGTCAGATATTAGAATTGCAACACTTCCTTTTTTCTTAGTACCATTCGATTAGTACATTTTTTTCCATCCTTTCACCCTAAGATATCGCCTGTCCTTGAAAGCGAGATGAGTTTCTTGAAGACAACAAAAAGATGGGGTTTGTTTCTTAATCCATTCACCTAGTCTGTGTCTTTTGACTGGGGAGTTCAGTCAGTTGATATTTAAAGTTATGAATGAAAGATGAGTATTCAATCCTGTCATTTTTATTTCTGTTCACATTCTTGATATAGCTGTACTTTTCCACAATTATACCTTCACTGAATTTCTTTCCACAGCGCCTTGGGTATAGTCATTCCCTTCTTCAGCTCTTTGTACTGCTTCCAGAACTCTCTGAAGGGCTGTTTTTGTGGACATGAATTCCTTCAGCCTATTTATGTCATGGAAGATTTTTCTTTCCCCTTTGACTATAATGGACATTTTGGTGGGTATAGTAATCTGGGTTGGCATCTGTTGTCATTTAAAACGGGGAATACTTTTGTCCAGGCTCTTCTGACTTTCATAGTTTGCAGTGAAAATTCAGCTGTAATCCTAATGGGTTTTCCTTTATATATAACTTGTTTCTCTTTTGCAGCTTTCAGTATTGTCTGTTTGTTCTGTACGTTTAGTGTTTTTACTACGATGTGCCGTGGAGAGTTTCTGTTCTGGTCCTGTCTATTTGGTGTTCTATATGCTTCTTGTATTTGTATGGCCATGTCTTTCTTTAATTTTGGGAAATTTTCTTCTACGATTCTGTTGAAGATATTGTCCATACCATTATCTTGAGATTCTTCTCCTTCCTGTATACCTATGATTCGTAAGTTTGTCTTTTTATGGTGTCACAGAATTCCTGCATGTTCCATTCTTGTGATTTCCTAAATTTTTCATAATCTTTGCTTGAGTGGTCTAGTTCGTCCACTTTATCTTCCAGTCTTGATATTCTGTTTTCCATTTCATTCATCCTATTGGTGACGCTTTCTCCTGTCGTTTCTAATTGGCTTACTGAGTGTTTCACTTCCGTCAGCCTGAGTATTCTTCAATATTTCTAACTCTTTTCTGAATTCATTCAGAAGTTTATCCCTATCTTCCTTCAGGTCTTTGATTTCTTTGTGTGTTCTTTAAATTCACTGAATTCTTTTATCATGTTTATAATTGTTCTTTTGAGTTCCATGCCCTATATTATCTCAAGGTGGTTCTCATTGTACTACTCTAGAGGACTATTGGTATTTGGTGGGGATATGTTATTTTGGTTTTTCATGTTATTTTTTCTCTGTGATTTTGACATGTGAATTTTTTGTAGTTTCTGATTTTTGTGTGAGACTCAAGATTTCAAGTTTACGTCTGCTTCTTTGTGTGCCTTTGTGGTTTACTTTTTGGGCATGAAAAGCTGGTTTGCCTAAGCCTCCAGTTCTCTCTTTTGATTTTATATTGGAGTGGCCAAATTGTTGTCTTCAGGAATTCCCACAGAGGCCCAAGTCAGATGAGGGTCAGATGCTTTCAGGCTTTCTCCTAAGGTCTGGATTCCTCCAGGAAAGATGCTGTCCTCAGGAATTTGGGGGTTGGACTGGCCTGGGAACAGGGCCCAGGAAAGATGCTGGTCTCAGGGAGCTGGTGGCAGTGCCACCCAGGGATGCAACGGAAGGTGGGAGCAGAAGAGGCCCCAAGGGCTCCTGGGGACTGCAGAGAGGAACTGGGTTGGTCTGGATGCAAAGGATCAGGCAGCAGTGGTGGCTCTGAGCCAAGAGGTCAGTTCTGGTGTCTGGAGTACCAAGACAAGAAATGGGCCAGTACCCAGGCTAGGAGGAGAGATAGGGCAGGGAGCTGGGAGGGTGAATGAGGCTGTGGGAGTCTAGGCATGGTGGGCAGCAATGGACTTACCCAAGAAAGAGGCTGGTGGGTTGTACAGCCCAGGAAAGCAGAGGGAGGTCATTATTTATTATTTCTATTTAATGTGTATGAGTGTATTGTCTGCATGTAGGTAATTGTATCCGTGTCATGAAATGACCTCGTAGGACAGAAGAGGCCGTCAGATCCCCTGGAAGTAGAGTTACGGACAGTTGTTAGCTGCCATGTGGGTGTTGGGATTCGAACCCGGGTCTTCTGCAAGAACAACCAGTGTTCTTAACCACTGAGCAATCTCTCCAGCCCTGTATGTTAATATTGCATGAAGGGAAATGAGTTCTGAAGCTGAAATCCTCTGGGCTGCACCATTTTGCTATCATCATTGCTTTTATTTTTCATCATATTACTGCCACTAACTCAAATTTTACTTGCTAAACCATACACAATAATGGGATCCTTTTCAATAAAATCAAATAATGTCATTTTCTAGCATGAAAATTAACATTTATATGTACTAGAGATTAAAAGTCCACTACGACAAAATAAACTAGGTTAAATTTCAAGCCCTTCTCCCACTGCACTCTAGCCATGTTGGAGTCTTCCTTCAAACACTTTGAATGCTCTCTCATTCCCAGGAACCCTGCACTGAGGTCCTATCTGCAAAGGCACCTCCCCTTGATGCCTAGGGGCTCCTTTACCTCTCAACAGACACCTCCCTGTGTGTCCATCCAAATTATCTTCTTGTGGGTCCTAGAAGAGCTGGTTCTTTTTCTCTTCACAACACAGTCCCTACATGACCCAGTACAACATAGTATATATTTTATTAATTGTCACCCAAATAGGTGGTCACAGCAAGTCCGTGTCCCCTATCAGGCACTTGATGAGTGGGCATGAAGGACTCCATGGAAGCAGGAACTTAGGACAAGAACTGACCTGCAATTGTCCTTGGAAAATTATCTGAGCCAGTCCCAGAGCTCTTGTCTCTGACCCAGTACCCTCCTCTCTGATCCTAGGTCACATCTCCAGAAACAGATGTGGTGGGGCCCTGCCTGACAGAGGCAGCAGATTGTGGGGATCCTGTTTTACCCTCTTAGATGCTCCTTTGAGAGTGGGATAAACAGCCTGGGATCTGAAGGAACTGTCTGGCTTATCCTCAGGGGCCAGGAATCACCATGTGCAAGGCTGCTAACAGCCTGCCTTCCCAGCTGAAACCCCACTAGCCACCGACACTACTGCATCCATATTGATTGGTCCATGGAGACTACAGGGGTGGGTTTTGCTTTACCCAGAGACTGGAGACAGAACTCAGAGCATCCAGTGGTTCCTGACAGTCCCCATACAGGCCCATTCATGATGACCTAAGTCCTGGGTACAAGAGACCTGTGGTCTTAGGGTGGGGACAGGTGTGCTGAGGCCAAGGGCTTTGGAGTTTAGTGTATTGGCACACCAGCTCCACACAGGCCTCAGCTGTATGTCAAACACTTCATTTGGCTGCTCAACAATGGCATACTGGAATAAAGAATACCAAAATAAATGTTTTTCTTGTTTGTACAAATAGATATGTGTGTGTGTGTGTGTGTGTGTGTGTGTGTGTGTGTGTGGTGTGTACAGGTATATGAGCAGCTGTGCATGCACACATATGGAGACCAGAAGTCAACCTCCCATGTCATTCCTCTGAAGTTCTCTACCTTGTTTTTGAGACAGGGGCTCTCACTGGGAGATGGGGTCATCAGTTAGTCTAGGCTGGCAGCCAGCGAGCCCCAGGGATCTACCTGTGTCACCTACACAGTGGCGGCATTAAAAACATGTACTACCATGGCTTGACATTTTACATGAGTTCCGTTGATCAAATTCAGGTTCTTGTGCTTGAGTGGTAAGCACTTCCATGACTGACATTATATCCCCAACCACTCAAAACGTTTTTTAAATGTCATGAAATGCAGGAAAATGTATACAACCATGTAAAGAGATAAACATGCAAATTATATAAAATCAAATATGAAAAAACCACATATCTATAGGAGGTAGGGGAAATAGCACTGACAACCAATTGCTGAAGAAGCATTAAAGATGGGCAAGGATTAGAAATACTCTCTGATTTGATGGGTTTGCTTGCAGACAAAGTTGATTTAATGCATCATGGTGCTCTCTTTCTCCAACATGAACTGATGATGTATTTGGTGCAGGCGCCAGTGTGGGTCACAGGCCATTGAGAAGTCTGTGGTAGGAGCATAAACCTAACTGGTCTAGGCTGGGTCATTTGGCTCTCAGATCATAAGGCAGAGCTGCATTCAGAAGATGCTAAGGCGTGGCAAGTCCATGTGTTCACATCTCTCCTTGAGAAGCTGGCCAAGTTTAAACTCACTATCTCTTCACCAAGTCTACTTCCAGTTTTTGGAGCCTTCTAAGAGCTCCTCCCTGAGCACCCCAGGCCTTCCCTCCCCCTCCCCCTCCCCCTCCTCCTCTTTGTTCTCCTTCTCCTTCTCCTGGGTTGCAGGACTTCAGAGGGCCCTGTGCACATGCTCTCATTGTTGAGCATCAGAGGTTCTGGAGACAAGGTAGTATAAAGCCTGGTTCTGCTCAGTGAGAGATGGGCCAGAATGGACTGATGCCCACAGTGTAGGACACAGTATGAAAACCCTCACGACCATGGTGTTAGTGTCCTAGAGCTATCTTAACAAACTCCCGAGACCCCAAGCTGAAACCACAGACATTCATTCTCTCCCTCTCCTCCAGGCTGGCTGTCCAAGATCCTGGTGGGTTCCCTGCTAGGCCTGTTGATGTTGTCTTCCCCAACCGTTTGTTTTTATTTTGTTTTTAAAGGTGAAGTCCATACTTGCCTGGAAATTGCTATCTTCCTGCCCCATCCTCTTCAGCATCTGCCTATGGACATGAGACACCACAACTGGCAATCTGCTTAAAATCTTGCTTTTCATTGTTTAGTATTTTTTTTTGTTTACACCTTTTTAAAAAACTGTATAAGAAAAGAAAAATCTATGTGTTCAGTTGTCCCACAAAGTGTGTGGGGTAGAAGAAAAGAAAAATAGTGTATTTTAAATTTAATTATTCTTCAATTTTAAAATGTTTTAATTTAAATTTTAATGTTATTGCATTCATTTTTAAGCTACTTGAGTGTGTGTGTTGTGCGTGCATGTGTGCACACATGTACACCTGTGCACGCATGCATGTGGTTCTGGAGATTGAACTCAGGGCCGTGAGTATGCTAGGAAGCACTCTGTTGCTCAACTGTATTTCCAGTCCTCTTTTTATCTTAAAGCAGCCAGGGTATGACTTAGTTGACCAAGATGGCCTTGAACTTGAATGCTCCTGCCTCAACCTCAGCACGGTCTCTGTTTCCTTACGCCATCATCCCTCTGTGTATGTCTGTGTCCTTATTCCCTCCCTCTTAAGGACACTGCTCTCCTTAGATTAGGGCCTCCCACTAGTGACCTCATTTTCACTAAATTTTTCTTCCAAGACTTTGTCTCCAAATGCAATCACAGCCTGAGGCACTGGGGGTTAGGACTTTGAAAGACTTTGAAGAACATGACCCAGCCATTGATGATGCCTTCATGTAGAATATATTAGTCAGGCGACCATTCCCAGGGGTCAGTACAGTCATTCATGTCTTTCCTTAGCACAGATTTGAGCTTCCAAGGGGAAAAAAAGGTGGGAAGGCTCGTGGGAGTCACAATTAACTCCAACACTTCTTGTGTTGGAATTCTCGACTTTTCCAGGCACCATTAATCCTCCATAGGGCGTCCCCTATTTCTGAAATGCAAAGGAAGGGAGGAAGGGAGCTCTGCTGCTTCCCATACCTTAAGCCATCTCTAGATCACTTAAAATACCCAACTGTTTTCCTACTATATTTCTTAGGGAATAATGATAAGAAAAACATTTATACACATTCAGAACAGGCACAACGTTTTATGAATATTTTTTAGAATATGTGTATGGTTACACACCTGAGTGCATGTGCTTGTACTGTGTGCATGTGTATGTGTTTGTGTGCACATACATGTGTGTGGAGGCCAGAGGTCAAAGTTGGCTGTCTTCCTCTATTGCTCGCCACTTCATTTTTTGAGTCAGCGTCTCTCACTGAGCCTGGAGAGCAATAATTCACCTAGACTGGCTGGCCAGTAAACTTCAGAGATAATTCCTTTTTCCGCCCACACCAGCAATGGGATTACAAGCACTCAATGTAGTGCCTGGCATTTATGTGGATGCTAGGGATCCAAACTCAGGTCATTAGAATGACTTATACAGCAAGGACTTCATTGACTGAACCATTTCCCAGCCCCTTTTAAAAAATATTTGCCACCAGTGATTGGTTGAGTGTATAGCTGTGGAACACAAGGATACATAGAAGTAACTTTGTAAGTTTTATGAAACACAGAGGCATGGGATTGTTTTCTCTCACAATCTGCTCTGCTTGTCTCTCTTGAACCAGTTGGATGTCTTCAAGTGAATCACTTTGTGGCTTCTGCCTCATCCCTGACTGTCCCTGAAAAGTGGCCGCACTTGAATTTGACAGCTTTCCAGGGTCCTTCCTCCCCTACAGTCCCAAGACCGCAGACCTGCTGTGTGCGGGCAATGGCTTCCTGGTAGCTGAGGGCTGTCTCGGAATCCGTATAGGAAAGCAATACCATGTGCCAAGTCATGCAACCCCCTATTCATCATGAATACTTCGTTGCATAATAAGAAAGCAAAGAATTGCCCAATTCTGTGGAGAAATTGAGTATCTGAAATCATTTCTGGGATAAAAAAGAGGGTGTGGGAAAGGAGGAACCTTATTCATTGCTAGTGGGAGTGCAAAGTGGGACAAGCACTAGGGAATCAATATAAGTTTCTCAAAAGAATATGAGCCAGCTATACCAATCCTGTGTGTATACCCTAAAGACTCTATATCCTACCACTGAGATATTTGCACATTCATGGTTTTTAATATAATATTTTTGATTTATTTATTTTTATTTTCTGTTTATGAGTGTTATTCCTGCATGTGTGTAAGTTCACCCATGTTGTGCAGTGCTCACAGAGAACAGAAGAGGGTGTCAGATCTCCTGGAACTGGAATTATAGATGTTGTTAGCTGCCATGTGGGTGCTGGGATTCAAACCAGGGTCTTCTGCAAGAGCAGCCAGTGGTTTTAACTGCTGAGCAGTCTCTTCAGCCCCATTGTTATGTTTTGTTTTGAGACAGGGTTTCCCTGTAGATTCAGCTGGCCTAGAACTCTCTATGTAGACCAGACTGGCATCAACCTCACAGACAACTCCCTGCCTCTGCCTCTTGAGAGGCAGAGAATATTGCATGTTCTTTCTCATATATGAATCCTATTTATGTGGAGGTGAGTTTTGATATAGGTCTCAAAACCAGAAAGGGGATCATAGAATTGGAAAGGGAAATGCTGATGTCAGAAGGATGTAAGTTGGGGTGGAAGGGTGACAGGGGACAGGAATGGGTGAGCATCATCCAAAACACTGTATGAGAATGCCACAATGAAGCCTGTTTCTTTTCAATACTTATTTAAACATAAAAATTTAAATGCCAAGTAAGCACACAAAAACTCCACAGCAAAAATATCAAATATGAAAAGAATATAGCAGCAAAAATATTGTCACAAACCCCATCTCTGATCTAGGTAGAAGACAGGCGGGTATTGAGCCATATGTGTGTGTGTATGTGTGTGTGTGTCTATACATCTATCTATCTATCTATCTATCTATCTATCTATCTATCTATCTTCTATCTATATATCAGATACTTAGATTTCACTATGGGAAACCAAGAATGGCAGAGTGCCAAGAGGACGTGCCGTACAGGATGGGGTGATCCTGGGAACACAGAAGCTAAAGATATGAGACCTAAAGATATGAAAGATGATCAGGACAAGAGATCATCCAGGTATGCAGACTGGCAGGACAAGATACAGAGAAAGGATTTCAGGAAAGGCTTGCGGTGCTGGAGTAAGGAGGGAAAAGGCCTTTGGTGACTGATACAGGAACAGACATGCCATGACCAATTCCATGGTCTTCTTCCATTTTGTTGAAGCAGTGGGGAGAGACACTGTGGTCTTGGTGAAGGTGGCCCAGTCGCTGGGTCCAGGGGAGAAGTTGTATTAGGTTGCTAATTCTATCTGCCAGCCTTTTCTGCTGACTTCAGGAGTAGGCAGGTGACCATTTCTGACTAGTGTAAATGGAAGTATGCTGAACAGTTCTGGGGGAAATCCCATTTCCACACAGTACGGAAGAGTCTTAGGATAAGAGATCCTTTAGTTCCGCTGCTCTTTTCCTGGCTTTAATGTGATTATGTGGCACTGTGGCCATCTGGAATCAATGGCAAGTCTAAGGACACAAGGCAGAATGGAAATGCAGAGAATGTAAGAATTCCTGCCCTTGCTGAGGCAATGGACAAGTCCCACAACTGCCTCCCCACACGTCTACACTCCGTGGGAACACTGCAGGCCTTGCTGTCTCTTTAGCCTATTTGCACTGCTGTGCTGGAACCACAGGCTGGGTTATTGAAAGCAACATTTGATTGGCTCATGGGTTTTAGAGGCTAGGAAGTTCAATATCAATGTACTGGCAGCCAGTCAACACTCAGATGTAGAAAGGGAAGGGGCTCATGAAGTCCCACCCCTAACAGGAGCTTTTTGCAGATGATGGCTGCTGAGGAGGGAGAATCCTTTTTCTTCAGTGATATGGCCCATGCTACAGTGAACGGCCCTATACCCATGCACATATGGGTAACAATAATTGGTCTCAGTGAGTTATAAGAAGAAAGATTGGACATGAGGGCGATCTGGCTGCGACATCTGTCACTCCATTGATCGCCAAGGTTGATTTGTCTGATCTGGCTGGCTAGGTGGGTGTCCCCTTCCTCCCTCAATGCTCCACGTGCATCCCTCCTGAAGCTGCGTGCTGGAAGAGGACGATCTTCCCCGATAGAGGAGGACCGGTCTTCAGTCAAGGGTATACAAGTAGCTGCACTCCCTTGCTAGAATCTCCAAACAAGCTCTGAAGAAGAAGAAAGAGGAGGTAGTGGACTAGAAGAAGGCGGGGGAAGGAAGAGGGGAATGAAGAAGGCATGAAGCTAAGTGAAATAAGCCAGCTCTAAGAGAAAGACACTACATGGCTCCACATACATGAATGTCTAAAATAACTAATTTCTTAAAAACATGAAGCACAATGGTGGTTGTCAGGGGCTGGTAGGAGGTAAGGAAATTCTCTGAGGCCTCTTTTCAAAATGCATGTGTCCCATTTATGAGAGCTCCACTCTGAGTATGTGATCACCTACCAAAGTCCTAGCTCTCTTTCTCTGTTTTCTACTCACAGATTAGGTACTTTATAAAGAAAAGAAACAGATCTTCCACAGTTCGAGAAGCTAAGAAACCCAGTGTCTATCTAGGTGCTAGCATCTGGCCAGAGCCCTCCTACTGTGTCATAACCTGCCAGAGGCCATCACATGACAAGAGCTGGTTTATATAACAAAGATACCACTGTGATAACTAATCTACTCTCCTGATAATAGTATTAATCTATTAGGAGATGGAGCCCTGGTGAACAATCCTGTCTTAAAGGCCCTACTTCTTCACAGCTTACAAAAGCCAATTAAATTTCAACGTGAGTTTGGAGGGCACATTCAAACCACTACAACACTGCATAGCAATATATTTTCAACATATGAACTTTAGGGGATACACGTATTTACTGCATATGACTACTTATCCAACCAAAGACTAGTGTCTAGAATAAGTAACGAACAGTAAAGTGTTCCTAAGTGGAACAGTAAAACATAAATAACCCAAGCGGAAAATGAATAAAAGACATGGATAGACATTTCACCAAAAATATCATTATTTCATGTTAAATAAACATCAAT
Organism: Nannospalax galili; assembly: GCF_000622305.1. Taxonomy (NCBI): domain Eukaryota; kingdom Metazoa; phylum Chordata; class Mammalia; order Rodentia; family Spalacidae; genus Nannospalax; species Nannospalax galili. The sequence continues at coordinate 2,651,101 of NW_008350126.1, read as the reverse complement.
GCTCATCAAAAAATACAAATTAAAACAAAATGAAATAAAATTACAACTATATAAGAATGGTAAAAGTAAATGTGACAAATCCTACACTTTACTGTGCTCTCCAGAACACAGCAGCTTTGTAAGGTTCTTAGACATGGGAATACACAGACCGAGCACACCCATACTACGGAATAAAACTCACCTACCACAAGGGACAAACTAGAGGGTAGGACGTCCTACTGCGAAGGGCTAAGGCCACTTACTAGCGCTCTCCACAGACGGTCCACCGTACCACTCCTCACACATGCCGGGTTAAACCCAGGCCAGCTCAGTGCGCATGCACAAGGAGGCGGAGCCACGTCCTGGAGGCGGAGCCACGTCCTGGCCCCGCCTCCCGGGCGTTGCTGGCTTAGTTTGGGCTCCCGCCGCTTGCCAGCACCCGAGGACCAATCACGGGGACAGCTGCGGAGCGGTGGGTGCTGGTGGAGATGCTGCAGGCGCTGTGGGAGGTGCGTAAGCGGCCTGGCCTCGCGGCATCTGTACCGCGACCTCAGCCCGGACCCTCGCCGCCCGGGGTCCTGCCTGGTAGCGAGAAGGAGCGCTTAGGGGAGGGCGCCGGGGACACGCGGGGCCTCAGGGCCAGACCGGCTTGCAGAAGAGTGGGCAGTCTTAGGTGTGAGGAGCGCGTTGGACTCCATTGGAAACCCTCCGGGGCGGGGAGAGTGGGCCACAGCAGTTAGGATTCGGGAACAGGAAATAGTCATCTCTTGCCCATATCCTGCTGGGTGTTTTTAAATAGTTGAGGGGTTTGGGCATGTTTCTGTTCGGATACCTAAGACTGTATGGAATCCAATGTCAGTCTTGAGGGAATGTTCATTTTACAGCCGACCTCCCCTGCTGTGTGCTGTAGAACTTTCGGTAGCCTTTTGTCCCGGAGCTGTTCAATACAGCAATCACCAACCCCATGCGACAGTAGGCACCGGGAGTGAATTTATACTGGAACTTAATGTGAATGTCAGCAGCCACATAGGACCAGTGGCTGTGGACTGACCGACCACACAGATCTGGAGCTCTGGGATCGTGCAGTGAGATAAATCCTGTGCTTCATTAAAAATCTTCGCAAGAGAGCAGGGTTGACTTTCCTATTCTCATATTGTTTAACTGGGGTCTACCATAGGTTATTTATAGCAACTAAGATTAGTGTGTATCGACATGGAACAGGTGGCTTCCTTTGGGTAACTAGGATAGAGAAGAGAACTGCAGTTCCTTAAAGCATTTATCACTCCCCCTCCCTCCATACACATAGTCTAATTAAAGAGATTAAAGGGGTGCATAAAATACACTTCCTCTGGGGTTGCCCTGTTTCCTTACAGGCTAACCTCCATGCCCACCCAGAATTTTATGTGGGTTCTGGTGACCAAAACTCCAGTCCTCACACTTAGTTGGCAAGTGCTTTGACCACTGAGCCATCTCTACAGTCCCTCATTTAAACTTTTTGGTTTCACATTTTACATCTATCTTGACTGTCTTTTAACCTATTAGTAGAGTTGTTATTTTGATCTTTTTGTTGGGTTTTTTAAATTTAACGTTGAAGATAGGAGTGGTGGGGCTGGAGAGATGGCTCAGTGGTTAAGAGCACTGATGGTTCTTGCAAAGGACCAGGGTTCAATTCTCAGCACCCACATGGCAGCCAACAACCATCTGTAAGTCCTGTTTCAGAGGAATCCAACACCCTCTTCTGACCTCCTCAGGCATTTTGCAACACAGGTGCACTTACATACATGCAGGCAAAACACTCATACACATAAAATAAAAATAAAATACTTTTTAAATGATAGGAGTGACATACATAATATTTACAGTATTAGGACATTCTGAATTTGTCCATTTGATTTCTCCATCCTGTGATTTCTTCTTACTCATTAGCATCTGTTTCACTGTGGAGAACTTACTTTAGTATTCTTTATAGCAGATCTGGGTGAAGATACACTCTCTCTGCCATTGTCTGGAAATACCTTTATTTCACTTTCATTTCTAAATCATAGCTTTTCTGTATACAGTACTTTTTATTAGAATTTTTGTTTTATTTTGGTTCATTTTCCTTCAAAGAGGAAATCTCAGGCCCCGCTCTCCTGGCCCATAATATTTCTATAGAGAACTGTGTGAGTCTAATTGGGACACCCTTGGGTGTTTTCTATCTTCTTGCTACCTTTAGAATCTCTTTCACATCCAAGAAAAAGGTGTGATGTGTTTTCAGGAAGTCTTGATTAAGTTAAATCGGACTCGTAACCAGCCTTTTATCGTCCTATACTTAAGTAATCATATCTGTTTTTTAATTTGGATAGTTTTCCCTTATTTCATGGAATAAGTTTTCTACTGTATTGGCATTTCTCAGTCAGTCTTGAAACTCATTGGCCCTGGTATTCACTTGTTTAATTCTGCGAAAGCTGTGAGCTGTCTTCATACCTCTTCCCTCTTTGTTCCCCTGCAAGTATTTGCAAATCTCCTGTCTTCGAGCTCACTAATTCTCTCTTGTATTTGCTCTTTCCTGCTTTTGATACTTTTGGTCACATTAGTGTGGTTTTTTTAGTTCAAAGAAAAAGAACTAGTGTGTTTGCCTGTTTTGTTTTTGTTTGAGGTGGAGAGGTTGCCTCCCGCTGTAGGTTTCTGTGTTAGAGTACTGAATAGTTTATATTTTCTTTGAGCTAGTTGTGTTTTTTTTTAACTTTTTTTTTCAAATTTTATTTTATGTGTATGCATGTATTGCCTGCATGTAGGTAAGTGCACCTGTGTCGTGCAGTGCCCACATTGGTCAGCAGAGGCTGGCAGACCTCTGGGACTGGAGTTACGGACAATTGTTAGCTCCCATGTGGGTGCTGGGATTCAAACCCAGGTCTTCTGTAAGAACAACCAGTGTTCTCAATCGCGGAGCTATCTCTCCAGCGCCTAGTTGTGTTTCTTAAACAGCTGTTTTCTTCAGAGTTCTCCTATACTGATTACTATGTGGTCAGTTTCTGGCACCTTATTTTGAATAGGTGATGGTTTATTGAAAGCTCTTGATGCTTCTTAGAGTGAAGCATCATCTAGGCTCTGGCGGAGTAATCATTTATTCCATTTTTGTAAGCTGGCTTTCCTGGTGCGTGCCTTTCCAGGAAATCTAAGCAAACTACTGCTTTTCTCTGAACCAGTAGTCACTGCCACTGTTTAGCACTGTGACCCCTAGACCAGGTTTGCCTGCTGGCTGTTGGTGTATTGTCACTCTTTGAACACCAGAGGGCAATCCAAGCCCAAGTTTGTCTGGAATTCACAGTTGGTGAATTGCTTAGGGATGAATCCGGAGAGCCTAGGAAGGTTAATCAGTTTTAGAAGTTTGTGGCAAAACCTTGTCCATAGTCACAGGTGTCTAGTCAGGCACTACAGGATTTTGTCCACCTCAGCAGTCATTGTGGATGGATGTGCTCCCGGCTCCTGTACCACACTTGTGGCCATCAACTCTGACAAGCTATGTAGCACCATAAGGCCCCAACCCACAAGACTTCCACAGCACTGGGGAAGGACCAAAGCCCACCTGCTCTAGGCTGACTTCAGCTGAGGTCAATTTATGACCCGAGACTCTGCTGGTACAGGTAATCCTGACACTAATAGTGGTCTCGTGCAATGAGGCATGTATCCCTGCCCAGGGTTGGGGTAGTTTGGGTGAATGCAATCCTTTGGCCACCAAGGCAGATGCTAAGTGCTAACACTAAGCTGTGCTGTGCTTCAGGTTACCTTCAAGAGCCTGCAGAGTCTGGGTACTTTGACTGGCTCTCTTGCCCCTTTATTTGGGGTTACCTGTTTGAGCTTCGCTCAGTGTCTTTAATCTGTAGGGCTAAGCCACTTCTGTATCTAGGGCTTTAGCTGGTCTCTCTGTGTCCTTCTGACGTTCTGTTCTCTTTCTCTCCCATGACTCCATTGACAAGCCTGGGATCGCTGTCTACACTCCCAGGTCCCTGAAGCTCTGCTCATGTCCTTTATCCTGTTTTCTCTTGAGCGCACAGTGAGTCATTTCGATTACGTCCTTCTGTTCGCTAACTCTTTCCTGCCCGTCCACTGAGTCTCTGGGCTGTTTGGTTTTTCAGAATGCTGTCTCCATAGGATTCTTCTTTGTGGCTTCTATTTTTCAGTGAGGTTTTCTTTCTTATTTTACATGTTTCAGGTATGTTGGTAATTGCTCAATAAGATACTTTTGTCCTGGCCTCTGCAGCTGACAGATCATCTTGGGATCTCTGTCACCTCAGTATTGGCGTTTGCTGTTTTTGTTCAGCGTGTGCTCTCCTGATGTTTGGTGTTAGTGATGTTTAATTGGAACACAGGCTGTTTGGTGTTACGCTGTTATAGTCTGTACTCGTTCAGGCATGTCCAGTCTGCAGCACATGTCACATACATCCTCAGGTAGATATGAATGTGGCCCCCACAAAATCATAAACTTAATATATGAGATTTTTTTTTGTAACTCAATCACGTGGCTCTCAGGCACGAACTTTGCAGGTGGCCGTGTCCTGTTGCCGTGTGAAAAGTCCCTGAAACCATCTACTTCATCTGTGTTTCTCTGATACTGTAGAGAAGCTGTTCACTCATAGTTTTACATAGTATCACCAACCAGAACTCATTAGGGCTTCAACTAGGCACATGTAATGAAGTCAGAATAGACTTCTTTATATGATGAAATCTTAATTAAGAATTCGTACGCCAAATGAGACCCTCACTCCCCCACCCACACCACCACCCCCGCCCTTTTGATGCTCTAAGCAGCTGCTGCCTGTGGGGAGCCTCTGCCCAAAAAGGGAGCAGGAAGGAGCTCTCCTGAATCCCCATACTTGGGGAGGAAGAGGCAGGCAGATCTCTGTGAGTTCCAGGATAGCTGGAGCTACAGGGAGACCCTGTCTCAAAAAAAAAAAAAAAAGATACAAAAAAAGAAAGAAAGAAAAATAAATAGAGAAAGACTTCTTGGCATTTTGATCGGGGAAGGACATAGAAAGTGGTTTCAAATCATCTCTGTCAGATTATGACTTATTTTCTGGTATGTGTGCATGGAAAAGGTCGCTCTGGTCTTTGTCTCGCAGCAGAAACCATGTTGTGTGGATTGTCCTGGAAGCCAGGTCACCCCAACTCAAACTCCCTTTGAAGTGGACTTTGCCAGAGCAGCTCAGAACTAGAGTAACTGATGAAATGCTCATCAGTGTTCCTGAATCTGTGTTCATTTACTTTTTCCCAAATAGTTGAATAATTCATTTATGATTCTGTCATCTTTGTTTAGGGGTTAGCCTGTTCATGAATATGCACATTGTTGTGATGAATATGCATGAGCTCGCCATTTTGTGGTCACTCTATCAGCCAGTGTTTCACATTTACACAATTTAGAAAAATCAATGGGAAATTCTGAAATTGAGACTGTTTCACAGATTAATTTCTTGTGACAAATAGAAGGATGGCCCTTATTATGATTAAGTGCTAGACTCCCAGCCACCTAAATAAATACTCTTTTGAAAAGTGTGACCCAAGAGCCAATCTGCTAGAGATTTTTCATAACTAGATTTGAGGGATGTGATATTGAAGTTTGATATGTCATTTTCATAAGATTTATAATCCATGGGGCTTCTTTATGAGTAATAGAAAAAGAGAAAATTATATAACTTAGAACTTTACTTTTACCTTTTTACTAATTAATTTATACATCATTTGCTGACTGGAATAGACTTAACTTCACATTTTGCCTTTAGAAATATTCTCTTGGGCCGGTAAGATGAATCAGCAGGTAAAGGTTTCTGCTAATAAACTGACAGTCTGAGTTGTTGATCCCCAGAACCCACATGGCAGAATGAGAGACATGACTCTTGTCCCAAGCTGTCCTCTGCTCTCCACGCCCAGTGTAGTGCACATGCCCACGTGCACACACACCAATCAATCAATCATCAATCATCAATCAATCAATAAATGTAAAAATAAAACTTAAAAGTTACTCCCTCTCGACATCATTTTCATGTAAATAATGAATCTGATTGCTAGCCCTTTCAGTGTTTCCTTTTGTGGCACTTACCTTCCCTTTAAAATACTGCAATTTGCTCACCGCTTGGGCAGGTTTCCTTGTCAGTTTCTCCTGTTGTGATTCATACGGTTGTTTTTTTTTTTTTTTTTTTTTTTAAATTCCCTTTTCCTTCAGTGTTCTCCTGTCCCATCTTCTTCCTAAGAAAATAATAAGTGGAAATGGACAGTGGGTCACAGAAGGGATGTGTGCATGGGAAATAGCCTTCTGCCACTTACTAAAGAAATGACATTTGGAGTCTTTCTCCACACCAGGGCACCTTTTTACCAGTAATAATCGGTGTCAACACTGGTGTGGGTGTGCTGGCACAGGAGACACTCCTTAACCCTTGGAAGAGTAACCAACATCTTTCTATAAGATAAATGGGAAAATGTATTCCAGGTCTTTTTTTAAAAATGTTTATATGAGTGTTTTGCTTGCAAGTATGTAAGTATACCATGTGTGTGCAATGCCCTGGGAGGCTAAAAGAGGGTGTCAGATACCCTGGAACTGGAGTTACTGAGAGTTGTTAGCTGCTATGTGGGTGCTGGGAACTGAACCTGGATCCTCTGCAAGAGTAGTCGGTGGTCTTAACTGCTGAGCCATCCTCCAAGCCCCTATTCCTGATCCTTAAAATATCTCCTTTAATCTGTACTTGAGATAATTAGAAATGATGTCAAAGACTAAAGGATACTCACAATGTGCCGTGAAAAGCAAAATGGGGAGAGCTACTTAAATCCAACACTAGGAAATTGTCAAGTAACAATATACCCAAGAGGTAGAAAGTCACAATTGAAACCATGTTTTACTGTGGAAATGGGCAGCAGGCCCCAATCTTAGTCAAAGGACTATTGGCAACTAATTACTGCTAGGTTAGGAAGTCTTGATCTTAAAGGGAAGGAATTCTAGATAGGCTGACCAAACCTCAGTGGATGAACTTGCACTGAAGGACGCCAGGGGACACTAACTTGACTTGATAGGCTTGAACACAAATGGCAGATGAGCTATGGGAGGTGCCAATGGGGAAGGGGCACAAAGATGATTAAGATATTCTGTATGAGATAAACAAAAATCCAATAAAATTTACAAAAAATGTAATACTGCATTAGAAATGATCACAACATAACATTTAAAATACCAGATTCTAAAATTATTACAGTAAAATCCCAATTTTGAAAAAAACTATTATATACATGAATATATAAAGAAGACAAAAAAAGACAAATTATCAGTGCACAGAATGACCACCTAATCCTGAGAATTCTTCCATCTACTTTCCCTTATCCTAAGTCTCTACATCAAATATTTTAAATCCTAAGAAGATACTTGGGGTGGGGCAGTTACTCGGTGGTAGAGCACCTGCCTAGCATGTAAAGGAAGATCTAGAAATTAAGGAGATGAACATTTTTTAAAGGCAGAAGTGAGGATGTGCTGAAATGCGCATGGCGTCTTTCCATCACTGACTCCCCACAGATCCATATTGCCAGCTTGAGGGCTTTCAGCGGTCAGCAACAGAGACATGGGGAGATTGGGCGACCTCGGTGGTGTCTGCTTTGACGATCTCTGCAGAAAGGCTCCTGTGCAGGCAGCTCTGTGTCCCCAAATACCCCTTAAAGCATTGTTCTGATAACCAAGCTTCTAACTACACATTGGAGCAGAAGCAAGAAATCATTGAGTAGGAGGGTGGTGGTGAGTTCTAACTCTGTGAGACTCAGTGTTTGTCTCTGACACACATGAAGCATCCACAGTGTCTTAGATGTGATAGATCAGTGGCCTTCTTTGAACAGGGTGGAGGGAGAAACATGATTTTAACTAGGCCCCTCTACCACCTTTGATTTCATCAGACAGGGTCTTAGCTGAATTTCACTGACCCACTGATGATGTCAGTAAAGAATAGGAAAAGAAAAGGGTTTCATTGTGTTGTGCTGGGTGAAGGAGAGAAGAGGCTAACAGCACACCTAGGAAAATACAGCAGTTTAATGACCCACATACGCCCACTTCCCTTTCACAGTGTTGTCATCAACCTGCCACCCTGGTGCCATCTCCACCTCTACCTGCTCTTCAGACCATGGGAATTGTGATGATGATGATAATGGTCTTCACTGTAGTTCTTTCTCTTTTGACACTGAAATGTGAAAATCCTAGCAGTGTGATTTTTGTTTTTGTTGTGGTGGTTGCTGTTATGGGTCTCCCTGTGTCCCAGCTGGCCTGGGACTGGCTACGTGGATCAGGCTAGCCTGGATCTCACAGAGATCCACTTGCCTCTGCCTCCCAAGTGATGGGATTAAAGGTGTGGGTCACAAAGCTGGTGAAGCCATCTGATTTTGAACAGTTTATTTGTTTATTTATTTTAATTTTGCATGTATGTAAGTGCACCCCTGTTTTGAAAATGCCTGAGGACAGAAGAAGGCATCCGATCCCCTGGAACTGAGTTACAGACAGCTGTTAGCCAACATGTGGGTGCTGGGAACCGAACCCAGGTCTTCTGCAAGAGCAGCTGTGCTCTTAACCACTGAGCCATCTCTCCAGCCCCCGAACAATGTTTTTTATCCTATAACTTACCCAGGAGTCTTTGCTTCATCAGAATGTTCTCTGAGCTCTGCCCCAACCAGTTCTGGAGTTGGAGGGGTTTGTTTGCTTTAGTATTTTCAGAGTGCCTAGTGTGTGTATATGTGAGGTCACCCAGCTCACTCTGTAAACTGGAAAATGTGCTTGAGAAAAGAAACTGGTGTCGTCTCTTGTTTATCTCAAAATAATAGAATCTCAAATATTAAGCTGTAGATGCATGAAAACCTTTTTCTTTTCCAGTGAGTCCTGTATGAGGTAAAATTCTTGGGATCTGTAACAGTTTATATTTGGAGTTGCTGAAATTTAAGGTGTCTGGTTCTCTTCTTTTAAAGAATCCTCGCAAGGCTCGTGTGACTCGACGTTTCATTGTAGTAGGAGGACTATATGTGAATACTGGGACTATCTGTCCTCTTCCGGAAGTGGTAAGCATGCTTAGTCATTACTGTAGTAGTTCCATCATCTATCAGTTAAGCCCTTTGCCTATGGTTACAGTTAAGGTATGATGCTTGGGGCCAGCAAGATGGCTCAGCAGACAAAGGTGCTTGTCATCAAGCCTGATGACCTGTGTTCAATGCCTCAGAACCCAAATGGTGGAAGGAGAGAATTGACTCCTGCAGTTGCCTTCTGACTACCACACTTGTGCTATGGCAAGCATACACATACCTCATACATACATTCATACATACATGTAAAAAAAAAGTACCAAAAACATGATGCGTTCACTACTTTGTGCAGTAGGTGTCATAAACATACTCTGTCACACCAGGAAATTAGGCTAGCATTAATGACCACGCTGCTCTTTAAAGAGTAATCAAGACTTAGTGTTTAAAAACAGACTTTATTGAGGCAAAATTGACATATAAATACACCTACTTTATGTGTCCTGCTGTATAAGTTTTTTATATCATATTTTTATTTTATGTGTATGAGTGTATTGCCTGCACACTTTAAAGTGTGTTCAAGTTGTACAATGCCTGCAGAGATTCAGAAGAAGGCATTGGATCCCCTGGAGCTGGAGTTATAGACAGTTGTTAGCCCACATGTGGGTGTTGGGAACTGAACCTCGGTCTTCTGCAAGAGCCGCTGGTACTCTTAACCTCACAGCCATCTCTCCAGTCCCAATAAGTTTTGATAGAAGTGTACAGGTGTATATACTCTGTCACCACTACTGTCAATGTTTAGAACATTTCTGTTATTCCAGAAAGTTCTCTCGTGCCCATTGCTGGCCCAATACAACCAGTGATGGACTTTTTTTTTTCCTTACAGACTAGTTGTTTTGTTCCTATAAACTAGTTGTAGAATTTCATATAAATTAAAACAAATGATTTTATCATATAAAACAGTATTTAACAAGGAAAGCAATATACTGTTCTCAGAAACCACAGAAATATACTGTTCTCAGAAATCACAGCCATTGAAATTTTTCTTAACAAAATGAAATTCAAGTAACATAAAATTAACCATTTTAAATATTTCATTTATTATTTTCATTTCACTTTTTATTTTTATTTCTTTTCAGTCTTTTTTAAAACATTTTTTTTCTTTTTCAGAAGAAGCATTTCATTACAGCTTTAACATACTCAATAACAATTTCCAGAGCAAAGATACATCTCTTTCAAAAGTGGCTATAAAATTTTTAGGTTCACAGTTGAGTTATACAATATTGAGTTCAGTATAAACCCTGTAAGATATAAAATTGAATGAGTTTTTAACCTTTAAAAAGATCTCCATTTCATTTTAAAATGTACTGTTTCTTACAGAAATATTCATGAGTTTTTGCTAATAACACTGAGATGTTGGCACATATGTCTCTAATCTGTATGTATCTGATTATTACTAGTGATAGTCGGTTGCACTTGGATCCTTGACACTGGTGTATGGATATAAAGTCATCGGGTAGATTTCAGTGGTAATGTTTATCACCCCTACTAATTAACATGAAGTACATTTTTATGCATCCTCCTCAAATATACCTAATTTTTAAAATTTGTTGATTTTTTTGTGTGTATATCATACAGAACATCACAAACCATCTTATTCATCTATCCACCCACTTCTCAGATGGCACCCTCCCTTAGCCCCCACTAGAGCCCTTATACTCTGTCATCACTGCTACTGTCCGCTGTGTGTCGGCACCCCCAGCTGTTCCTAGTACTAGTCCATCTGGTGAATCTAGTCAGCCTATCTAGATGTCTTTGTTTTAGGAAGGTCAGCTGTTCCTCATCTAGCAGCAATCAATTGTCTGTATTCCTTTAGATAAGATTGGGGTCTGCTGTTCACTTTCCCAGTCTACGCTGGGTTACTATCTGGGAGACCCTTGGGCCACCCTGGCCCACAAGTCAAAAGAAGGTAACTCCTATCTGGCATTGTTGCTTGTTATGTACCCTTTAGCTATACATATAGACTCCTAAAAGATTATATTGGCCCCTTTAGTCTTTGGTTATATGTTCCTTTTGGGTGTTTAAGGCCATACAGTTTGTCCAGATAAACCAATTTATTTTCACTCTTAAGGCTTTTGAGGATCTGTTCCTCAGGGGTCACATGGGCTTGGGAGGAGCCCCTCACTCCTTTCTTTTACCATTTCTGCCTATGTGAAGATAAGTCAAAGGTCCTACTCGACCATGGTTGGCTTCACTTGGAAGCATGGAGGAAATTTTACATCTGTATTGACCCTCCTCTTTGTAGACTGGACACTGGTTCAAGTCCATCTTGTGGGGTCTCCTTGGCTTGCTTGATCAAGAGGACAGGTGACCCACCAAAATACAGGACATTTTATGAGATGCTCATAGTCCTATGGAACTAGTTGACCTAGGAAGGCAAGGAGCAGTGAACTCACAGAGATCCGCCTGCCCCTGCCTCCCAAGTGTTGGGATTAAAGGTGTGCGCCACCACGCCCAGCTCAGTCTGGTACCCTGGAACTAGTTGACTTAGGAGGGCAAGGAGCAAAAACTGTCCTGTATATCCCTCTGACCAAATTATTATAGGCCTCAAAGTATGTCTGTTAAACATCCAAGAAGGTTAGTTCCACCAACCTGGTACTTTTAATTGCTATGTGCCATGTAGATAAATCTTGTGCAAAGACCAATTGCTCTCAGACAAACCTTACCTAGACATATATTTCTTGATCTGCTATGTATAATCTGTCAGTAGGTTGTTGGACTAATACGATTCCCTCTGGTTTTTAAAACTAGCTAGGCATTGTTTATCTCTTGCATTGTCTCACCCCTCCATCATGGTTTCCCCATTTAAGGTCCTGCCTCTGTCTCCCAAGTGCTGGGATTAAAGGCGTGCACCACCACTCCAGGCTGGTTCCCTCTGGTTTTTAAAACTAGCTAGGCATTATTTATCTCTCTCTCATTGTCTCACCTGTCCTTCTTTCCTTTTATCCCCTAGGTTCCTTGTATACCCTTCCCTCCCCATCCCATAAACTAACCAATTTTTATCCATATCTCCCGTATTGAGGCCTGTTTCCTACCATTCTTCTCTTTCAGGTTCTTTTCCTTTACCTACCTGGTTTCTTTCCATTATCCTGGTTCCTGTAGCTATGTCTGGATACAGACTCACTTCTAAGGATTTGGTGCTAGGGTCCACATATGAGGGAGAACACACATCGATTTTTTTTTCTGAGTCTGTGTTACTTCACCTAGTATAACTGTTTCTAGTTCCATCCATTTACCTGCAAATTTCATGATTTCATCTTTCTTTACTGCTGAGTAAAACTCCATCATATAAATGAACCACATTTTCATTATCCACTCATCAATTGAGGGACACTTAGGCTGCTTCCATCTCTTAGCTATTGTGAAAAGAGTAGCAACAAACATGGATGTACAAGTGTCTCTGCAATAGGACGAGTTCTTTGGGTATATGCCAAGAAGTGCCATAACTGGCCCAAATGGTAGGTTCATTTGTAGTTTTTTAAGAGTCCTCCACACTGCTTTCCATAGGGGTTGAACAAGTTTCCAGCCCTGCCAGCAGTGGATAAGTGTTCCCCTTTCCCCACATCCTCTTCGACATTTGGTATCATTTGCTCTCTTGATCGTAGCCAGTCTGACTGGGGTGGGATAAAATCTTTAAGTGGTTTTAATTTGCATTTGGCTAATTATTAGTTATGTTGAACATCTTTTAAGATGCTTTATAGCCATCTTTACTTCTTTTTTTGAGAATTCTCTGTTCAGCTGCTTAGCCCATCTTTTAATTGGGTTACTTCTTGGTTCTCTGTTTTTTGAGTTCATTATATATTCTGGATCATGACTGGGGTGGGATAAAATCTTTAAGTGGTTTTAATTTGCATTTGGCTAATTATTAGTTATGTTGAACATCTTTTAAGATGCTTTATAGCCATCTTTACTTCTTTTTTTGAGAATTCTCTGTTCAGCTGCTTAGCCCATCTTTTAATTGGGTTACTTCTTGGTTCTCTGTTTTTTGAGTTCATTATATATTCTGGATCATAAACCTCTGTCAGATGCGTTACTGGTGAAGATTTTCTCCCATTCTGTGGGTTTTCTCTTCACTTCCCTGGTTGCCTCCTTTGATGTCCGGTTTAGAAAATCCTTTCCTACACTTATATCTTGTAGGTTTTTCCCAATGTTTTCTTCTAACAGTTTCAGAGTTTCAGGCTTTACATTGAGGTCTTTGATCCATTTGGAATTGACTTTTGTGCATGGTGAAAAATAGGGGTTTAGTTTCATTCTTCTATAGGTGCAGATGCAGTTTTGCCAGCACCATTTACCGAACATACTGTCTTTCCTCCAGTGAATGTTGTCGGCCCCTTTGTCAAATATCAGGTGGCTGAAATTGCATGTACTCATAGTTGAGTCTTCAATTTTGTTCTGTTCGTCTATGGGTCTATTTTTGTGCCAGTGCCATGTTGTTTTTATGACTATAGCTCTGTAATACAGCTTAAAATCTGGTATAACAGTCCCCCTGGCATCACTCTTAGTGCTCAGGGTTGCTTTGGCTATCCGAGGTCATTTGTGCTTCCATATGAATCTTAGGATGTTTTTTTCCAATCCTGTGAAGAATGACATGGGGATTTTGATTGGCATTGCATTGAATCTATAAATGACTTTTGGTAGGATTGTTGTTTGCACAATATTAATTCTTCCAATCCATGAGCATGGGAGGTCCTTCCATCTTCTGATGTCTTCCCTCAATCTCGTTCTTTAAAGATTTAAATTTTTCATTGTAGAGGTCTTTAATGTCTTTGGTCATGTTTATTCTGAGATTTTTTTTTTTGCAGCTCTTGTGAAGGGGAGTATTTCTATGTACTCTTTCTCTGATTGCTTGTTATTAGTATATACAAAGGCTACAGACTTTTTTAGATTAAAATTGTAACCTGCCACTTTACTGAACCTGTTAATAATTTCCAGGATATTTCTGGTGAAATTTTTGGCATCTCTTAGATACAGTGTCATGTCATCTGCAAAAAGGGATAATTTCATCTTTTTTTGCCAATTATTACTCCTTTAATTTCCTTCTCTTGTCTTATTGTTCTTGCAAGAGTTTCAAGCACTATGATAAAGAGGAGTGGAAATAGTGGACAGCCTTGTCTGGTTCCTGATATCAATGAGAATCTTTGCAGTTTTTCTCCATTTAGAATGATGTTGGCTGTGGGTTTGTTATATATGGCACTAATTATGTTGAGGTATGTTCCCTGCATTCCAATTCCCTCGAGGACTTTGAACATAAATGCACGTTGAATTTTGTCAGAGGCCTTCTCTGCGTCTATTGAGATAACCATGTGATTCTTGTCTTTGAGCCCTTTTATATGATTGTTGATGTTTATAGACTTACGTATATTAAACCATCCCTGCATCTCTGGGATAAAGCCGACTTGATCATGGTGGATGATCTTTTTGATGTGTGTCTGTATGCGGTTTGCAAGTATCTTGTTGAGAATTTTTGCATCTATGTTCATTAAGGAGATGGGTCTATAGTTTTCTTCTTTGGTTTTATCTTTACCAGGCTTTGGTATTAGAATGATGCTGGCTTCATAGAAGGAATTTGGAAGTTCTCCCTCCATTTCTATCTTTTTGAATAAATTAAGTAGTAATGGATGTAGATCTTCTTTAAATGTCTGGTAGAATTCTACTGTAAATCCATCTGGTCCTGGGCTTTTTTTACTCGGGAAGTTTTGTATTACTGCTTCAGTTTTCTTTTGTGTTATGGGTCTGTTTAAGCTGTTAATCTCTTCTTGGTTTAGTTTTGGTGGTTCCCATGCCTTTAGATACCCGTCCATTACTTTAAGGTTTTCAAATTTAGTAGCATATATGTTTTTAACGTATTCCCTTATAATGTTCTGGATCCCTTTGGTATCTTTTGTGTTGTTTCCCCTTTCATCTCTGAGTTTGTTGATTTGGAGGTGCTCTTTCTTTCTTTTGGTTAATGGTGTAGCGGTCTGTCAATCTCGTTCTTTCCAAAGAACCAGCTCTTAGATTCGTTGATTCTTGTATTGTGTTCTTTGTTTCTATTTCATTAATTTCTGCTCTGATTTTTGTTATTTCTTCTTGTCTGCTGGGGTTGGGTTTCATTTGTTGTTGCTTTTCAAGTGTCTTGAGTTGTAAAGTTAAGTCATATATTTGTGTCCTGTCTGATTTTTTAATGTTGGCAATTAGAGCTATAAACTTCCCTCTAAGGACAGCTTTCAGTGTATCCCAGAGGTTTTGTTGTATTGTATTGTCCTTTTCATTTAGTTCCAGGAATACTTTTATTTCTTTCTTAATTTTTCTTTTGACCCATTCATCATTCAGGAGTGTGTTGTTTAATCTTCATGTGTTCATGTGTTTACTAGGGTTCTTCCAGGGTTGATTTTAAGCTTTTTTGCATTGTGGTCTGATAGAATGCATGGAATTATTTCAGTCTTTTTGTATTTGTTGAGGTTTGTGTTCTGCCCCAGTATATGGTAGATTTTGGAGAAGGTTCCATGGGGCGTTGAATAGAAAGTGTATCCTTTGGTGCCTGGGTGGAATACTCAGTAGATGTCCGTTAATGTCTGTTAGGTCCATTTGCTATATGGTATTGTTTAATTCAGATGTCTGTGTCCTGTTGACCTATCTAATGGAGACAGTGGGGTACTGAAGTCCCCTGCTATTAATGAGTTGGTATTAATCTGGGTCTTATAGTCCTGGAGTACTGTTTTTTTGTTTTGTTTTTGTTTTTTGTCTTTTTGAGATGGTCTCCCTGTAGGCCGAGGAACTCACTATGTAGACCAGGCTGGCCTTGAACTCACAGAGATCGGCCTGCTTCTGCCTCCCAAGTGCTGGGATTAAAGGTGTGTGCCACCATGCCCAACTGTAGTACTGTTTTTATGAAGTTGGGTGCACCAGAGTTTGGTGAATATATGTGTTAGGGAAAAAGGAATTTACTGCTTGTCTGAATTTACTGCTTGAATTTACTTGTTTGAATTTACTGCTTGTAACCAATTAACTCAACTGAAGACACAGGCATCCGGAGATAGGGGTAAGTGCTACAGCCCCCGGAGCCTGACCTGTCTGATCTGTGTCGTGTCACGTAGGCATGTCTGCTTACACAAGATAATAGGGAAGGGCCGCGCCAGGCACATACCACCCATCCCTCCCCGATTGAGGCACCTGAAGGGAGTTGTAACATTTTTCTTGTTTTGAAGTTATTGTTTTGTGAAATGCTTGCTTTGAAACTATTGGTTGTATAAACGCGGGCTTTTGTGTAACGGTTGTGGGAGCATATATAATCTTTACCTGAAATTGCCTCAGGGTTGATTGCTCTAACCAGACCTGTGTGTCTTGGAAGGACGGTTGGCCCCAGCTAGCTGGTTTAATAAAACTCTGCTTGATTTTTGCATCTCCATACTCGTGCATTTGTTCTCCTGAAGAGACCCACCGAGGCACGGACCCTAACAATATGTTCATGATTTTTTCTTTTTCTTTTTCTTTTTTTTTTTTTTGGTCTTTTTGAGACAGGGTCTCCCTGTAGTCCCAGCTGTCCTGGAACTCAGTATGTAGACCAGGCTGGTCTTGAACTCACAGAGATCCACCTGCCTCTGCCTCCCGAGTGCTGGGATTAAAGCCGTGGGCCACCACGCCTGGCTTATGTTCATGATTTTAATGTTTTTTGTTTATTGTTCCTTTGATCAGAATGAAGTGGTCTTCTTTATCTCTTCTGATTAGTTTTAGTTTAAAGTCTATTTTGTCAGATATTAGAATTGCAATGCTGGATTTTTTTCTTAGTAACATTCTCTTGGTATGTTTGTTTTTATCCTTCCACCTTATGGTAGCTCCTGTTGTTTGAAGTGAGATGAGTTTTTTGCAGACAACAAAAATGGGTTTTGTGTCTTAATCCATTCACCTTTGTCTGTGTCTTTTGACTGGGGAGTTCAGTCTGTTGATATTTAAAATTATTAACAAAATCATTTTTATTTCTGTTCACTTTCTTGATATAGCTGTGCATCTCCACATTTCTACCATCATTGAATTTCTTTCCACAACCCCTTTGGTATAGTCATTCCTTTGTGCAGCTCTTTGTATTGCTTCAAGAACTCTCTGAAGGGCTGGTTTTGTGGACTTGAATTCCTTCAGCCTATTTATGTCATAGAAATTTTTTCTTTCCCCTTCGACTATAATGGACATTTTGGCTGGGTGTAGTAATCTGGGTTGGCATCTGTGGTCATTTGAAACTGGGAATACTTTGCCAGGCTCTTCTGGCTTTCATAGTTTGCCCTGAAAAGTCAGCTCTAATTCTGATGGGTTTTCCTTTATATGTGACTTGTTTTTCTTTTGCAGCTTTCAGTATTCTCTCTTTGTTCTGTACGTTTACTGCTTTTACTATGATATGTTGTGGGGAGTTTCGTTTCTGATCCTGTCTATTTGGTGTTCTATGTGCTTCCTGTTTTTGTATGGGGATGTCTTTCCTTAAGTTCTGGAAATTCTCTTCTACAATCCTGTTTAAGATCGCGTCAACACCATTAACCTAAAATTCTTCTTCCATTCCTATGATCCATAGATTTGGTCTTTTCATGGTGTCCCACATCTCTTGCATATTCTATACCTGTCTTCTTTTAAATTTTCCATAGTCTTTGTTTGAGTGGTCCAATTCTTCAACTTTATCCTCCAGGGTTGATATTCTGTTTTCCATTTCATTCATTCCAGAGGTGAGGCTTTCCCTTTTTGTTTCAAGTCAGCTTATTGAGTTTTGCACTTCCTTCTTCATTTCTGCCTGAGTTTTCTTCAATGTTTCTATTTCTTTTGTGAATTCATTTAGAAGTCAGTGAATTCTTTTATCATATTCATCATTGTTCTATTGAGTTCCATGTCCTGCATTGTCTCTAGGGGATTCACATTGTGCTCCTCTAGAGGATTACTGGTATTTGGTGGGGATATGTTATTTTGGTTTTTCATGTTATTATTTGTTCTCTGTGTCTTTGACATGTGAATTTCTTTTGTAGTTTCTGATTCTTGTGTGAGACTCAAGCCTTCAAGTTTAGGTGTGTTTATTTTTGTAAACTTTATGTGTCTTTGTGGTTTACCTGTTGGACATGAAAAACTGGTTGGTCTAGGCTTCCAGTTCTCTCTTTTGATTTTATATTGGAGTGGCCAAATTGATTTTTTCTCAGGAGTTCCCACAGAGGCCCAAGTCAGATGAGGAACAGATGCTCTCAGGTTTTCTCCTAAGGTCTCAATCCCTCTGGGAAAGATATAGTCTTCAGGAATTTGGGGGCTGGATTGGCCTGGGAGTTCGTCCCAGGAAAGATGCTGGTCTCGGGCATATATTGTGTATATATATATATATATATATAGAGAGAGAGAGAGAGAGAGAGAGAGAGAGAGTTATATATTATCTCTCTGTCTCTGTCTCTCTATATCTCTCTATCTCTCACACACACAGACACATACACACACACGCACATGACATAATGTTAACCTCTGAGTGTTTTTTGCAGATTTGGACACCCATCTGATAGATATTCAAGTATAACTGAAGGAACAAAGTTAAGAAATTGGTTCACAATGGGAATAAGGGCCAAGTAAAATTCTTGGGAGTGTTACGGTTGGGTAAAGTACAACTGGTACCCATGAAGATGTTTGGGAAGAGTCTACAACACCCTGAGCCTGTAAATGCTAAAGAATTAACAGAGGTTATCATGTGAGAATGGAAACAGAGGCTTCCAGAAGCCATAGGGTGTTAGGAATCCCAGTGCCAGAGGTGGGTCACCTCCCTAGCAGTTATTAACCACGGAGGCTGTGCACTAAAATTTCCCCTTCCCAGTCTGTGTTTGACCCATCCTCACTCTCTCAGGGTCTCATGGTCCTGACACGGTTGACAAACTGGCATAATACATTTTTATCTTGGGTTTTGCATGGTTTATATGACAGGGAGGAAGCAACTTACAAAGACGGCTTTTCGGAGGGAACAAGTTACAAAGACGGCTTTTCATAACTCACGTGTCATTCAAGCCCCACCCACGGTCTCCATTAGCTTTTGCTGTGGGCTCATGGGCTCACCCCATGGTCTGAACACCCCGCACACTTCCTGATCCCAGCTCCAGACTGGCATACTCTTGGTTCTCTCCCTTTTCCAATCTTGCTTGCTCTGCTGGTGGCTAGGCTCCCCTCTTCTTCCCAGGATGCCCTGCGCTTTTTCAGAGGAATGAGTGGTTTCTGGGCTACAGAGGCCCTAGAGCAATTGCTGGTGGTGTAAAAGGCATTGCAGCAGGTGGAGTCCATTACAGGCCCCATCTTGATTACTGTGAAAACATCATATTCCATCTGTGATGGGACACATACATAAGTGAATCTGCCCTGTAAGAGAGTGGCAAATAGGTTAAATAGGGCCCCTTCTAGCAAGTAATGGGTGAAAGTATGCTCTCACTTGTGTAGACACTATAGTGGGCCTAACCAGGCCTTTCCTTGCAAAAGAGCAAAAGTAAAGCTACTATTAAGGGCCTTACCCAATTCAGTGTCATGTGTGGGTGCCCACAGAGAATTGATGATGACAGGGGCACTCATTAAAGGAACACACCTTGCCTGAGGATAACCAGATGCAATCAGTTATAACCCTGTGGGGGCAGGGTTAATCAAGAGAAAGAATGGGTTGCTGAAGCAACAGTTAAGGTCCTTAAGCACAGAGGGAGCCCTGCTGGGATGGAAGAAGGCCCTCCAAGAAGCTATACAATTGCTAAATGAAAATCCAGTGCTGAAGGTGGGTTTTCCTTCTATGAGCTGTTGGCAGGGAAAAGCCCACAAAACTAAAGGCTATTGCCAGTAATGTTGGTTTCATGCCAGAACGAGATGATAAGACCCTGTTGCTGAAGACACCACAGTATGTGAGTGCAGGAAAGGGAGAAATCAAGCTAGGACAAAGCTGGAAGCTCCCTGCCAGGTGGCTGATGTTGATAGTGCTGGAGTGTGCTATGCAGATCACTGGGGAGAGCTGTCCTCAGCAATCCTGCTTAATGAAGAACCTACATGTTGCACTATGGACATGCCAACCAAGATGTACCTATTGGTGAAATAGTGGCACAACTAGTATATATTTTACCAACAAATTTTCATTTGGATTTAAGGCCCACTGCTTACGTATTAACACGTCTGGTACTGCAAGCCATACCCATCCCTGGTGACAGGAGAATTTATGTGATGTATCTGCTAAGGTGCCTTCTAAGCATTTGTATTTGTGTCTTGAGGTTATTACTGCAGTCAGTTTCCCTTTGGATGTTTTTCTGTTTCTTTTAAAAATTATTATTATTTTAGTTCATTTTTTAATAATTTGGTTCATTTTTAAAAAATTATTATTTTAGTTCATTTTTTATTGAGCTTTTGCAACTTCATACAACAGTTCTTAATCAAATTCAGACCCCCTCCCCCATCTATTCCTCCTCCATCCCCCCACCTAGCCATACATGCTAAGTCCTATTAATTCAGGTGTTTGTACCTGTGTCCTTCAGCACAAATGCATCCACTAGAGTCCAGTCAGCCCATCTAGTGATTATATATAAGTCATACTCTCCCTCACCCAGCAGCAATCAGTCCCAAATAGTTCTCAGTCAGTGCTGGCCCACCACCCATTTCTCTTCTTCCCTCTGGGCCCTTGCTTAATTGAGTTGGCATGGGTCTTGTGCTGGATGCCACCATTGCCACAAGTTCACATGTGCAAGCTTCCAGTGACCCAGAAGCCTCCACTTCCCTGTGTTCATGCACCAGCCCTGGCTCTTACAATCTTTCCGCTCCCTCTTCTGCAGTGGTCCCTGAGCTGTGGGTGGATGAGGTTCCATCCAGGAGTCCTATTCTACACTATACAGTTTCTTATTCTTTAAAACTTGGCCAGTTGTGGCCTTCTGTGTGCTTCGCACTCTGTTGTATAAGGAAGCTTTACTGGTGAGAGTTGAGGGATGTATTAGTTTTCTCTCCACTCCTTATTCTGCTATGTTTCTTGAGCCTTGGTTGTAGACGTTCAGCTGTAGATGTGCCACCCAGTACCGGGCATCTCTCAGACGTATGTTCTCTCTGTCTGACCAGATGTGCAGTTCTGTAGTAGCCTCCATCTGTTGCAAAAAGAAACTTCTTTGATGCGTGCTGCATGGTATGTTTGTCTGTAAATTGGTATTTGGCTTATAGTAAGAAGTTTCATTTGTCGTGAGATATGAAAGAGATAGGGTTTTCTCCAGGATCCATGTCCTCTCCTGCCATGTGTATTTGGCTGAGTTTAGAGTGCCACCCATGAGCTCCCTCCCATTGAGAGGGCTTCAAGTCCAATTAGATAGCTGTTGATTGCCCCCCGCCGTAGATAACAGTGCCACTATTGCACCAGTAGAGGTAGTTTGTCATGCCAGTCATTACGGTTATGAGGCTTTAGGGCTGGGATGGACCATCTATTGTTTTTCTCCCTTGGCAGTTTGTATATCATCATCTAGTGTTCTGATTGCTGAACTTCAGTTAGAAGGCTTCCAGGTCAGTTCCTGCTTCATTGCTTCAAGTCCTGTATCCTAAAGTATGTCTTATCCTCTAGAGTAAGATTTTACCTACTAGTTTTGGGAGATAACTAAGAGGTTTGGCAATATCCTGTGTTATTTTGGGAGTCTCTTGTACCACCATCACCAACCACTCTAAGGGAGGTCTCTTCTGTCTGGCACTGTGTTCCCTGCCAAGCAGCTCCCAGGTATAGATATGCATTAATATTCAGACACTGTATATGCATTTCTCCTAGGGTTTCAAGGGCATCACTTTTCCCTCTAGGTTTCTTAGCCCTCCAAGAGTCATTCAACTTTACTCTTTTTTCTCCTATGTGCCCTTCCTCACCCTCCCTCCCTAGTCACAGGGCCCCCATTATCCCCATCCTCCTCCCAATACCACCCACACCTCCCACCATCCTCCCTCTCCTGACTTCCCTCCCTCCCCCACCAAGGCCCCTTGCATGTCCCTCTCTCCTCTCCTCCCTGCCAAATACCCCCTTTTCCCACCTCCCCCCATAACATCTGTTTATTTTTATTATTTTTATTATTTGTGTATGACTACATTGCCTGCATGTGTGTAAGTGTACTCGTGTAATGCAATGCCCACAGAGGTCAGAGAGGGTGTTAGATCTCCTGGAACTGGAGTTATGCATGGTTGTTAGCCACCATGTGAGTGCTAGGAATTAAACTGAAGTCCTCTGCAAGAGCAGCCACTGCTCTTAACCGCTGAGCCATGACCCCACCCCGTGTTTTTCTCTTTCTTGTTTTTTTTTACTTTTCCTTCATGTTTTGTAGGAAGAGGAATACCTCTTGAGACTCATCAACAGCCATATTCTGAAAACAGATACTGATAGGGCCCGAGGTTGGTATCTCCTCAGAGTAAGAGGAAAATGGTCCTACATCCATATTACCCTCTCCAAGACTCAGGGATTCTTATGGAAGAGGATGATGGAAAGGATGTAATAGCTGGAGGAAGGGGTGGAGTATTGCATAGGATTATCCTGCAACAGACAGATACCATTTTACTGAGCTCAGCTGCACCCCTTGCCAGTGATCATCACACCTGGGCTTGTTGAGTGCTGATGCCTCAGCATAGGAGGGGGAGTGAGAATCATGGAACTCTCACCTGAATATCTCCCAAACCATTTTCTGCAATTTGATCCTAATTTCAGGTGACCTTGTGGAAGGGCCTGAGTAGATAGGCTGGGAAAAACTAAGAGAGGGGCTTTCTACTTTTATGTGGCTATGGGGAAACCATCATTCATGGGTGGGTAAAAATTTTCTTGGAGGAGATCACCCACACTCCTGTAAGTAACTCCTTACCTATTGCTCTGTAAGTAAGCCAAATAAACTCATTAGTTTCTCGGAGTGCAGTTTGGAATCATACCTGTTGATCATTTGGACCTTGGGAGGAGGGGGTGGGTGTTGGGAGCTGTTAGTGTATTATGTACATTGAGCTGTGGCAGGCTTGTTTACTGAGTTTGTGTTATGCATACCAGTACCTAATCTGCCTATTCAGGAGGAATGTGTTTACCTAATCTGCCTATTCAGGAGGAATGTGTTTACCTAATCTGCCTATTCAGGAGGAATGTGTTTACCTAATCTGCCTATTCAGGAGGAATGTGTTTACCTAATCTGCCTATTCAGGAGGAATGTGTTTACCTAATCTGCCTATTCAGGAGGAATGTGTTTACCTAATCTGCCTATTCAGGAGGAATGTGTTTACCTAATCTGCCTATTCAGGAGGAATGTGTTTACCTAATCTGCCTGCCCTCCCAAGCATCTTTTCTGTCTCTTGTGTTTTCTTTCAATCCTCACTCCCCCTTTCAGGTACTGTCCATCTTGGCTGGCTGGCACCGGCAGGTGGACCTTGTTTATATCTCCCCACCAGAAGGAATTTTTTGTCCTCTTTTGGTCTTTTTGAGACAGGGTCTCCCTGTAGCCCCAGCTGGCCTGGAACTCACTATGTAAACCAGGCTGCCCTTGAACTCACAGAGATCAGCCTGCCTCTGCCTCCTGAGTGCTGGGATTAAAGGTGTTTGCCACCATGTCCAACTCCCCAGAAGGAATTTTGACAACACTGGGCTTTTGTCTGACTTGGGCTTGGGCAGGTCCTTGTGCATGGTGTCACAAGCGTTGTGGGTTGATATGTGCAATTGCCCTGTTGTGTCTGGAGAACATGGTTTCTTTGTCATCTACCACCATCGTCTGCAGTAATCCCTGAACTTGGGAGGCGAGAGTGTTACCTAGCTGTCCCTTTTAGGGTGGAGCACTCTGTAGTCTCTTATTTACTGCATGTTCACCAGACCTTCAAAAAAGAACTAGTTTTGTGATTTTTAAATAATTTTTGTTTCATTTAGTTTCAGTTTTCAGCCAAGTATTCACTAAAAGGACCAAGTAGCACATCAATGTTTAAAACAAGACTAAGGGCCAAAATAGAAACAAACCTTCCTAGGACATTTATGTATGTTTCCAGTAGTTTTAAAATTAAATTTATTTTAATTTTATGTGTATGAGTGTTTTGCCTGCATATTTGTAAGTGCAACTTTGGGGGCAAAGCAGCAGAGTTCAGAAGAGGGCATCAGATTCCCTGGAACTGGAGTAGGGGTGGTTTTTAGCCACCATGTGGGTGCTGGGAACAGAACCTAGTTCCTCTGGAAGAGCAGGAGCCAGTGCTCTTAACCACTGAGCCATCTCTCTGGGCCCTGTTTCTAGTAATTTTGCTTTTATTTTAAAAAATATTTTATTTATTATTTTTATGTGTATGCATGTATTGCCGGCATGTAGGTAAGTGCACCTGTGTCATGCACTGCCTGAGGAGGACAGAACAGGCTGTCGGATCCCCTGGAACTAGAGTTACGGACAGGTGTTAGCTGCCATGTGGGTGCTGGGATTCGAACCTGGGTCTTCTGCAAGAACAGCCAGTGTTCTTAACTGCTGAGCCATCTCTCCAGCCCCTAATTTTGCTTTGAAAATCAGTCAGGGTTGAACTGCAGATTGCCGTCTGGTCTTAAAACAGTGCACCTCTGTTTTAGAGCTCCCATGTGCCTTTAATATCCTTTTTCAGTGTAACGTGTCAGTTCCTTTAGTCAAGCTCTGATCAGGCTGATTATAAACTACAGAATTCCCAAATTATTATTACATCTTCAGACTAGAAAACTTTCATTTGCCTCAGACATAAATTTCCTTCAGGCAAGAGAAAGGGGGTAATTCACCTTGCGCAAGCAACCTGTGGAGTGCTGGGACTCGGGCACAGGCCTCACTTCTTCCTGCCCCTCATGGTCTTCAGGGTGAGCATGCAGAGCTTCAAGTTTCCAGAGAGAACTGTGACAAATGATCACACAGGAACAACACCACTATTTTTAACACTGAAAATGGGTGCCCTTCAACGTATGCAGAAGGCTCTACTTGGGAATTTGTTTCTGATTTTCCTTTCTGAAACACCGTTTACTCCCTGGGCAGAAAAAGACAAAACAGTATCAAAAAGCCCAAGGATGGGCCATAAATGAAGATCAAAAATCACCATTTTTATAACGGAAAGAAGTTAATTTAGGAAAGTAACTGTAAATCTGAACTTAATTCTTAGACTGAATATAAACTTAATTTATTTTAAATGCTATCAACCTGATATTTAATACTTTCTCTTGAACCTAAAACCATGGCAGGCTTGGCAGCAAGAGCTTTTCCCCACCAAACCATCTCACCAGCCCCTACTGTAAGCATTGTAAGTGTCCAGGCTCATTAACAACATCATCCATCACAGAAGTTTTTGATTTTTCCCATCAGGAGTTAGACAACATTGAACAAGAGCTCCTATCACCTTTCCTCCAAACTCCTGGTAACCTCTATTCCACTTTGCGTCTCTCTGGAATTGTCTTCTAAAGTGGGGTGTGTCTTGTGGGACTGAACCCTCAACTACACCAAGTGTGGGGAAGCACTCACAGAAACACATGGAGTTGAAGAACACTGTGTGTGTCCACCAAAGAAGTAGGAATTGGTAGAGAGGAGTTCCCTCCCATTCCCCGTAATGAAGGGTTTGTCTTGAGTGGTGAGCATGAAGGGCTGGGAAAACAGTTGGGCTTTTGAACATAGTCCTAGGACTGCAGTTCTGGATTGTGCTGTACCTACACATTTAGCCATGGAAGGAACTACCAGCCTTTGAGCACAGTGGCGGCACTATTTTCATTCCCACCAGCAGCATATGAAGCTCCCTTTTGTCCACATTCTCAGCAATACTTGCTGTCGTCTGTCTTTTATGTAATTGTCCTCTTTGTGGTTAGTTTGTTTTCCCTTTTTTTTCCCAGTTAAGGATACCAAACTCATTTTACTTAATCTTCAGACAGGGTCTCATGTAGCTCAGGCTGGTCTTGAACTCACTATGCAGCTGAGGATGACTTTGAACTTCTTTTATGAAACAAAATTTTTATAGGGCTGGAGAGATGGCTTGGTGGTCAAATCTGTTTCCATTATGAGAATAAAAGCTAAATGGATTCCCATATTTAAATAAGACGTGGAAATAATGGGATTTTAGGGAAAAGATTTCAGTGTAGCTGTGCAACTTGACCCGGGTTCTTCTCTGCAGCAGGTGGCGAAGCTGGGGTACACAGATGTGGCCAGGGGTGTGGGAGTCTGAAGACCTTGGTCAGGAAATGCCTCATGTGAGTTTCAGGTGGGCAGCTGATGTCTGCAGTGCTGCTTATGCACACACACACGTTCCTGAGCACTGGCTGCTGGTTTCTTTTCTCTCACTAAAGACACATGCCAATTTCAAGTTCTCTTCCATCCTTGGTTTTACTATGGAAACACACACCCTGCTAAGCATATGGGCTTTTTTCTATTTCAATTAAAATCACTGCTTTGAAAAGCTAAAGCTAATCTTGGAGGTTCCAGACATGCTACAAGCACTGGAGAAACATCAGAGGATGGATCCTGTAGCTTCTTTCTGAGACACTGACTGTGGGTTTCACTGTCACCCCAGGCTGCCGATTTCTGGCAGGGGCCCATGCTAATTTCTGGAAGCTCTGAGAAGGAATGGGGAAACATGGAAGTTTGGATTCAGAGCCTCAAACTTTGTCAAGTTCTCAGCACTTGTAGTGTTTACTCTGGCCTTGGACAGATACTTTGTCCTCATGCAAGTGTGGCCCCGCTGAGGATTAAAGATCACTTTGGATGGAGCAGAAATCACTATTCTCCTTTGCTGTCTGCTGCTGTGTTGAACACTAGGGCCAAAAGCAACTTGGGAAGGACTTAGTGTTTATAGTCCATCAGCAAGAGAAGCCAAGGCAGGAGCCTGGAAAGATGAACTGAAGCAGAGACTACAGAGGAATGCTGCTCACTGGCTCGCTTTCCTCATTTGCTCAGTTACCTTATACAGTCCAGGCCCACCCACCAAGGGATGGACTCCTCCACAGTGGGCTGGGCTTAATTGCTATATCAATTAGCAATTAAGAAAATAGACATGCCCACAAGCCAATCCGATGGAGGAAATTCCTCAGTCGAGGTTCCCTCACCCAGGTGGGTCAAGTTGACAGCTGAAGCTAACAACGACACCCATTTTTCTGTACACTCAGCACATTAGTCCTGTGTTTCAGTCCGGTTTCAGGAGGTTCCTGAACTCCACGATGCTGAACCCCACCGTTTACATCTGTTACAACTAGCTCAGAAGGAGGAGGACAGGCTGGCACTTGACTTCAGGCTGAGCATTTTGAAACCTCTGGTGCTTTGTGTTTTGGGCCGTCTAGATGCTTGATTCTAGGTTTACTGGGAAGGTTTTTTTTTTTAATTCCTTTTCCTTCAAACTCCATTATTTCCCAAACTGTCCTTTTGGGCAATTACTGTTAAGAGCTTCAGTGCAAAGCAGCACTACATGTCCACAAAGTACCTGTTCATCCACTAACCCCGTCAATGCTTCCCTGCTCTGAGGCCACTTTGCTATGATCTGTGGACTAAGCTTCCTGCTCCCAGGATGCCAGTCCATGCATTTTTATTTATCTGCTGACCATAACTCTTAACTTTCCAAGCAGGAATATACCTAGCAAAATGCTGATGCTATTGTGGGAGTGAGACTTTTTTTCTTTTTTCCTCAATTATTACTTGCAGTGAGATCAGGACATTCTTCTTTATAACAATTTTCATTGTATGAGATCATTTTATTCAGCAACTATTAGCTATGTTTGTCCCACTATCTCCTTTTCAACCACAAAAGAAAAACAAACAAACAAAAAACCACGAAACACCCAACTTGTTTTCCTAAAGTCAGCACTCAGTACTATGCGTGGGAATGGAATGGGCTGCATTCCATTCTCCGGTCATCCTTTTTGCCTTAGTCTGAAGTTCCTGCCCTGCTCTGTTGTCCTGTGGGAAACAGATGGACCAGTAACGTCTGAAGCGGCCCCTGCAGCATCTTGCTGTCACCACAAGGGGCGCCCGCGATCCGCTACCGAGAGTCAGGGTTCTTTCTGCAGGTTGACTGGTGGGCAGATAGGGGCTAGGGTGCAGGTGGGATGTCCCCGTGCTTCCCCACCGAGCCCCTTCTGTCTCCTCGGTACCCCCGCTCCTTGGTCACAGAGTAGGGCCAAGAGCTATCCAGGAGGACTGTGCAGGAGCCCAGCCCTGGGGCCTGAGTCATACTTGGGACGCTCTCTCACTGCTGTCTGCACAGTCCCGGAAACTCAATTGAGCACAGTTTATCTCTGAAACTTGACTTGGACACACAGGACAGAGCATTATTATGCTAGATATTTACGAATGGAACTTTGGATTTGTTTCTAAAAACTAGCAATAAAATACCACTTTGCGATGGGATGGTGGTGTTCTTGCTCTTGTTGGTAAAAAAAAATATGCAAAGTGTGTTTTGT
The DNA here is from genome assembly GCF_000622305.1 of Nannospalax galili. Taxonomy (NCBI): domain Eukaryota; kingdom Metazoa; phylum Chordata; class Mammalia; order Rodentia; family Spalacidae; genus Nannospalax; species Nannospalax galili. The sequence continues at coordinate 2,622,711 of NW_008350126.1, read as the reverse complement.
CTTTGAGCCTAGTCCCAGCCTTCTGTTTTGCATATTCACAGGAAGGCTCACGTTCTAGTAAACCCTACAAGTGGCCCAATATTGTTGAAGGATGAGATGAGAGAACAGTGTGAGATTGCTTGGGGAGTTAAGAGACTACAGATAGGTCACTTGTATTTTAGGGTGGATGAATTTTGTGCCAGGAATTGTGCCAGGAAAGGATTTAAGTGGGCCCTGCCCCTGCGTGCTTCTTCCTGCATTAAGTACATGCATTTGGGACTCTGCCCCATGGGGCACACCAGAGCACTGTAGGGCACACCAGAACACTGTGGCACACACCAGAACATTGTGGCGCTCATAGGCACAGCTTCTCAGTTGCAGGGATAATCTGGGCATTCCCGGCTTGTTCAGGGTCTTTTGAAAATGTGTAGGCTTCAATTTGGGGTTTGTACTGTGCTGAATTTTGTCGGTTCAGTGCAGCAATGTGAATTTCTCAGTTCTGGACTAGCACCGGGACATGCCTGTTGAGCAGAACTCAGGCATGACAGTCTAACAACAGCAAAATGTTCTAGAAGATTCCATTCAGATCAGAACCTTCATCACCGGGCTGTCTTTCCTTGATGATTTAGTGAGGTTGGAGTCACTCCTAAACAAGAGTAGCTCTCTTTCAGGCAACACTGTCCTACGTGTCAGAAGAAATTTTAACCAGTCTTTCTGACCACCTCCATGAATCAATGAAAACAAGGCACTTAATAAAAACAAATCAGTAGGTCCTGCCACAAAGCATTTGTGGTTCTGTCGAGAAACTCAAAATGGTCAATCCTGAATACTATGCTGGTCACAATGAATTGTCAGGCGGCAGCTGTGAGGTTGAGGTAAAAAGTCAGTCATTATGGCCCCCACCTGGTGGAAGCATAGCTTCAACACCTGCCTTCTATGTAACCTTCCTTGATGTTAAAGAAGACTGACTTGATTGGGTATCTTTTTCTTTACTTTCCAGCTTTAAGTCCCTGGAATCTAAGGGAATATCCCTTCCTCTCACACTGGGCACTCTGCCTAAGGTGTCACCACCCAGGTGTTCTTAGTAGAGGACAGTGCCTGTGTCTGCAGGCAGCTGCAGTTACTGGCTTCTGAGCTGAACTGCCTGTGGTCTGGCCAACTTGCTAGATATCAGTGCTGGAGCTCACTTATCTGTTTTGATTTAGACAGTACTCTGGGCTGAGAGCCGTTTAGACAATAAGTTGGTCACCAAAGGAAGAAGGTGGCTATTGGTGGATAGTCATGTCAAGATTGTGTTTAAGTGATTGTAGATTTAAAGGTTCATGAGGCCAGATAAACTACTTCTGATCAACTCTTTGTGACAGTGAGATTTTGGCAGAAGACTTATGAGCATTATAATCCCATTAGATGAGTTAATGAGAAAGCCTTTCAAACAGGGATTTGAAATCTGTTTTTAATCAGTCCTGGTAAAGAGGCCGTGGTGGTATCTACCCACCCTCAGAGAAAATAGTAAGGAGAGGTTTGCCACAGGTTAGATAGAATTTAGGGTCCAACAGAAGAATGAGTTTCAATGTTCTGTTTTGTTGTTGTTATTATTATTATTTTTTTGAGACAGGGTCTCTCTTTAGCCCCAGCTGGCCTGGAACTCATTATGGAGACCAGGCTGGCCTTGATCTCACAGAGATCTGCCTGCCTCTGTTTCTGAAAGGCTTGGACTAAAGGTGTGCACCACCATGTCTGGCTCAGTGTTTCATTTCAATGGCTAAACTGTGTCTCCCTGTGAAGTGTCTTATGACAGTAACCATTTTTTCAGATGAGACTTTAGAACAAACTGAATTGTTCTTGAACCCAGAGTGAAGCTGTGAGAACAGCATGTGGATTGAAAATACTGCAGATCTCCTCCCTCCACACACCCAGGGCCACCCCTCCAGCACTCATACTGCTTCCCAGGAGTGAATCATTCCTCCAGGGTCAGAACATGTGAGGATGGATCCTAAGAATATCTTCTAGAATGTGCCTGGCCAGAAGCATGGGTCTTCTCTGCGATCTCCACATGTGAGTGAGATGTCCTTGTCTCTGCACAGGGGGCCTTCTGTTTCTTGATGACTACCACCATGAGCATGTGTATTTTGTTAAGTGCAACATTGTCGCTGGGTTTTTTGAGGATAAACCCAGTTAAGTAGACTAAAGTCTCTGAATCAACTAAGATTGTACTGGCATCAACATGTTACTGGGAAATACCATAACCCCATAATCACTAGAAATAATCTGCCTTTCTCAGGAAAAACTGGTTGTTTAAATTTAATACAATAACCTAAGGGGAATGTGTATTTCTGTGCTGAAAGTTTCAAAATCACCAACATGATTGCTGCCAAGAGATGACATGAAAAATTCTACAAAACCACGTATGTATTTCTGGTCTGGGCCTCAGTTCCTGGAGCAGAAGCATGGAGTAGGTCTGTTCATAATAAAGGAAATCTTCCTCTGCTTCCCAAGTGTGGTTTGTGATTCCTGACTGGGCCAGGTCATTCCTGGGTTCATTCCCAGTATATTATGACAGGCAAAGCAGGGCTTAGCAAGAGCTAAGTCTCTAAGTACCTGATAACCTTTTGCACACTACTGATGGTGGCCTTTTCAGGTAAAAGAAGGGAAGGGGTGTGGGTGGCAGGCTAGAGAGTAGAATGAAGGCATTTTACATCATTAACAGTGCATACAGTTGGAACTTATGCAGGCAGGCAAACTTCTGGAAACTATTGGTTAACTCTTTGAAGCATCATGTATATATTTCTTTCCAATGTTACTCATTCCATCTCTTTATTTTGTTATAATGAGTCTCTATCATTGAATGTAATTTTGTGGTGGTGTTTTAAATTCTTATTAAAATATTTTAAGATGAGAAAAGGTTCTTTTTTTGACTAAGTGGCTTATTTTTATTTTATTTACTTTTTTATTAAATTATTTATTTAATAACCACCATGATTAGAAGAAACATTTCATTACAGCATTAACATATCCCTCCCAAGTGCTGGGACTACAGGCGTGCGCCACCATGCATAAAATTGAATGAGTTTTTAACCTTTAAAAAAGATCTCCATTTCATTTTTAAATATACTGTTTCATACAGAAAAACTCATTTTTAAGACTACTAACAGTTAATTAGATGTTTGCACATGCGTCTCTAATCTCTATGTCTCTGATTATTACTAGTCACAGCTGGTTCCTTTCTGTGATCCTTGGTACCTGAGCATGGATATAAAATCATCAGGTAGATTTCAGTGGTGATGTTTTTCACATCTACTAATTAACGTGAAGCAAATTTTTATGCTTCTTCCTCAAATACAATTCATTTTTTAAATTTGTTGATTTTTTTGTGTATTTCATACAGAAATCCTGAACGATCTTACTCATCTATACACCCACATCCCAAATGGCACCCCCCCCCAACTGGAGCACATACACTGTCATTGCTGTTACCATCCACTGTGTTGTCGGAGCCCCCAGCCATTCCCCAGTGCTTGTCCATCCCGTGAATGTAGTCAGCCTATCTAGAGTTCCTTGTTTTAGGAAGGTAAGCTCTTCCTCATCTAGCAGCAATCAGTTACCAATATTCCTTTAGATAAGACTGGGGTCTGCTGTTCATTTTCCCAGTTCTATGCTGGATTAGTGCCTGGGAGTCTCTTCGGGTACCCTGGCCAACAACTCAAAGGAAGGTATCTTCTGTCTGGCATTGTTTCTTGTTATGTAGCATTTAGCTATACACATGGACTCTTAAAGAATTCTATTGATCACTTTAATCTTGGTTATACTTTACTTTTGGTTGTTTAAGACCATACAGTTGGCCCAGAAAAACCAATTTATTTTTACTTTTAAGGTCATTTGAGGATCTGTTCCTCAGGAGTCAAATGGGCTTGGGAGGAGCCCCTGGCTCCTTTTACCAGTTCTGCCTATGTCAAACGTTCTGCTCTACCATGGTTGGAAATGATTCCTCTGTGTCGACCTTCCTCTTTGTAGACTGGACACAGGTTCAAGTCCATCTGGTGGGGTCCCCTCAGCCTCCTTGATCAAGAGGACAGGTGACCCACCACCATTACAGGACATTTTGAGAGATGCTTATAGTCCCAGGGAACTAGTCAACCTAGGTAGGAAAGGAGCAAAAACTGTCCTTTAGGTCCTTCTGACCAAATTATTATAGGCCTCAAAGTATGGCTGTTAAACATCCAAGAAGGTTATTTCCACCAGTCTGGTACTTTTAATTACCATGTGCTATGTAGAAAAATCTTGGGCAAAGATCAAACATTTTCAGATAAACCTTGCCTAGCCATGTATTATATTCATTGAGCTAGTTGCATGTGTAATTTGTCAGTAGGTTGTTCAATTAATATGGTTCCCTCTTTTTTTAAAAAAAACTAGGCATTATTTATCTCTTGCCTTGTCTAGCCCTTCCACCATGGTTTTCCCATTTAAAGTGCCCCCATTTTTCCCATTTCTCCCTTAATAATACCCTTCTCCTATGGTTCCACCTCTCTTCAGCTCCTTCTTTCCCTTTATCCCCAAGGTTCCTTGTATACCCTCCCTTCCTCCTCCCCTTAAAATAACCCCATTTTTATCCATATCTCCTGTATTAACATCTGTTTCCTACTGTTCTTCTCTTTCAGGTTCCTTCTGTTCCTTTACCTCCCTGTTTCCTTTCCATTATCCTGGTTCCTGTAGTTATGTCTGGATACATACTCACTCAGGATTTGGTTCTAGGATCCACATATGGGGGAGAACATACGTTATTTTTTTTTCTGAGTCTGTTACTTCACTTAGTATGACAATTTCTAGTTCCATCCATTTACCTGCAAATTTCATAATTTCATCTTTCTTTACTGCTGAGTGAAACTCCATCATATAAATGAACCACATTTTCATTATCCACTCATCAATTGAGGGACACTTAGGTTGCTTCTATCTCTTAGCTATTGTGAAAAGAGCAGCAACAAACATGGATGTACAAGTGTCTCTGCAATAGGATGATTTCTTTGGGTATATGCCAAGGAGTGGTATAACTATGTCAAATGGTAGGTTCATCTGTAGTTTTTTAAGAGTTCTCCACACTACTTCCCATAGGGGTTGAACAAGTTTGCAGCCCCACCAGAAGTGGATGAGTGTTCCCCTTTCTCCACATACTCTCCAACATTTGGTATCACATGTTCTCTTGATCTTAACCAGTCTGACTGGGGTAAGGTAAAATCTTAAAATGGTTTCAATTTTCATTTTCCTAATTACTAATGATGTTGAACACCTTTTAAGATGCGTCTTAGCCATCTTTATTTCTTCTTTTGAGACTGCTCTGTTCAGCTCCTTAGCCCATGTTTTAATTGGGTTACTTCCTTTCTTGATTCTTTGTTTTTTGAGTTCATTATATATTCTGGATGGTAAACCTCTGTCAGATGTGTTGCTGGTGGAGATTTTCTCCCATTCTGTGGGTTTTCTCTTCACTTCCTTGGTTGCTTCTTTTGATGAGGTCCCATTTGTTTGCCCTTGTTTTCTGAGCAATTGATGTCCAGTTCAGAAAATCCTTTCCTACACCTACATTTGTAAGATTTTGCCCATGTTTTCTTTTAACAGTTTCAGAGTTTCAGGCTTCACATTGAGGTCTTTGATCGATTTGGAATTGACTTTTGTGCAAGGTGAAAGATGTGGGTTTAGTTTCATTCTTCTACAGGTGGAGATCCAGTTTTGCCAGCACCATTTGCTGAACATGTTGTCTTTGCTCCAGTGAATGTTTTTGGCCCCTTTGTCAAATATCAGATGGCTGAAATTGCATGTACTTGTATTTGGGTCTTCAATTTGTTCCATTGATCTCCTGGTCTATTTTTGTGCCATTACTATGTTATTTTTATGACTATACCTCTGTAATACAGTTTAACACTGGTATAGTAATACCCCCTGCATTGGTCTTAGTGCTCAGGGTTGCTTTGGCTATCCAAGGTCTTTTGTGATTCCATATGAATCTTAAAATGATTTTTTCCAATTCTGTGAAAAATGTCATGGGGATTTTGGTTGGCATTGCATTGAATCTATAAATGCCTTTTGGTAGGATGGTCATTTTCACAGTATTCTTCCAATCCATGAGCATGTGGGGGGGTCCTTCCATCTTCTGATGTCTTCCTCAATCTCATTCTTTCAAGATTTAAAATTTCCATTGTAGAGGTCTTTAATGTCTTTAGCCAGGTTTGTTCCGAGATTTTTTATTTTTTTGAAGATATTTTGAAAGGGAGTGTTTCCATGTACTCTTTCTCTGATTGCTTGTTATTGGTATATAGAAAGGCTACAGACTTCTGAAGATTAATTTTGTAACCTGCCACTTTACTGAACGTGCTAATAATTTCTAGAACTTTTCTGGTGGAATTTTTGGCATCTCTTAGATATAATACCATATCATCTGCAAAATGGGATAATTTGATCTCTTCTTTTCCAGTTAATACTCCTTTAACTTCCTTCTCTTGTCTTATTGCTCTTGCAGGAGTTCTAAGCACTTTGTTAAAAAGGAGTGGAAATAGTGGACAGTCTTGTCTGGTTCCTATTTTAATGGGAATGCTTCCAGTTTTCCTCCATTTAGAATGATGTTGGCTGTGGGTTTGTTGTATATAGCTTTAATTATCTTGAGGTATGTTCCCTCCAGTCCAATTTCCTCTAGGACTTTGAACGTAAATGCACACTGAATTTTGTCAACAGCCTCTGTGCATCTATTTAGATGATGGCTGTGTGGTTCTTGTCTTTGAGCCCATTTATATGATTTATGACATTTATTGACTTATGTATATTGAACCATCCCAGCATCTCTGGAATAAAGCCGACTTGATCATGGTAGATGATATTTTTGATGTGTGTCTGTGAGCAGTTTGCAAGTATTTTGTTGAGAATTTTTGCATTTCTGTTCATTAAGGATATGGGTCTATAATTTTCTTTTTAGGTTATATCTTTACCTGGTTTGGTATTAGAGTGATGCTGGCTTCATAGAGGGACTTTGGAAGTTCTTCCTACATTTCTTTCTTTTTGAATAAATTAAGTAGTATTGGATGTAGATCTTCTTTAAATGTCTGATAGAATTCTGCTGTAAATCCATCTGTTCCTGGGGGTTTTTTTGGTCAGGAGGTTTTGTACTACTGTTTCAATTTCCTTATATATTACGGGTCTGTTTAAGCTGTTGATCTCTTCTTGGTTTAGTTTTGGTGGTTCCAATGGTTTTAGATACCAGTCCATTTCTTTTAGGTTTTCAAATTTAGTAGCATATAGGTTTTTAAGTATTCCCTTATAATGTTCTGTATCTTTCTAGTGTCTGTTGTGATGTTTCTCGTTTCATCTCTGATTTTGTTGATTTGGAGGTGTGCTTTCTTTCTTTTGGTTAACTGGGCTAGCAGTCTGTCAATCTTGTTTATCTTTTCAAAGCACCAGCTCTTGGATTCGTTGGTTCTTTGTATTGTTTTGTTTCAATTTCATTAATTTCTCCCCTGATTTTTGTTATTTCTTCTTGTCTGCTGGGTTTGGGTTCCATTTGCTGTTCCTTTTCATTTTGAGTTGCAATGTTAAGTCATTTATTTGTATTCTTTCTGTTTTTTTAATGTAGGCACTTAGAGCTATAAACTTCCCTCTAAGGACTGCTTTCAATGTGTCCTAGAAGTTTTGTTGTGTTGTATTGTCCTTTTCATTTAGTTCCAAGAATACTTTTATTTCTTTCTTAATTTCTCCTTTGACCCGTTCCTCATTCAGGAATGTGTTGCTTAATCTCCTTATGTTTATGTAGTTACTAGGGTTTCTTCTGGTGTTGATTTTGACCTTTATTGCATTGTGGCCTAGAATGCATGGAATTATTTCAATCTGTTTGTATTTGTTGAAGTTTGTTTTGTGCCCCAGTATATGGTCAATTTTGGTGAAAGTTCTATGGGGCGCTGATTAGAAAATATATTCTTTGGAGCTTGGGTGGAATATTTGGTAGATGTCTGTTAGGCCCATTTGAGGCATGGTATTTTTTAATTCATTTGTCCCTCTGTTAATTCTCTGTCCTGTTGACCTATCTTATGGAGACAATTAATAGTCTTCTACTATTAATGAGTTGGGATTAATCTGGGTCTTAAAAGTCCTGTAGTACTGTTTTTATGAAGCTGGGTGCACCAGAGTTTGGTTAATATATGTTCATGATTGTGATGTCTTCTTGGCCAGTTGTTCCTTTGATCAGAATGAAGTGGTCTTCTTTACCTCTGCCGTTTAGTTTTAGTTTCAAGTCTATTTTGTCAGATATTAGAATTGCAATGCATGTTTTTTCTTAGTACCATTCACTTGGTATATTTTTTTCCATCCTTTCACCTTAAGGTAGTGCCTGTCTTTGAAAGTGAGATGAGTTTCTTGCAGTCAAGAAAACGAGTTTCATGCAGACAGCAAAAAGATGGGTTTTGTTTCTTAATCCATTCAAGTAGTCCATTGATATTTAAGGTTATTAATGAAAGATGTGTATTGATTCCTGTCATTTTTATTTCTGTTCACATTCTTGGTGTAGCTGTGCATTTCCATAGTTATACATTCATTAAGTTTCTTTCCATAACCCCTTGGGTATAATCATTCCTTTCTTCAGCTCTTTGTATTGCTTCAAGAACTCTCTGAAGGGCCAGCTTTGTGGACATGAATTCTTTCAGCCTATTTATGTCATGAAAGATTTTTCTCTTCCCTTTGACTATAATAGACATTTTGGCTGAGTAAAGTAATCTGGATTGATATCTGTGGTCATTTAGAACTGGAATACTTTGGTCCATGCTCTTCTGGCTTTCATAGTTTGCACTGAAAAGTCAGCTGTAATCCTGATGGTTTTCCTTTACATGTGACTTGTTTTTCTGTTGCACCTTTCAGTATTGTCTCTTTGTTCTGAACATTTCGTGTTTTTACTATGATGTGCTGTGGAGAGTTTCTTTTCTGGTCCTGTTTATTTGGTGTTCTGTGTGCTTCTTGTATTTGTATGGCCATGTCTTCTTTTATTTTTGGAAATTTTCTTCTACAGTCATGTTGAAGATCTGGTCCATGCCCTTATCCTGAGATTCTTCTCCTTCCCGTATGCCTATGATTTGTAAGTTTGGTCTTTTAATGGTGTCACACAATTCCTGCATGTTCCATTCTTGTGTTTCCTTAAATTTTTCATAGTCTTTGCTTGAGTGGTCTAGTTCTTCCATTTTACCTTCCAGTCTTGATATTCTGTTTTCCATTTCATTCATTATATTGGTGAGGCTTTCTCCTGTTGTTTCTAATTGGCTTACTGAGTGTTTCACTTCCTTCTTCATTTCAGCCTGAGTAGTCTTCAATATTTCTAACTCTTTTCTGAATTCATTAGAAGTTTATCCCTATCTCCCTTCAGTTCTTTCACTTCTCTGTGTATTCTTTAAATTCACTGAATTCTTTTATCATATTTATAATTGTTCTTTTGGGTTCCATGTCCTTTGTTATCTCTATGGGGTTCTCATTTTACTCCTCTAGAGGACTATTGGTACTTGGTGGGGATATATTAGTTTGGTTTTTCATGGGTTTTTTTTTTTTTTTTTTTTCCTCTCTGTGACTTTGACATGTGAATTTTTTTTTTTTTTTTTTTTTTTTTTTTTTTTTTTTGTAGTTTCTGGTTCTTGTGTGTGACTCAAGCCTTCCTTTGTTGAGTTTTGGTCTCCTTCTTTTTGTAAACTTTATATGCATTTGTGGTTTACTTGTTGGGCATGAAAAGCTGTTTGGCCTAGGCTTCAGGTTCTCTCTTTTGATTTTATATTGGAGTGGCCCAATTGCTTTGGTCTTGCTTCTCAGGAGTTCCCACAGAGGCCCAAGTCGGATGATGATCAGATGCTATCATGCTTTCTCCTAAGGTCTGGATCCCTCCAAGAAAGATGCTCGCCTCAGGAATTTGTCAGCTGGGCTAGCCTGGGAGCAGAGTCGAGGAAAGATGTTGGCCCCAGGAAGCTGGTGGCTGTGCCACCCAGGGAATCAAAGGGAGGTGGGGGTGAGAAGAGGCTCAAGGCCTCCTGGGAACTGCAGGGAGGAATTGGTTTGGTCTGGATGCAAAGGATCAAGACACAGTGGGGATTCTGGGCCAAGAGGCCAGTCAAGGGGTCTGGGATGCCAAGACAAGAAATGGTCCAGTATCCAGGCTTAGAGGAGAGATGGGGTGAGGGAACTTGGAGGGTGAATGAGGCTGGGGGAGTCAAGGCAAAGTAGGCGCCCTGAAACTTGCCAAGAAAAGCTGCTGGCTTCAGGAAGCTGTGGGGCTGGGCTGCCCAGAGATGCAAAGGGAAGTCAGGACTAGAAGAGGCCCCGAGGTCTCCCTGGGACTAGAGGGATCAGGAAGCAATGGGGATTTGGGGCCAAGAGGTCAATCCAGAGGTCCATGGTGCCAAGACAAGAAATGTGTCAGTCTCTGTGCTTGGAGGAGGGATGGGGTGGGGGAGCTGGGAGGGTGAATGAGGCTGGGGAAGTCAAGGCACAGTGGGCACAGCCAAACTTACCCAGGAGAGCTATTGGCTCCAAGAAGCTGTTGGGTTGGGTCACCTAGAGATGCAAAGGGAGGTGGGGACCAAGAAAAAGTTCTTATGCAACCTGAATCTTGTGTTGAAAAATCTAATAATTGTTACAGTATTTACAGATTAATCACAGTGGTTAGATCTGTGTACATTTTGGAGACCATCTACATATCTAAACTCTTTCATGTGTTTCATGGGGATTAAAGAAAACTGTGGCTTTTGTACAAGCATACACCAGATAGAAAATTAAGTAACTTTGTCTTCAGTTCAGTTTCAGTGGAGAAAATTAAGATATGTGCAGTATAAAATTTTGTTGAGGATACAAAATGGGTTGCTCACTTAAGAAGAACATGTTACTCTCAGACTCAGCATGTCTATAGTGCAAAAATATTGGAGCTTCAATTGTAGAATAAAACTATGTATAATTTATGGAGCTTCAATGGTATTTTTATACATGATATGGTGTAGAATGTGTAAATCAATGAAATGATTAGTATTAAATGATTAGCATAATTTGTTTGGCATTTACTTGATATATACATGCATCCTAGGGTTTCTAATATTTTAACATAATTAACATAACAGTAATTGCAAAATTTGGATAATTCATGTGAACAAACATGGACAGGAAAATTTAAATATTGAAAACTGTATTGTTTTGACAATTATAACAATTTGAGCAGAAAATCTGAGAATTTCATAGATTTCTATAGAGTAAGTTGACAGTTGACATTTGAATAAAAGAACTTGGCCCCCTGAAGCTATTTCAGATTTATCTGTAATCAGAGTAGTTCTCTAGCTTATAAACTATGAATATATATCTTTTAAAATCAGGCATTAGGGCAGAGCCAATACAAATATGAGTCCACAGGCAATAGTCCCCTCTGTGTCCCAAGTATTGGCTTGACAGTGTGTCAGAGATTTCAAGTTGTGGCTTATTGCCACCCACTTTGGTTTGCTGGTATGACTCACACTCAGGAAACCAGAGTTTCAAGACTACCCATTTTTAAGATTTATAGGTGCTTCACATTGGTTTGAAGTCTGTAAACCACTGCTTTATTTGTGGCATGCTCTGGTGAATGGAAGGCCAGATAATCAGAGAAAAGCAAGCAAGCCTAACCCTGACCCGGACTTAGGCCTGGAGCCAGAGGCCTCCTCAATTCTTACCTCCCAAGCCATGTGATTCAGCATGTGGAGAAGGTTCCTACCGAAAATCTCAGAGGGTGCTGTTGGGCCTGGTTCTGTGAATCTTACTACATAGAATTCTATAAACTAGAGACCATACTCTCATTTAAGGCAGCAATGCTTTGAGCTATCAATGTGTGGATTCTGAAAACTGCCCCAGTGTGGTACTTGGATTTCACTAACATCCTTGTCCAAGAAGGACAGGTGAGTCTCCTGACATCAGTGCTGCATGTGAGCCCTTCCTGACAGACAGTGAGAGGCCCTGTTCTCAATCACCTACACCCATCCCCTACCCGCCCTGGACAATCAGGACCACATAGTTATCCTCTTTCAGTGAATTTAGCTCTTTCAGTGTGTCAGGGCTGAAATATAACTTGGATATAGAGGTTCGAGAAAGTTGTACAAGGTCTCTCCAACTTGTGTCAGTTAAATTAGGGAAATGTTCATGGAAAGCCACACTAGGCAGTGCGATAGAAGGTGAAGAAATAAGGACAAATGTGGGTTCTTTACACACGTCAAGTAGTTCTACACCTTTTTTATCTTTGGGGGAGCAGGGCAGTCAGGCCATGGGAACACTCTTACCTGAGGAGTCTCCCTTCCCCAGAGGTCAGTAGAGCCCCAGGATTTTGCATCATTTAAACCACAAAGCAATAAACTTGATTATTTCTGTTCCCTGGACAAATAGGCTTCTAGGCATATTACTGGAAAAGCAAAGAAACCAAAACAACTTCAGTTATTGAAGGTTAAACTATCTCCTTCCTCAGTAAAGTGGCTTTCAATATAGTGGCTTTTCTTCTCCTTCATTGATTGTACTTTTGTGGTGCTAGGATTGAACCCAGGGCCATGAGCATTCGAGGCAATTACTCTACCCCTGAGCCTATCCCTGACATTTAGCCAACCTCTTACTCCTGAATGCTGGGATTACAGGCTTGCACCACCATGCCCTGTTTATTTGAGATGAGCTAGAAACTGGAGCTTTCAAGAACTCCATGAAGCACCCCTCTCACCATTTTGTACAGCTGTCAGAAAGGCACAGGATCTATATTTGAGTGTGGACTTTCCAGCACAGCCAAAAATGGGGGGGTGCCCATTTTCTGTAAAGAAACTGCCACCCTATGCTCTGTTAGCAAGCACAATAAACTAGTTAGGATTTTCAAAAAAAAAAAAATAGAAAGAAAGAAAAAGAAAGAGCTAATGGAAACCTTGATTATTCCACTAAAGTTGTCCCCATGTTGGCAAATACTTTGATCTTTGATTTTTTTTTTTTTTCGGTCTTTTTGAGACAGGGTCTCCTTGTGACACCAGCCAGCCTAGAGCTCACTGAGTGGACTGGGCTGGCCTCGAACTCACAGATATCTGCTGGGCTCTGCCTCCCAGGTGCAGGGACTGGGGACATGTACCCCACACCTGGCTTTAGTCTTTGATTTCTTATGCCTACTTTTCCACCCTTAAACTTCACTTTATATATATTTTTATGTAACCTGCTTCAAGTTATTTCTGGGAAAATGTTTTAAAAATTGCCTGTCTTGGCACAAAAGACCGCGGATAGCCAAACCAACCCTGAGCACAAAGAGCAATGCTGGGGGGAAGAAAGAGCAATGCTGGGGGCGGGGGGGACAGATTACTATACCAGATCTCAAAATTTACTACAGAGCTACAGTCATAAAAACAGCATGGTACTGGCACAAAAATATACACATAGATCAATGGAATATCATTGAAGACCCAAACCCAAGTACATGCAATTTCAGCCACCTGATATTTGACAAAGGTTATAAAACACACAATGGAGGAAAGACAGCATCTTCAACAAATGGTGCTGGTAAAACTGGATCTCCACCTGTAGAAGAATGAAACTAGGTCCTTATCTTTCATCTTCCACAACAGTCAACTCCAAGTGGATCAAAGACCTCGATGTGAAACTGAGAAACTGTAAAACTATTAGAAGAAAATTTTGGCAGTAACTTACAAGATATAGGTGTAGGAAAGGATATTCTAAATCAGACAGAAGTTGCTCAGGAATTAAGGTCAGAAGTCAGTAAGTGAGACCTCATTAAAAAGCTTCTGTACAGCAAAAGAAACAATAAAAAAAAGTGAAGAGAAAACCCACAGAATGGGAAAAAATCTTCACCAATGACACATTTGACAGAGGTTTAACATCCAGAATATATAAAGAACTCAAAAAACAAAGAATTGAGAAACCAAATGACCCAGTTAAAAGATGGGGTAAAGATCTAAACAGAGAGTTCTCAAATGAAGAAATAAAGATCGCTAAGAAACATCTCAAAAAGTGTTCAGCATCGGAAGTAATTTGGGAAATGCAAATTAAAACCACCCTAAGGTATCACCTTACCCCAATCAGACTGGCTAGGATCAAGAGAACAAATGATACCAAATGCTGGCGAGGATGTGGAGAAAGGGGAATGCTTATTCACTGCTGGTGTGATTGCAAACTTGTGCAGCTTCTGGAAAACAGTGTAGAGAACTCTTAAAAAACTAAACATGAACCTACCATATGACCCAGTTATACCACTCCTTGGCATATACCCAAAAGGACTCATCCTATTGCAGAGACACTTGTACAACCATATTTGTTGCTTTTCTTTTTCACAATAGCTAAGAGATGGAAGCAACCTAAGTGTCCCTCAACTGACAAGTGGTTAACAAA
>NW_008350126.1:2607733-2608268 GCF_000622305.1 Nannospalax galili | reverse complement strand
GGATGGATCTAGAAACTGTTATACTAAGTGAAGTAACACAGACTCAGAAAAACAAACAACGTATGTTCTCCCTCATATGTGGCTCCTAGCACCAAATCCTTTTAAATTCCAGGTCCTTTTAATAAGATGATTCTATACAGCAGTCCCTTCTGCATGATATAACTACCATCATCACGACTTTGGCTGAGCCTGATCACTAGTCATAGTAACAGTTGGGCTGGTTGATGGTTGTGCTCATTCATTAAGTGTCAAGCAGAGTCACTGGACCCTCACCTGAGTGTCCAGTCATTCTTCCCAGATAACTAGTCAAGACTTGGAAGACAAAAGAAAAATGAGGAAGAACCCAGTAGAGGGATGCTTTTGGAAGCCCTTGTCAAGAAACTCCAACGGACTCTCATATGAACATTTGAAAATTGCCCTGTTCTGACTTTTTTCTAGTTCCCTGTCTAGAACTTGTGATGCTAATTACTCTTACCTTTACTTCTCCTTCACATCTCCTATTCATGATTCAAGGACTTTCTTTTCCCCTTAGAGA
>NW_008350126.1:2603701-2607461 GCF_000622305.1 Nannospalax galili | reverse complement strand
GGAGCTTTTATCTAATCCTTAAAAGATTTTAGGGTTATCTCTTCAGAGGGGGGGAATGTTGGAGGGGAGGGAGTGGGCATGGATTTTATCAAAACACCTTATATGCATGTATGAAATTCTCAATTAAGTTTTTGTAAAAATTTTTTAAAAATTAAAAGAAGCTAAAAGAACAACAACAAAATTAAATCTGAAGGCAAAGAAGAAATAATGATCAGAAATGAAACTAATGAAAACACGTAAAAAAGAAAAATTATGAAACAAAAAGCTGATTGAATAACAAAAATCATTAAAATTGATAAACGTTAACAAAAGTTGCCTCTCTTTGGAATAATAAAAAATATTCTTAAAAAAAATCTGGACCTTTATGTACCCTGGGCAAAATTACTCCAACTGAACAACGTCCCCAACCTCAAGAGAAAACCTTTTTAAAAGACGTATTTTAAAATTGATCTCAGGTTTCCTGTAGTTTCAAAACGAGATGTTACACAGAGGACTCTTCTTTTAGAAAGTGCATATCTAGCTGAGTGTTCTGTGCCAGTTGCATTTTGGTATTTGGAAGACATTTTTATAATTTTTAAAACGTTTTAAGCTTGGTTACTTTTTAATTCCAAGTACATGGCATTTTATTTCTTCTTTAACTTAAAACCAGCATATAAAATGACGGAGTTCCTTATGCATGTCTGTGCGTACTTAACTGTGGTTGGCTCCCCATCTCTCTGCCCACCCCTCCCCTTTTGTCCCCTTCTGCCCTCAGTAGCTCCCCTTCTATTTTCTTTTTTGTAAAAATTATTCCTCATTTTTATTTTTAAAAACTAAAGATTCGTATTAAGATCAAAACCTTGAAATTCACTTTTTGTAAAAAAAATTTTGATTTATTAATTTTTTATGTGTATGAGTGTTTGGTCTGCATAAATGTGAATGGAATGCTTATTTTTTTCTAAAAAGTTAAAAGAATATATTTCTATAAGCTTTAATCATGTGGCCTTAAGATTTTCATTTGATGTTTAGTGGAAGAGAATTAAAGCTTAAAATCATGTTGGAGGAATCAGTCTCTCATGTTTGACTGTAATGAATTCTATTTTAATTTTTTAAAGAATTTACTACAGCTATTACCAATTACTGATGTTTTTTTTTATCACTCCCTTGATTAAATGCCTTAGCAAACCATTACATCCAAAGAGTAGAATAAGCATTGTGCTGAAAGTAGATGTCGAAAAGCATGCGCAATAAAATACAGCGAAACAAATCTGTATTAGATGATGACTAAATTAATGTGAATAATAAGAATTTTAAGCATTTACAATGTTATTTTAAAATATTACAAATTGCTGCTAGAACGTGAAGAATGAAATAACCTCTCATGTATTTTCAATTATTGAGAAAACAGATTTCTTGGGGTGAGTAGATGGTTTAGTCAGTAAAGTGCATACCACATAAGCATAAGGACCTGAGTTCACATCCCCAGCACCCATGAAAAAGCAGGGCATGCTGGAGTGCATCTGGGGACAAGGACAGGCAGATCCCTGCAGCATGCTGGCCACTAGTCTAGCCAGTTGTTGAGCTCCAGGTTCAATGAGATACCCGATCTCAAAAGATGAGGTAGAGAGTGGTAGAGGAAGACACCTGATGTCAAACTCTGGTGAGCATGCTCAGAGAGAGAGAGAGAGAGAGAGAGAGAGAGAGAGAGAGAGAGAGCTCTTGTTAGTGGTTTTGGTGTCTTGCAAGTTCATAAAACTTAATCCTTTCAAAATTGCCTTGTTTTCCTGACTCACCTCATCCCTTAAACTACCCTTCCTCTAGTTTTTCTTTCTCAATAAATGACTCTGTCACTTGCCAGGAATTTAAACCATTAACATGGAGCCATCCTTGGCTTTCTACCTCTCTACTCATGCAGAGAACACCAACACCGTATCTCCAGATTACACACAAAATCAGTTCACTTCTCTCTAAATCCACTCACCCACTAAGTGCCAGTCTAGACTCCCCTGTGTTACCCAAGGCAAGTCCTACTTTAGCTTCCCTGTCTGTGCTCATTGGTACCTTAACTTTCCTGTGCTGCAGTAAGCTATGTTTGAAAGATGCAAATCTTATGTGTACTCAGTTGTGTTTCTTACTGTGGCTCATTTAGAGGTTTCAGTCCATGATCACTGTTTCTGGGCCTGTGGCTAAGCAGAGCATCATGATGTAGGGGTGTGGTGAAGGAAAACTACTTACCTATGGTGGCCAGAAAGTAGAGAGTGGACAGATTGGAGACAAGGTATACCTTTCAAGGGCACCCCTCCTCCCAGCCACCTACTCCCTCCAAGTAGGACCAAATGATGCTGTAAAATTATGGCTCTATCAATACATAGACTTAATCATTGATTAAGTCAGAAAGCCCTCATGATCCAGGTGCTCCCTTTCTCTAGACATTATATTAGGGAGCAAACCTTCCACACAAGCTTTGGGGGACTTCATATCCAAACGGCAGCATGTGTGCATTTTTGTCATTTCCACCTGCTGGCTGCCATGCACACATCCCAGTCCTCCACACCACATCTTCCTTTTGGTCTTGTGTCCAGCTCTCTCCTCACTCAAGGCCTTTGCACATGCAGTTGCCCCACTTAGAATCCTTCTTTCTAGTCTTCCCACCTGTCTACTTTCATCATTCTGGTTTCTGCTTAAATGTCACTTCCTCAGAAAGTAAGTCCCTGCCTTGTAATCTATATCTGGCTCCTCTCTATTGGTTTGCTGCCTGGCCAGCCAGTCAGTAGTTTGTCGAGATCCATAGTGAAATCCCAGACTCACTGTGGTACTGGTGTTCCTTTCCTACTGGTCAGTGAGATAGCTACTGTTGACAGTGTCCGCTCTAATGGAAATTTCCACGTAGAAGAAGATCTGTAGCAAAAAGCTGAGGGCAGGAAACCGGGATCAAGCTAGGAGCAGCTTCTGTCTAAACCAGAAGATCCCCTCTGTCATCACTGAGGCTCAGTAGGATGCACTCGTCATGATTTGTCATATGTCTTAGTCAGTTTCCAGATCTCATATTTGCTAGAGTATAAGAGTTCATTGCTGCCTGTCACTTACATAAGCCAGTGAGCAGAGGCAGAAATTGAATCTTTTAAAACTACACTTTATTCCAAGAGCCAGCCATCTGAGAAAACACGGATTTTGAGGCTTGTGGTGTCTGTAACTCTCTCGTCATCACCCTTTGCACGTTTCCCCGCTTTTGTGGATGTCTGGACTGAGGAATGTCTTAAATACTGGGTGAAAACTATACCCCTTTGATTGTCTTCAGAATATTATTTAATTTAAACATCAACACATAAACATTTGCCCATTTGAATTCTAGTGTTCTTTACTATAAACGGATACAAATAACTGATGTTGATAAGACAAGACTTTGTCAAAGAGTTCAGAGAAAGCTGGACCTGGTGGCACATGATAGGTAGAGAATGGGCGGGAGCGAGCGGCGCAGATGGAGGAGGCACGAGCGGATGGATGAGGCACCGAGGCTCAGATGGAATCCTCAGTGGGACACAGATTTATTTCGCATGGGGCACCTTTCCCTCGGGAAGGGAAAGATGTCCACGAAGGGAAAGATGTAAGGGAACAGAAGGGAAGGGAAGGGGGAAGGGGGAAGGGAAGGAAGGGAAGGATGTCAGGGAAGGAAAGATGTCCAGGAAAGAATGTCCATGGGTTGTGAGCTGGGACTTTACATATGGGGGCTTTAGGGTGTGGAATCAGGGAGGGGGAAGCAGGTAGGATTAGGGTGTGGAAG
>NW_008350126.1:2600261-2600718 GCF_000622305.1 Nannospalax galili | reverse complement strand
GGAGAGCAGCGCGGATGGAGAGCACGAGCGGATGGATGAAGGCACCGAGGCTCAGATGGAATCCTCAGTGGGACACAGATTTATTTCGCACGGGGCACCTTTCCCTCGGGAAGGGAAAGATCTCCACGAAGGGAAAGATGTAAGGGAAGAGAAGGGAAGGGAAGGGGGAAGGGGAAAGGGGGAAGGGGGAAGGGGGAAGGGAAGAGAGTCAGGGAAAGATGTCCAGGAAAGATGTCCACGGGTTGTGAGCTGGGACTTTACATATGGGGGCTTTAGGGTGTGGAATCAGGGAGGGGGAAGCAGGTAGGATTAGGGTGTGGAATCAGGGAGGGGGAAGCAGGTAGGACTAGGGTGTGGAAGTGTCTTCTTTTCCTCTTAAGAGGAACTCTGCTTATCTTTGGAGGTCAGAGGAAAGGCAGGCTGCTTCTCAGCAGAGTTTGTAGGTCCCTGTTGGGGA
>NW_008350126.1:2599005-2599732 GCF_000622305.1 Nannospalax galili | reverse complement strand
CAATCACGGGGGGGGGGTAATACGAGTTGTGCGTGTCCCTGCCAGTGACCACAGCATCCTGTAGTCAAAGGCAGGGCGGAAACCTCCCACACACCGGTGTGATTTTGAGCAAGTAGGAATGAGTTGGGAGAGGTTCAGCAATGTGGTGCGTGACCAGCCAGTAGGAAACAAGGTAGTGGGCCTGGAGGCCGAGATGGGCTGGGAATGGAGATGAATGGAGAGGCCTAGATGAAGCTCAGGTGAATGGAGGGAGAGGAGAGAGAGAGAGAGAGAGGGAGAGCGAGAGAGAGGGAGAGCGCATGCGCATGAGAGAGAGAGAGAGAGAAAGAGAGAGAGAAGATGAGATGTTAGGGGAAAGCAAAAGATGGCAGGAGTGAGGAAGGGAAGGGAGCTGAGGTAGGGAAAAGGATTTGAGTGAAACGGGGAGGCAGGTCAGACTCCCAGGTGGGCGTGGACAGGCACAGTAACTGTGCCGGGCAGTTCAATGGTCACAGAAACCAGTCCTGTCCAGTGGCCGTGAGTGAGGTCCGGGAGTGACCGAATTTGATTGGAAAGGAGATGAAAAGAGAAATGGTGGAGAGTAGTGAAGGGGAAGGGAGAGAGAGGGAGGGGGAGAGAGAGGGAGAGAGAGCTGAATGGAACAGGAGAGGGGAGAGAGATAGAGGATGGAAGTGTACCTTAATGCTGAATTAGTGGTGTTCGCAGAGGCCAGTAATGACAAGAGAGT
>NW_008350126.1:2568046-2598623 GCF_000622305.1 Nannospalax galili | reverse complement strand
CCAGGGGGCACCTTTCCCTCGGGAAGGGAAAGATGTCCATGAAGGGAAAGATGGAAGGGAAGAGAAGGAAGGGGAAGGGGGAAGGGGGAAGGGGGAAGGGAAGGGAGTCAGGGAAAGATGTCCAGGAAAGAAGATGTCCACGGGTTGTGAGCTGGGGCTTTACATATGAGGGCTTTAGGGTGTGGAATCAGGGAGGGGGAAGCAGGTAGGATTAGGGTGTGGAAGTGTCTTCTTTTCCTCTTAAGAGGAACTCTGCTTATCTTTGGAGGTCAGAGGAAAGGCAGGCTGCTTCTCAGCAGAGTTTGTAGATCCCTGTTGGGGAGGGGGAGGGGGCTGCTATTGGAACCCTAACAGCACATACCTGTAATCTCAGCACTTGGGAAGTACAGGCAGGAAAATCATGAATTCAAGGTAGTCTTTAGCTACATGGTGAGTTTAACGGCTACACGAGAACCTGATTCAAAAAACAGTTCAGTGAACAGCAACCCCCTTGCAGAATTCCCTCCATAGCTTTTTTCTCTGATTTTTATTTTATGTGGATGAATGTTTTACCTGCATGTATGTAAACGTACCTGTGCTTGCAATGTCCATGGAGGCCAGAAGAGGATGTTGGATGCTCTGGAACTGGAGTTATAGACTGTTATTAGCTACCATGTGGGTGCTAGGAACCAAACCTGGGTCCTCTGGAAGAGCAACCAGTGCTCTGAACTACTGAGCCATCTCCTCAGCCCTCCACCCCAACCCATGTTTCTTAAGGTACACTGTGCTACACACCATACCTGGGCAGAATTTCATCAGCCTGGCTTTAAGGTGATTTTCAGGTGGTGCTTAGTAAATCTTGGTGGCGTTGTGACATAGATTTGTTAAAACCAGTACTCCTGTGAGAACTCGTAAAAACCACTGGTTCACAAACAGTGAAGTCATTTACACCCACTTTTAGGCATGAATGAGAGTTACTGTAACCTTAGTGAAGTGGACCTTAAATCCAATCAGAAAGTGGTTGGTTACTCCCATAATTTTTGTGACATCATTGCACCAATAGGCATAGCTTGCCAGGCTAGTCGTTACTGTAACTCACAGAGATTTTTAAGGATGTGACCCCAGCAAGTTCACCATGCTCTCAGGGATGGACCTGCACCCAAGAGTATTTGGGGAACATAAATTGGACTCAAGAAACTTTTCCAAAAGATAGAGAACATGAAGTGGGGGTGCGTAAGTAGGTGGGGTGGATCTGAAAGGAGAGGGTTTAAATATGAAATATGATCAAAATGCATTGCATAAAACTATCAAAGAGTCAATAAAAATACTATTTAAAAATGCAGTGCAGATGACTGGGAAACACATAAATTTTGTGCAGAAACACTAACTTAGCTTCCTTCCAGTTCCTCATCTTATAGGCTGAGGAAGGTCTAATAGGACAGGTGCAAGTGCATCTCCAAAGTGTATTTTAGGAAAGTGTCAGGAAAGGAAGACAGTGGGGGCAGCTGTGCTGACTACTTGTATCAGGAGAAGTGGTCATTACTCTTCCTCTGCGTTAAGCAGAAATGTGCTCTGTGTGTGTGTGTGTGTGTGTGTGTGTGTGTGTGTGTGTGTATACGCATCGACTTACACATTTGGTACACTAATGAAAGCACACTTAGAATTACTTTCTGATGTCTTCCATTGTAGGATCAGATGACTAATTTTGATGGAAAAAGGTCCTTGCTCTACATGTTTAATCAGAAATCCATGTCCAACGAAGGAAACAATTTCTCTGAAATTTAAAGTCAGACAGTGTTGGGATTCTACTCCACAGAGAGGGACAAATGGCAAACATGTCACCATGGAGCTAGTGAACTCATCTTGTTCCTCAACTCACTTAAGAACAACAAGATAGTGTTGTTGAAAGTGTAATTTACTGGGCTTGTTGACGATTGTGCTCATTCATTAAAGGAGGGCCAAGCAGGGTCAGTGGACCGTCACCAGAGTATCCAGCAACTCTTCCCAGCCAACTGTATATGGTTCGGCCCTAATCACACATGGCCTCCTGTATTTGGGGAGGGCTAAAGTATACAATCTGGGGAAAGCTAGGAAGAGAAGGCATGACCCATGCTGGGTAAAGGCTTTCCAGTGTGCATACCCTCAGGTCATACATACACCTCAGCAAAGCCTCAGTTATCTCACTTTCAAAATACAAAGCAAATCCTGAATCCATTACTCTAGAGTCCAGCCTTGGAAGACAAAAGAAAAATGAGAAGGAATCCAACAGAGAGATGTTTTTGGAAGCCCTTGTCAAGAAATTCCAATGGCTCTCATATGAACATTTGAAAATTGCCCTGTTCTGACTTTTTTCTAGTTCCCTGTCTAGAACTTGTAATGCTAATTACTCTTGCCTTTACTTCTTCACATCTCCTATTCACCAGTCAAGGACATTCTTTTCCCTCTAGAGATAAGACTAGAGATAAGACTCTTATCTAGAGATAAGAGTCATGCAATTTGGGAGTCTTTTAGATAGACCCACTGAAGGGGTACTAAAATTGCCTCACCCTGCGTCCCTGTTCAGCATGGAAGAAGCCAGAACAGTCTGCGTCCCGATTCCCTATTGGCAATCTGGGTAACCTCTTCAGAGGATAAGAATAGGAGGTAGGAATTGGCTAGGCAGTTAGGGTAAAAAGACTCCAAAGAAAAGTAGCCAGTTTCTTGACTAAAACTCACAGTATCCTTGGGCCTCTTAGCAACATACTCCATTCCAAAGTCCAAAAATGTCAAAAGTATTTGGGAGCATTTATCTAATCCTCAAAAGATTTTAGGGTTACTTCTTCAGAGGGGGGAATGTTAGAGTAGCCAAAAGCCCCATAAGAAAATCAAAGAAGAAAGAGTACATGAAGTTGTCAGAAAATAGTGGTGAGGAGATATGAGAGGTGTTGGAGGGGAGGGAGTGGACATGGATTTGATCAAAACACCTTATATGCATGTATGACATTCTCAATAAACTATTTTTTAAGCTAATTTACATAAAATCAGTTTTATACTTAATTTGTTCACATGATTGGTGTAAACAAGCAAGAGCAAGAACTGCCTAGGTGAGAGGGGCACATGTGGAGGAGTATGAAGGCAGCACAGGGATATCTGTACATTTGTGGAAATAGCTCAATAATTTGATTGTGCAGAGGTGCTCAATGGTATCAGCTGGTAATATTATAAAGTATTCTGTGAAAGGAGAAAAATTCATTCCTATGTTCTTCTCTGAGTTATTCTTAGTTATATTACATAGTTGTGTGTGTGTGTGTGAGAGAGAGAGAGAGAGAGAGCGAGAGAGAGGGAGGGAGAGAGAGAGGCTAGCTCTGCGGCCCCATCCCATCCAACACTGTAGAACCAAGCCTGTATTTTACTCCTGGCAGCCATGAGCTGCATTGGATTTTTCTGTCAAAGCAATACTTGCCCCATGGGAGATGTTACAAGGCCAAGTGCTTGTTCAAATTTATGTTGAAATGGCTAGGCATGGTGGTGCATGCCTGTAGAGGTCAGAGAACTGTGAGTTCAAGACTTGCCTGGGGTAGATAGGGAGATACTCTTAGAAAAGCAAAATTAAATAAATAAAGAAATAAATAACCCTTAAGCTGAATGCTTATGAAGTTCCCCCATCTGCAGGTTCTAGTCATGTGCCGAGACACAGGAAAGTGTATGGTGCGCAAACCAATCACTTGTGAGCTAGGGCAATTCAAATCAGACACATCAACTATGTATTTCTTTGAATTTCATTTTTCTTGAATATGCATTTGCAAAGCATTTGAATCTTTTTAAATCTTAGAATATTTTATAAGCATTGATTGCAGTGAAAACTTTGTATAGTTTGGAGAATTTAGAAAGGGAGTGACTGTCAAATATCAGTGACAGTTTTCACATTAATGTTGAGCCATGGCAGTATAGTTTTGTCATTATATAATATTCAAACACCATAGTAGATATATAGAATTGAAAATTTACAATCTAAAATACCAGTCATATTTTTTAGTCTGAGAATTATATCAGTCATAGGTTGTACATGGCAGCGGCTTTGACTCTTATGCTAGGGATAGGGCAAGGTCTCTGCCATTTGTATTTGAATCTTTTTTAAACAAACTTTTTAAAAAATGTATGAACAAGAGCTTTTAATTTGTAAAACTGAACTCACTAGAAAAAAAAATGAATTGTTTTTAGTGACCAAAAGGTCTAATTGCTGAGTTAACTGATCAAAGTCAGAGGTTACTAGATTGTAGCAGATTGTCTAGGGAGATGAAGGCAATGCACTTCAGATGTGCAGCCATCCCAAGGAAGAACCATGTGGACCAGAACAGCCCTGCCTCTCTGACTTTGAAAAGAAGCTTATGTTTACCAAGCACATTGGATTCAGATCTCTGGGCTTCACAGTACTTTCTCTTGAAGCCTTAGTCTAAGCTTCAGAATTTCAACTTTGTGGGAAGGAGTGACCAAGAATGACAGGGATGAACATCACTGGGAACAACTTGGCCGAATCCACCTCAGTGTGGCCCCTGGTGACTGTCTGCATCTCTTGCAGCCCTGACTGAAAGGTCCTGCCATGCCTACTGGACAGTCTTCAGGACTCCACTGCATCCATGTGAATGGAAGCCACCGACTGGGACCTGCTCCAGCACGTCACAACATGACAGGTAAGCTTTTGCACAGTTGGTAACTTCCTGCAAATGTGTACCATGTTCAGAGCCAATGGAGAAAGCAGAGAATCCTCCTGCTTGGCAGAATTACTGAGTGTGCATTGTGATTGTCATGGGTGCTCCATTGCCAAGAAGGATTAGACAATCTGTGAAGTAATTGATGGTGGTGCTTAAAAACTATGTTGCTGTTTTCTAGATATGTTCTTTCCTTGTGGAACAATTACCAGTAAATATTTTCTTATTAATGCAAAACAAAAAATATAAAATTTACTTTGTATGTCAATAAATCTCAAAGATATCAAAGAACATAGAATTTTTGTTGTGCCAGGAATTAGAACTCAAGACCTCACACATCCTAAGCAACTGCTATACCACTGAGCTGCGTTCCAAGCACTATTATTTAAGTTCTAAATATATGAAAATATTCCCTTTTACTCTTTTGAATCTTTTTCAGATATTTTCATAGTGTCAGGTTTTATTGAGGTACTGTTTACATATAAAAAATACATATGTTTAAGGCATACAATCGAGGGCAACTGAGGACTGTCTTAGCAGATGTTAAGTGCAGGCTGGATGCAGTCTCTTTTGGTTACAGTCCCCACCTTGTACACTTGGTGTCTGAATATTGTGCATCCTTCACGTTTGGAACTTTGCAGCCACTGAGCAGCATCTCTGCAGTTCCTCTACACCCGGCCTCTGAAAACCAACATTCTGTTTTGTGCTTTCAAGAGTTGACAAGTTTAGATTACACACAAGCAAATGAGTTCATTTACATTATATCTACTTGATATAACAGTGTATTAGTGTGCAACCCTGTATAAGCCATTTCATTTCCCTGAAAAACAAATTATAAAATGATCGTGTGGGCAGATAACAGTGGGTATAGATCATACATGGATGCTTCATTCTTTTGAAACTTGCTCTACCTGACATCTGTGTCTGCCAGTACTGAATCTCAAAAGCACTGAACCATCCATTGGGTCTAGCGAGTGACTTCAAGCCTGACTTAATGGAAAGGATCTCTGGGTCTCTGAACGTGCATTTCCATCCATCCCTCTGCAGTCCTCCACCTCTCCTCAGGTTAGCAGGTCTTTTCATTGACACAAAGGACATGCTTTCTTTTAGGAAGATTTTAGTGCAACTGTAATGATATAAATGTAGCAGGTACTACAATAACTGCAAAATTTGACTTGGCACATTCCTCTGTGTGTGTGTATGTGTGTGTGTGTGTGTGTGTGTGTGTGTGTGTGTACATGCAAGTCATGTGTGGAGGGTAGAAGATAACCTCCGATGTAGATGTAGTTTTTCAAGTGCTGTCTACCTTGTTTTTTTGAGACAGCGTCTTTCCCTGGCCTAGAGCTTGATAATTAGGCCAGCTGGCCAGTGAGCCACAGGGATCTTCCTGTCTCCACTTCCCAGTTCTTGGATTATAGTACATGCCACCATGCCTGGTCTTTTTCTTATGTGGGTTTTGGGAATTGAACTCAGGCATGCTTACCCAGCAAACACTTTACTGATTGAGCCATCCCCCAGCACATTAGGACATGACTTGGCACAGTCTAAGGAATTGTTCAGTGTCAACTATATGTGAAACTAATTTGGTATGCCTTTTATTCTGACTATACACTACCCAGATAGAGTTATAGTTTCCACAAGGAGGAAATCTGTATTGATAAATTCATGATGAGGGTTTATGATTAGTTTTTAAAATCCTGATGCAGTTCTTAAACCTATAAACACTTCCTGTATGAAACACAGTCTGAGTGTTCTGGCCGTGGTTAAGCCTGCAATTAATCCATCAGGTACACTTCCAATCTGAGAACCAACAAGGAGTTGGCATTCTCAAAGCTTCATACTACATGTGGACACAGTTGTTTGGGGATTTGGGGAAACTTCTTTTGATCATAAATGCTGACTAAAATGTTGTGGTGATTTGACAGAGATTGCTAAACTTCATGGACAAAGGGGTGATCCCTAATATATATGAGGAAAAGCAGCCAGGGAGGCCTTCCTATAGATCTTCACTTCCAGTGGAAGAGCAGACCTTCCCAAGACTCATCTCTGCTTGCTTTTCTTTTATCAAGCAAATGACAAGAATAATTAAAGCTAAAAAGGATTCTGGCATCCTAATCTGATATTTCTCTTCTCTCAGCAAGGTGCTTAGTGATCAATGAAGTCTAGGGCACAGCAAGAATTTCATAATTTTGGCTCAGGTTATAACACTATGGGCAGGATCCATAAATTTTGAGAAGTAAAAATATAAACCTAAGAATAGAAATGACCATAACGGGGCACATTTCAGGATTCTGAACCTATTTTGTTGATCACTGATGGTTGGAAGGTCCTATAGTGTGGATCCCAAATGGCCCCCAGAGATCCATGTGCTAAAGGCTTGCTCTCCAGAGCTGCTATAGGAGGTGGTAGAACCTTCAGCAAGTGGTTCTGGTGGACAGTTTTCAGATCATTGCAATATCTTCAAAGAAGATTGTGGGCTTCTGGTCTTTTCATCACTCTATTTTGCTTTTATGGCTAGTTTACTGTGCCATGTATTTCTTGCCATTACCATGGGGCACACCCATCAGAACCAATATGTTATGACCACCCATTGCTGGACTGGAAACCCCAAAATTGTAAGCCAAAGTAAATCTTTTCTCTTTATAAGATAGTTATTTCAGGTATTTTGCCATAGAGTCAGGGAACTGAATAATACCAGCAGGCTTGGTAAGACAAGGCCACCTTTATAAAGAAGCACATGTACCACTAGAAGACAAGGGAGCTGGTTCTGGACTGCCTGTAGTTTTCAGTTATAGTCAACAGAAAATGTTCATCATCACAGGTGAATATGCCGTCCAGGCCATGACTGCGGCTGTCCATCTGGTCCGCCTTCGCAGTCATTGCTACCGCTGCCTGGACCCCAGGGCTGGTGAGGAGACTGTGTCAGCAGAGCCACATTCAGACACAGGCGACCAGGTTCAGTGAAGCAGATCTATTTTACTGAGGAATTTACAAGCTTATATAGGGTCCCTGAGCCAATCAGACAAGGATGCAATGACTGTGCCATATATGGGCAGCCCTGGTTCTGGGACCAATCAGACAGGGATACAACGACTATGCCATATATGGGCAGCCCTGGTTCTGGTAAATCATGTGACCATGGCTGTTGTTATGCCCATGTGCTGCAAGCTGTAGATAAACCGCAACCTGGAATTTCAAGGGATGGCGACTAGGGAGTGGCAAGCCTTAAGCATCAACCCTATGACTTGCCAAATGGAGCGATAATCACAAAGTGTTCCTTGTGGCTCCAGTAGTTAGGCCATTGCCTCAGCCCTGCTGTATGGCTATCATTAGGACTTCCACTCTAGGCTCAAGCCTGTCTCCTACATCTCCCCCTTTCTTTTGCCAAAGAAGCAGTAAGTGCTAGAAGTATAGCCAAGTGAGAGTATCGGGAATGTAGGAACTTATTGCAGATTTTATCGTAGAGAGGTCAGTAGCAGATATGGCATTTTTTACAGTACAGCTGGAATCTGAACTATTGGATAACAACCAAAAGTAGGGAGTCCAGTACTGGCATTATTGGACCAGAAGGTAGGTAAATAGTACACATTCCATGCCATAGGCAAAACCATAGGGGGAAAAGGAATGGCAGCCCATACAGTTGTTGCATGAACCTGAGAATTTGCTGTAATAATAGTGCACATAATAAGAAACATAGACAAGGGATTCCCTCTAGTTTGAGGATTTGGGGTAACAATAGTCTCTGCTTGTGAAGTGAGATGCTTAAGGTCTCCCCAGGTTATCAGATATGCTGTTGGGGCTGGTCGCTTCCGTGGTCTGTGGCAGTGGACCGGTCTCTTGGTGGCCTGTAGTTTTGTCCCCTGGGTCATTTCCTCTAGGGTCAGGGTCACCATTTCCAGAGTAGGTGGCTGTGGAGGGGGGTTGGGGGGTTTTCCATTGTAGGCAATTCTATATTTTGGGCTGGGACCCAGATGGGGGCTGGAACACTGTCTGGAAATATTCAGGCATAGCCTCACCTTTGGGTTAGTGGTAAATGTGGACCCTTCCATTCTCCCATGAGTGGGTCTTTCCAACGAACCATAGGGGCAGGAGTGGGGTTGGTGAATGCTCCCCCAATGCTTTATAGCAGGTGGGAGACCATTGGCATCAAATTTTAGAAAGTTTAAGACAAATAAGGCTTGTTGTATAACAAAATTAGGATCCTTATAGCGAGGACCTCTGTTTTTGTCTCCCCCTATTTTTGTATTTGTTTAATAAGTGTTTGATGGGAGCATGCAATAATACCCTGACCCTGAGGATTGTAAGGGATACTAGTTATGTGTTTAATATTCTAGTTAGTACAGGATTGGCAGAAGACTGTAGAACATAACGAGGGCCATTGTCTGCTTTTATTTGCCAGGGGACCCCTATGAGGACCATAGCATGTTTAACAGCTTTTATAGCATGGAGCAGTCTCTCCAGAGCAAGCCAAGGCAAAATGGATATTGGAATAAGAATCAATAATATGATGGACATATTTAAGATTGCCAAAGGATGGAAAATGTGTTATGTCCATTTGCCAGATTTTATTAGGTCTAAGGCCTCTAGGGAGGGTTCCTGTAGGTTGTAATGGTCCTAAAGGTATAAGGGGGCACAAGAGGAGCAAGCATGAACCAAATGTTTGCAGCTCTGTATCAGTAGAGTAGGCAAGAGTATATGTATAGCCTGGGGGGAAAGATGGAATTGAGCATGTAGATCCCTAGCTTGTTGTAGGATAGTGGGATCCAAGGTAGCAGTCATTACTAGTTTACCAATGGTAGCATTCCCTTCTGCCAAAAGTCCTGGAAGATTAGTATGGGAGCATAGATGTTGAACGTACCAGGGGGTAGGGCATTGTTCGAGTAGCAGTTGCAAGGAGGAGAGTAGTAAATCAAGGGGGCTACCGTGAAGTCTAAAGGCTATGAAAGCTAAGCTTTGTATGGTCTGGACCACATAAGCACTGTCTGAAAATATATTGCACAGGGTTGTGGGAAAGTCTTGAAAGGCTTGTAACATAGCGGACAACTCTCCAAATTGTACTGATCCCTGAAATGAAAGGATCTTTTGCGAAGAGAGCCATTCCTCATGGAAGACCACATAACCAAATTTATTTTTGCTGGAATCTGTGAAGTTTAGAGGAGCCTCAGGAAGGGGTTTGCATTTAGGAAGTACTTGGGAAAATAAAGACAAAGGAAGCTGTCTTATTCCCTGGAGGAGCCTATGTTTGGGGTAATGATTATCATATTTTCCCTGATAAGTTAGTAGGAGAGTTTGAAAACCAGGATTATCAAGAAACAATGTTTGGAGCATGGGAAGTGGAAGGGGGAGGACCAGCGACTCTGGTCACCATATAAAAGGTGGGAGGTTTGAACGAGCTTAAGGGCTATAATTGCCAGGCCTCAATTACAGGATTAACTTTATGTAATTGACTCCAAGAAGAGTGGACCCATATCAATGGTCCCTGGGCCTGCCAAAGTGCTCCCATAGGGGTGTTCTTTGTTGGAATGACTAAAGCCTGGATAGGCTGGCCAGGTTGTACCCTATTAACAAATGCTTGAGACAAGTGTGTATTTATTATTGCTATAACATGTCGAGCCTCAGGTGAGACTTTGTGGGGAATGGAAGCTGTATCAGCACCTTGCAAGAGGTCAAAGAGTGGTGTAAGCTCTTCTGTGGACATGGGTAGAAAGCCCCGTATCCAATTTATGTTGCTACAGAGGGTCTGTGCCTCAGAGAGGGTGATCTTATCAGGTAAGGTAAGAGCAGGAACTATAGGGCAGATGGCATCCTGGATAGAATGACGCAGAAAGGTATATGGGGCATGCAATTGAAATTTATCTTCAGCAATAGTGAGGCCCAGTGCTTGGAGATTTAAGTTTTGGAAAAGCTCCTTGTAGGATCTTAGGGTCCTTATGAGCAAGAAGAATGTCATCCATATAGTGTAAGATATATATCTCAGTCAACAAAGGCCTGCGTGCATGGGCCACAAATATTGGCAAATGGTAGGTCTGTTTTTCATGCCTTGTGGAAGGACCTTCCATTGATAACGTTGGACTGGGAGATTATGGTTAGTGGAGGGGACAGAAAAAGCAAAATAGGGCTTGTCATCATCATAGAGAGGAATAGAAAAGAAGCAGTCTTTTATATCTATTATAATGATTGCACATTTTTTAGGAATAGCGGTCGGGTGTGGCAATCCTGTTTGTAATATCCCCAGGGGTTCCATCTGATCACTGACAGCCCTTAAATCATGTAGAAGTCTCCAATTTCCTGATTTCTTTTGAATGACAAAAATAGAGGAATTGTGGGGGCTAAGAGAGGGCTCTATATGACCCAAGGACAATTGTTCCTGGATTAGTGTAATTAAGTGGGGTTAACTTATGGGAAGGCTCCAACTTGGAGCCTTCATTTTCCAAGTTAGTTTAATGGGGGGTGGTTTGGGCAACAGGGCAGTGGCTACTAGAATTGGAGGTAGGGGCTAGATGCATTTTCTGTCCATTGGTTAGTTATGCAATCATCATAAAAGGCCTTGTCATCAGTGGTTAGAACAACATCCATGCTAGTAAGAATATCCCTTCCCCACAAATTATGAGGAAGTCCTGTGGCTAAAAGTGGCTTGATTGCTCCAGTGTTGCCATCTGGATCAGTCCAGACCACAGGGTGTTGGACCTGCTGAGTTTTTTGTAAACCTCCAACCCCCTGTATGGGAGGTTCAGGCCTGCAATGCCAGTGGCGCAATGCCTCCTCCTGTCTGATTATTGTAACATCAACTCCCATATCAATTAAGCCTTTAATTCTATGTCCATCCAGGGTAAGCTGCATTCTAGGCTTATGTAAGTCAATAGGCACCATCCATTGAACGTGGGGGATGGGAGCCCCTATTTCCTCCCTTTGGGGCGTGGCTGAGAGGTGCCCCACTGACTTTTAAAGGCCTCCTTTTTATGGGGTTGCTGCTCACATCCATCTTAGATCTGCATTCTCTTGCCCAACGAAAGCCTTTCTGGCACTTTGGACATTTGGATGGAAGAATTTGGTTTTTCTTGGCCTCCTTGATAAGTTTGTTGGGACAGTTGCAAGACCAATGGTCCTGTCCCCCACAAATCCAGCATTTGGTTTTATCTGTACTCATCAAAGACTGTTGAGTGGCCATAGCCTCTGTAAGAGCAGTGGCATGGGCCTGAGCTATCCCAACAAACTTATCAGTGGTAACAGGAAAAAACTGTGGGATGTCCCCTCCCATTCCAGACAAAAGGGAGGTTGGTGGAAGAGTTTTCCAGACTTCCTCCCCAAGGTGGGGGATAAAGGGGAGGGGCTCCCTCACAGGCACCATATGATGGCGGCATATGGCCATCACCCTGTAATGGTGGGGCCGAGGGCAGGGCAATTTCCTGTTTTTTACTAAGAGTGTCATCAAGACATTGTTTTTGCTCTTTTGAGTCTTTGACAGTAAATACTTCCGTTTTGTCAGAGCGAGGCTCTGGTACTTTCACTTGTGCTGAGAAAGCTTGGGGCAAGTTGTCCTCAGCATCCTGTTGTTGAATTTGTTTATCTATCTCCTTTAAAATAAGATTTTCTTGTTCAGAGGAGTCAGGAGAGACTCCCCGAAGAGAGGGCAGAATGGCAGTTACAGTAGGATAGAATGATCCAG
This sequence comes from Nannospalax galili, assembly GCF_000622305.1. Lineage (NCBI taxonomy): Eukaryota > Metazoa > Chordata > Mammalia > Rodentia > Spalacidae > Nannospalax > Nannospalax galili. The sequence continues at coordinate 2,586,290 of NW_008350126.1, read as the reverse complement.
ACTGAGTATCCCTCTCTGACCTCCCTTTTTCTTGCTAAAAATAATACATGAGCCCATTGTTCAGGATCCCAGCAGCAGGATTCTGTAGACCAAGGGGCAAGAGCTAATCCTTCATCTAGCACCTTAGCTACATCCTTTTCTGTTACCTTAATTCTCCTGTTCCTGAGGAGAGAAACCAACGCTGTGGCACGGGGGCCGGTGGCAGCAGGATGACTATTCCCCATTCTGGAGGTCACTCACCCTGCAAGACATACCCAGAGGGACTCAGGAGCCACTTAAGGAGATGATTGGCGGAGACAGGAGTGACATGCCAAACCGAAGACTGCAAGCCAAAAGAGCAGGAATGCAAGGATGAGGGGAGAGATCACCCACGTTGAAAAAGGGGTGAGAAAGAGGGCATCCCATGCCCGAACCCGAGCCCCACGTTGGGCACCAGCTGTGGCCATCTGTCTGGGTCTGATCTACCTTCACAGTCATCACTGCCGCCGTCCAATCCTGGACCCCAGGGATGGTGAGGAGACTGTGTCAGTGGAACCCCATTCAGACACAGGAGACCAGGTTCAGTGACGCAGATCTATTGTATTGAGGAATTTTCAAGCTTATATAGGGTCCCTGGGCTAATCAGACAAGGATGCAATGACTATGCCATATATGGGCAGCCCTGGTTCCGGTAAATCATGTGACCATGGCTGTTGTTTTGCCCATGTGCTGCAAGCTGTAGATAAACTGCAACCTTGAATTTCAAGGGGTGGCAACTAGGGAGTGGTGAGCCTTAAGCATCAGCCCTAGGACTTGCCAAATGGAGCGATAATCACAAGGCATTCCTCTTGGCTCCAGCAGTCGGGCCATTGCCTCAGGCCTGCTGTATGGCTGTCATTAGGACTTCCACTCTAGGCTCAAGCCTGTCTCCCACACATGACAAAATAGTTGTAAAAATTTATGAAATCCCATTTGAAGTTTGTTTTCTGCTTTGCCATGTATGATAATACTAATTGGATATAATAACTTCCTCATAATTGTTGTTATCCTTCCAAGTCTGAAGGGGGAGGTTGTTATACTCAGAATGCTCAAAAGAAGAGTCCGGTGCTAGTCCTTTGACTCCAGTTACTATTCAGAAATATTAGACATAGTACACAAGCAAGACTTTCTAGCTCTACAGAAAATAAACAGTCTCTAAATGTTGGAAGGAAAGGTAAAATAGACTGGATGCCTTCTGGTCAACTTATATCTATAGCCATGTCCCTGAAAACTACCTGGATATGAATTCTTTCTTTCCCCAGTTGACCATATTTACCTTACTTATTTACTTATGTGTGCCAAGTGCTGATGTGAACCTAGCCAGCAGTGTGAATCAGGACAATATCCCTCCCCTGTGGCATGCAGGGTTTGGGGGAGGGACCTGGAACTCACATAAATGAGTCAACACAGGCAGTCTCTCAGAAGACAGGAGGCATTCAGGCTACTTAGGGGTGCAGTGCAGTTTAGGGCAGAAGGACAAAGAAAGAACTGTTTGAAAATTCCATTAGAGTCAACTAGGAAAGAATCCACCTTTGAAGAAACCCTACGAAGTCTTCAAGCAGAGAACACCAGCGAATTCAGCACTCTGGAACTACAGGGGCTGGCCTGTTGGGCAGGTTGATGAGGAGGGGCCTAAAGAGTGGGTATATAGGGCAGCTGCTCCCAGTGCATGAGAACTGGCCCCCCTGCAAAGTGCTGTGAGGCTGAAAGCCAAGGCAAATAAATTTAGTACTTCACAGCCCAGGTTACTGGGGAGTGGCTGATAGACGTTGGTCCTGCTTGGCAGCAAGGCTCTATGATTTGGGTCAGAACAAGGGTGTATTTATTGGTTAGGACGAAAGCAACTTCATCTAAGCTAAAATGTACCATGTTTACCTTAGTCTAGTATCAAAGAGTCAAGCCTGTTCCTAGTGCCAGAGCTGGGTTGCAGATCTTCATGTTTATGATAAATATTCCTGCTAGGACCAGCAGTTTGGATGTGAGTGTGAAAATGGAAACCAAGAATAATTTGTCTCACCAAAATCCTGGACCGATGCAGATGTGTCTGTGGAGCTAGGGAAACTTGGTAGGGATGTGTTTAAAGCAGAGCACAGGTTCCAGTTAGGATATGTAAACTTGGGCTGCTCTCGGCTGTCCAGGGAAACAGTGACTGTTGATTACAAAAACATGCATGGAACTAAGGCCAAGTGCTTGAGGAAGGAAGCCCACAACCTGTGAGTTTCAAGTACATGGTCAGCATGGGCCAACTGCAGGCCATAATTGACCACAGAGCCCACTGCCTGCAGGTGCTGACTTCCCATTTCAAGAAGTCCTGGCTCTCGGCTCACCATGTGATAATAAGCCCTTATAGCTTTTAGTTCCCTGGAGCTGGCAGCCATTGGCTATAGTCACAAGACTCAGGTGTCCACAGCACCCAGGTTTAAACCTGAAAAGGAAAGTTACTTTTCTATGGTGCAAAGAGTAAGGTCCGCAGCTGCTGGTCTTTGTTCAAAGTGGTGAGTGATGTGAGGCCTTCTCAGATGGGTACCTGAGGGGTAAAGGATTCTTTAGGAGGCCCTTAGAATGAGATGTTCCTCACTGTGAAAGCAGAGACAGCTTGTGGTTGTCTTGGAACTGACAGCTAGCAGCTTAGTCATACACAGGTTATTATTTCAGTTTTTTTTCCTCTGGACTGAAGGCGGCAGGTGGCAGCATCCTGAATAATTAGGGAAAGCACTGGCATCATGCAGTTCTTTCAGGACTCAAGACTAGGTAAGTCTGTTAATGACTGATTTTTTTTTTTTTTAGGTAACTCTGGAACATTCTGCTTTGAATTCTGTATATGTTGAAGCATTTCTGTTGTCAGTATGTCCAACCCTGCTGTCTTCATGAAGCCTCTTTGGATTTCTGCTGGCTTGTGGCCTTCTCTAGTCAGACATGTTGGGTAGGAGCAGAATAGACAGTGGCAGTGGAGTTCCCTGAGGTCAGTTTCAGGCCTGTCTCTCAGCAGCTCTGAGTCATTTAAATTGTGTGGAGTCTTTAGCGTTGAGGTATTAACCTCTCTAGGATTTAGTTGTGTGGCCTCTGTAAAGTGTGGGACATAAATGCAGCGTATCCACAACTCCAGTGCATTGAATTTATAGTTAGGTCTTGAAGGTTTGGCACTTATTGTCAATTGCTGCCAAACAGAGCACGGAACTAAGAGTAGGTGTGCACACAGTGAGAAAGCTGACTCCAGGGGGTGAATCAGGGCTGTAGGTACCAGAGAAGACAAGGCAAACAGCCCAGCTTTAGTCAGCTGCTTTAAAAAAATCATGCAATGGGTCAGGGAGTAAAACTCCTGTGCTGTAACACGTCTGTCTATTCTAGAATCCCAACACTGCCCAGGTCAGTAAAGAATTCTACATGAAGGCCGGTGTGCTCCTACTGATTTACCAATGATAACATTTACCATTCTTTCTATATAAACAGTTAAAACAGCAGTAGCAATAAAAGCAAGTATTTCGATGGGATTGGGGGGAAGATGGAAGGGGAAAAGAATTTTAAACTTGCTAAATGTTTTCTGAAGAAACAAAGGGAAGTTCATTATCTATATACACTTCAGACGTGTGGATTCCTTATGTGCTTCCACTGCAGAAATTTTAACACAAACTTAAGGGAGACAAATTTATTACAGACTGTTGTAGTCCCAGAAACAGAGTCATTGGGTGAGAAACAGAGTCAGTGGAGCCCAATATTCCCTAAAAAGCTGTTGCCTTAATTTGCTTTGTGTTATCTGTAGATAGAAGTGGATGTGCAGGACATGGCTGGTACCCTTGTGTAGAAGGAGTAACCAGCACGCACATCTTCAGCTGGAGTCTTCATTAGAACAGTGCAGTGGGAGTGGGACAAAGATGTCACAGTGTGGGAAGCACATAGCTCTGAGGCTCATAGGCGGAGCTGGTAAGTGGCATTTCTATTTTATATTTATTGTTTAAATTCTCAGAAATTGGGGCTGGAGAGATGGCTCAGAAGTTAAAAACACTGGTTGCCCTTGCAGAGATTCTGAGTTTGGTTCCCAGTGTCCACATGGCAGCTAACAACCTTTCATAATTCCAGTTCCAGGGGATCTGGTATCCTCTTCTGGTCTCCACATGCATTGCATAGCACAAGTATACTTACATGCATGCAGGCAAAACACTCATATACAAAAAAAATAAATAAATAAAAATAAATAAAGTCAGGCATGGTGGCACATGCCTTTGATCCCAGCACTTGGGAGGCAGAGGCAGAGGCAGAGGCAGGCAGATCTCTGTGAGGACAAGGCCAGCCTGGTCTACATAGTGAGTTCCAAAGCCAACCAGGGCTACATAGTGAGACCCTGTCTCAACAACAACAACAACAAAAATCTCAGAAATCATCAGAAGACAAGGATTATATCAATTACAAGCGGATCCTGGGACAGCAAGGCCAGGCCCATAGTTTAACATCCCTTTTTGTGGTTTGATTTTGCAAGAAGACTAGGGAGAAAATTGTATGTCTAAGACCTTGCTAACTTTTTGGCGTGGGTATCTTCAACGTCTCTGAACTACAGATAATTTGAAGGGGGATATATCTGTGGTTGCTAAGGAGGAAGTCATGTGGCAGGGTAGGTGCTCTGGGGGACCCTTCACTCACCACACCCTGAATGCTGAGGGCACTGAGGGTTGTAGCTGAAGGGAAGAGGGAAGACACCCAAATAGCTGACAAAGTGGAACTGTGCTCCTGCCATTGAGGCGCCTCCTGTTCCTCTTCATTTCAACCTCTTCATTTCTTTGCGTGCCTTTCCGAATTATTCACTGTACAAATTCTAGATGTGACTAAAATAAATGATCAATGGAGCCAAAGGCATTTCATATTTTCCAAAGCATTCAAAGGTTCTTAATTGATAGAGAACATTTAAAACTGATACGAATGGAAGATTGCTCATTTCTGTAGAATTTCTTTGTTCTTCAATCTCTGAAAGAATAAATGCTGAATGGTTATATTTCTTAATTGGTATTTTAAATATCTGTTTAGGTAAAAGGATATTCTCCCTAGAGATAAATTTTCAACATATTAAAAAGGGAAAAAATGGCTGACACTGATACCTCCTTTCTGCACACATCCCCTGGGCCCATGGAGGGGGTTATGAGTTTACAATCTGAGAGGTCACAGTGCCAAGGTCTCTGTTTTTTGGGAGTCTTCATGAGGAGGGGGAGCTTTGAGTTAGGAGGAAGCTGAGATGCATTCCATGTAGTAGGGACCATGGAGACAACCTGAAAGTTCACCCTGGAGAGGATAAGCACTCTGCTCATTTCATGGCACTTTCTTTTTCTCTCTGGCCTACTTGCTGCTGACCAGGGAGAGCTCCCCCCACCCCCCGCCCACCCCCAGGCCTGCACACTCAGCCTCCCTTCCTGGTTGTCCCTCTCCAGGATGAGATGGCAGTCATGCTGCTAGGAGTGGGAAGGGGGATGCACCTTCATCTTTAGGGTAAGTGTAGAGTTCAATGGAATAGAAGTGGCTCCCTGTTCTGTCCTTCAGTTTGCAGTGCCCTGAGGAGAAGGTGGTGGTAGAAACCTGAGTTGTGGCTCACAGTTGTTCTGAAACTGTTTCACCTCAGGTAAAAAGAAGGTTTATCTTTCTCTTTTCTTTAATTTCCAAATAAACAACATGACATTCAGCAGAAGAAGAGCCCAGAAATGTCTTGAACAACTTTTAAGACCTGATAGAAGTGTTTGTGAGTCTTAAATGCTCCTGGAACTTTACACATATGAACTTACAGCAATGGTGACAGCATACACACATCAATGCAAACACAAGCAGACAAAAACCCAGCAAAGGGGACTGGAGAGATAGCGGTTAAGAGCACTGGTTTCTCTTGCAGAGGACCTGGGTTCGATTCTCAGCACCCACAGGGTGGCTAACAACCATCTGTAACTTCAGTTCCAGGGAATTTGACTCCTTCTTCTGACCTCCAAAGGCATTGCACAACACAGATACACCTACCTACATGCAGGCATTACACTCATACATATTTAAAAAACAAACAAACAAACCCAGCAGAGAATTGTGGAAATGGGCAGCAGTCTCCAATCTTAGCCGAAGAACTATTGATTGCTAGGTGAGGAAGAGCTGATCTTCTTTAAGGGAGGGACTCTAGATAGGCTGACTAGACCCTAGTGGATGAACTTGCACTGAAGGACATCAGAAGATACTAACTTAACTTGATAGGCCTTAATGTAAATGACATAATGCATAAATCCAGTCAGGGGGCAGGTGGGGAGTTATAGGATGGCACCAATGGAGAAGAGGGTATAAAGATGATTAAGATGTTGTGTATGAGATACACAAAAATTTGATAGAAAAAGAATATTGATATTGAAATACAAACTTGTGACTAGAGTATCAAATTATATTCAAATGTGTTTAGAAATGTGTGACACAGAATAGAAATAGCATCCAGCAGTCAGATCAGTAGAGGGAAGACTAAAAGTCTGGGTTAGGTGGGGCAGGTTGCTCTGTGGTAGAATCTGCTTATCACTCTACTGGAAAGAAAAAGAGGGGGGAGGGGGAGGGAGAGAGGAGAGAGGGGATTTAGTATCTTTTTATTTATGTTATTACTGTTAGATATTTTATTTCATTTTTATTAGCATATATAAGTTGTACACAGTAAGAGATTTCATTGTGACACTTCCATACATGCATATAATATTCTTTGGTCATATACATCCCCCTATATTACCCTTTCTCATTTCTTATCACTAGATTCCTCCTTTACTTCCATGTCCTCTTTATTTTCCTGCTTGGATTTCCTGCTTAGATTATCTCTGGTTCAATTTTCTTGCAACATCATGAATTCATTCCTCTTTATGAGTAAATATAACTCCTTTATGTATGTCTAACAAAAATATTTTTATTAATTCCTTAAGATTTTCATACAATGTATTTTGATCCTATTCACTCCCCCACTCCTCCTCATAATTCCTCTCAAATCTACTCCTACCACCCTACCCACCCCAACTTCATGTCTTCTCTCTTTTTTTAATAACCCATCAAGTCCAGTTTCTGTGCCCATCTGTCCAGTTTCTCCTGGGTGTGGGGCTATTCACTGGAGCATAGTCAACTTGTCAGGATCCACATCCTTAAAGAAAATGACTTTCTCCTCCAGAAGCCATCAGTGTCCACAGATCCTCAGTTAGGGATAGGGGCTCATGAACCCCATCCCACTCCATGCTAGAATGCCACCTGGCTTGATCTTGTGTCGGCACCCACAGCTGCTGTGAGTTCATGTATGCAGAGGTCCTGTCATGTCCAGAAGATTCTGTTTCACTCTGGTCCCCTCTCCCCTCTAGCTCTCCCAGTCTTTCTGCCCGCTCTTCCAAGATTGTCCCAGAGTCTTTGGGGAAGATTGTGATATAGATGTCCCATTTGTGACTGAACACTCTGCAATCATGTATTTTCTTCACTTTGTTCAGTTGTGAGTTTGGGGGTTAACAGCCATTCACTACACAAAGACACTTCTCTGATGAGATCTGAGAGCTGCACTAATCTATGTGTGAGAGATACAAATTTATAGGGCAGTTTGATATATGTCCCTTTATCAGAATAATAGTAGTTGGTTCACCCCTGTGACCTGTAAGCTCCCCAACTATGGGTTCTTGGCCAGACTTACAGTTCTAGGAATGTGTTTCCTCCTGTGGAGTGGGCCTTAAATCCAGTCAGAAAACAGCTGGCTACCTCTCTGATATGTGTGCCACTGTTGCACCCATGGGCATGTCTTGACATGTTGATTACTGTTTTACTTCCCAGAGTTCACAGCTGGGTAAGACTTTTGATAACTTCCCCACTCCCCAGCTGCCTACATAGCACATTCCAGTACTATGAGCTAGCAGGAAGGGAGGAAGCTTCCTTGTCAGTACCAACTTGATTTCTCCATGTCCCGTGAGCAATGTACCACATTTTCCACCCTTTAGGCAATGCTGGGTACCTAGTTTGATTCCATAACATGGCTGTTTTGAATAGCACTGCTGTAAGCATGGATGTGTGGGTAGCTCTGTAAACTGCTGACTCCTGTGCCCTTGGCTATCTTTATGGACATACAGCCGTATGTTTTTAGTTTTTTGAAGAATACCCATGCTGGTTTTCATAGTGACTCTGTGAAAACCAGGGTAGATGTTCTTCTTTTTTAAATATTCTGGATATTAACTTCAAGTATAGCTGGCAAGAATTTTTTCTCATTCTGTAGGCAATTTGAAAGTTTCAGGTCTTACACAGCAGTCTTTGATCTACTTTGAGTTTATTTCTATACAGGTGATAGATAGGGATCTAGTTTTATTCTTCTACATGTAACCATCCAGTTCTCCCAGGTACTGTCTTTCTTTCCTATGCACACTTTTGACCCCCTTACCAACAAGCAGATGGTTGTAGCTATGCAGGTTTATTTCTGGACCTTCTCTTCAGTTTTCTTTGTCCAAGTGTCTGCTTTGTGCCAGTGAGCATACTTTGAAGTCAGGTAGAATGATCCCGCCATCAGTTTTCACTTTGAGAATTTGGGGTCTTTTGTGTTTCTCTGTGTATTTTAGGATTGCCTTTTCTATTTCTGTAAAGAATGTTAATGGAATTTTATGTGAGATTGAATTGGGTTTGTCTATCATTTTGGAGAATATGGTCATTTTCACACTATTAATTCTGCCACCTCATGAACATGAGAACTTTTCATTTTCCAGGGTCTTCTAAAATTTCCTTCTTCAGTGCTTTATAGTTTTTACTGAAGATGTCTTTGGTTAAGTTTATGCCTAGGACCTGGATTTGGTTCTCAGTACCCACATGGCAGCTAACAACTGAAGCCCATAACTTCAGTTCCAGGGAATCCAATGCTCTCTTCTGACCTTTGCAAGCATTGCACAACATGGGTGCACTTACATACATGCAGGCAAAACACTCATATACATAAAATAAAGACAACAAAATTTTAAAAAGAAAGTCATAAAGTATCCATAACATGGAGATACCAAAATGCAGCTCTTGGTAATTGGTAAGTGAAATGGACAAAATTTAGTAAAAATATGCAATAGACTATAAAAAATTAAGTTGATTTATTAGACATATAAAAGGAAAGAATAAATACTTTTCTCAAGCACACATGGCACATGTTACAAAGTTGACATCCATATCCCACAAAGTAAAGCTCAAAGACTTTTATAAGCCATAATATCATAGGAGAGCAATATGGCTCATTGGCTGTGTAAGACAGATAATTTGAGTTCCATCCCTGGAACAAATGATGGAAGGACAGAACTGACTCCTGTAAGTTGTCCTCTGACCTCCACATGTATACAGTGGCATGCACAAAACCACAGTCATACACACATCTCTCTCACACACACATACACACACACACACAATTAGAAAAAGTCTGTTAAAAAGTCATATCATAAAGATAACTTCTGTGATTATAGTGTAATTTGTTAAATAATTAATAAAGATAAAATATATCCTAAGCAATTAAAATACAAATGGGTATAAATAAGGAAATAATGGTTGCATTATTCATAAATAATATTATTCTGGTAAAGAAAGCAACAGAGAATGCATAGAAAATAATTGAAACTAATGAGAGTTTCATAAAGTTGCTGAATGTCAGAACTACTGGGTTCTATGAAGACCATATTCCATTAAATTATAAAAATCATTTGTAAAAGCATTAAAGGGAATCTTGAAATAAGGATAATAAAACATGTAAGATTTTTTGAGGGCGTGGTTTTGAGACAGGGTCTCCCTGTAGCCCCAGCTGATCTGGAACTCACTATGTAGACCAGGCTGGCCTTGAACTCACAGAGATCCGCCTGCCTCTGCCTCCCAAGTGCTGGGACTACAGGCGTGCGCCACCATGCCTGGCTTAAAACATGTAAGATTTTTATGCAAAGGACATCATTGAACTCGATAATGAAAATTTAAGATCAAAACAGAAAGGAATAAGAAAATTAGGTATTTCTCCTTCAAGTTTTTCAAATTTAATTTAATTCTAAACAATGGCAAATATTGGTTTATATGTCTTTGATAAACTGGCTCTAAAATTCATGTGGAGATAATGGGGCAAGGATGCTGAGACAATTCTCAAGGTGGAAACGGGGTGGGGAGGCCAGATGTACTGGACATCAATATGTGTGTCACAGTGTGGATAGCCTGCAGTCTGAGTTTGTCCAAGGAAGAGCATGGACAGGGTGAGACTCAGCAGAGAGCTTGAACTTTCACACTGTGTAATTCTGGATGGTAATTATTATGTCGTTTCCAGCCCCTCTTTTACCAGAACAATTATGAATTGTGAAACTTGATCATTATCTTTCCCCTGTAGCTTTCCTAACAACCAAACGTCTATTTTCTCTCAGGAAAGCACTCTTGAAAACAAGCATCAAGAATAATTTCTAGAGCACCAGATACTCAAAGTAAAACAGAGATGTTTGTAAAGTCTTCTTGCTCTTTCAACCAGTCTGATGACCATGGTACAATGACTATCCCACATAAAATGTGAGCAGTTGAGAATTGTTATAAAAAATACTTTCACTGGGCATAGTGGTGCATGCCTTTAATCGTAGCACTCTTGAGGCAGAGGCAGGCCGATCCCTGTGAGTTCAAGGCCAGCCTGATCTACATAACGACTTCCAGACCAGCAGGGGCCACAGAGAGACCCTGTCTCAAGAAAACCAAAAATAAAAAGCAAAAATGCTTTCAACCTAAGGCTCAGGGAAATCACAGAAGAGATGGAAAGAATGTAAGAGTCAGAGGGACAAGACACCTGCAGCTAGTTAATTCATTCTAGACTGGCAGGGAAGCTGCACCAGTGAAATCTCCACAGAAGGGTAATCAATGAGATCTGTGTAATGACAAAACAACCGATATGCCAAGGTGGACGGGGAAAATTTGGTGGGATCCTACCTCAAGTTGAAGATGCTGAGGGAAGGAGAATCAGTTTTCTCCAGGGACTAGCTCCCTGAGAGGTTATCTAAGTGTCTCTCCCATAATCCAGTTGCACCTTTTAGCTTATAGCTGTTCTATGACAAAGTCAAATACTTATGTGCATATGTGTGACAACCTGCACAGGTTTAACAGATAAAAATTATATCATTTTATTTAATTTGATATTTTCTGCCAACAAATTCAGGAAAACAGTTTCTTAATTCTCAAATCATCTATTCATTTCATCTTTTTCATAATATTATGTACACTTGAGGGTACTTTATTTAAAAGATTAAGCAGGCACTGGAGAGATGGCTCAGTGGCTAAGAGCACTGGCTGCTCTTGCAGAGGACCCAGGTTCCATTTCCAACATTCACATGGCAGCTAACAGCCATTCTAACTCCAGTTCCAGGGGAATCCAACACTCTCTTTTGACCTCCATGGGCATTGCATGACACAGGTGTACTTACGTACATGCAGGCAATACACTCATATACATCATTTTTTAAAAGTTTAAACAAGATAAAAGTCAACAATTTTAACTTTTCTATCTTTACAGACTCTTTGGACTGCTAAGTAAAATTGGAGTGACAATTAATTGCTGAGGTGGTGGTGTTTAACCTGAAAAAGTGGCTTTTTCGTGTTTCAGTGTTCATATACTAGAGTTACTGGTGGTTTTGCAGTTGTTGGGAATTAAGATTTACTAGTTTCTACAAAGGTATGAAGCATCAAAGAGAACTAAGCAAAACATTATTTAGCCATAAATTGAAGTATGCACATGATTGAAATATAATAAAAGTACAAACAGCTTAAGAGGTATAGAACAGTACTCTTACTTTTTCCACAGGGAAGTTGCTGGCACAGCCAGTTCACCACCCAGATCTTCTGTCTGTATGCAAATCCTTTCTTTATGAGCAACACAGAATCAATGCTTTCCCATGATTTGCTAACATGATGGGATTATTATTGCATTGCCATTATTTTTTATTTATTTACTTATAATATCATCTAGATTTCTTGGCGGCATTGATGGTATTTTCTTGTTTGTTTGCTGTGGCGTCCACATCCCCAGTATTCAGACCTGGTGAATGATCCATATGGATGTTGATGACCACATACTTCCCTGCATTTTCTTAGCTGACAATTTTAAGTGTATTATGTCATAACTTCATTGTGATATCTTGTTTTGCTTTTGCTTTTATATTTATAATGTCAACAAATAAGTAAACACCCAATAACCATGACAGTGATTTGTGAAACTTAAGTACATCAGCCCTTCATATCCAGTGAGATCTACTCCAAGCCCCTCAGTGGATGCCCAGTGACACAGATGGTATCAAACCCCACAGATACAATGTTTGTTCCCACATTTACATGCCTATGATAAAGTTTAGTTTATGTTAATCACAGTCAGAGATTGATCGTAACCTGAAATAACAGAGATCAGTTATAACAATATACTGTAATAAGTTACACAGATATAATTTATCTTCCTTGAAAGAGCCAAACAAAGGATGCATTTGGAGGCATCGACTGTGCGTAACTGAAACTGCAAAGAGTGAAACCAAGGATAAAGGGAGATAGATGCAGAGAACTTATTTCTGCTCTTGTTTTTGAAGGCATATTGTTCACTTGCACGTGTAAGCTCTACACAGTGGTTGAATTGCACAGTGCTGTGAACTGCATAGTTGCATTGAGAATGTGGTCCCATGCCTGCATCTTTGACCACAAACCACATCTCTAGACTTACCCACTTCTGTTTTGATGGTTAGGAACCTCTGGTCCTCAGATGCGCTCATTCCTATGTTGTAAGTATTCAGAGGAGCAGGTTGAGCATCAAACCCTGAATTTCCATGTCCAACATCCGTGGCTTGTGATGACATCATCTGGGTCAGCCACCTTCTGATTTCTCTTTCTTTGCTCCCTGTTTGATTCCTTAAATATTTGTTACTAAGAGCTCTTCTAGTAAGGAAATTACATACACACACATAAGCACACACATGCATGTATAAGCCCAGGAGCATGCATACACATCACCACATACAAAAACACATGTGCATGCATGCTCACACAATGGACACACATGCACATGTACACATACATACACAGACACACAAGTGCATGAACAGATACACACATGCTAACCCATACATACAGATCTTCAACTATATAACCTTTGCAAGGCAAATCATTGTTTATAAGTTTAAATATGAAAAGGATCTTTATTGATCTTTATTTTGTTGTTTATAAAGGAATAAATGAAAATACTATTTATAGGGGCTGGAGAGATGGCTAGTGATTAAGAGTACTGACTGCTCTTGCAGAGGACTCAGGTTCAGTTCCCAGAACGCACATGGTGGCTAACAACCATCCGTAACTCCAGTTCCAGGGGAATTCAACACTCTCTTCTGATCTCTGTGGGCATTGCATGACATGGGTGTGCTTACATACATGCAAACAATATAGTCATACACATAAAATAATAAGTAACATATTAAAGAAAGAAAATGTTTATATGAATTGATGTATTTTTTTAGACAATTTACTAAGTTCAGCATTAAAAGTTTTTCTGTTAATGGTTTATTTATTTTTTTGTCTTTGTTTTTTGAGACAGGGTCTTTCTGTGTAGCCCAGGATGGGTGGATCTCTCAAGACCCTCCTGCCTCAACCCCCAGGGTTGTAAAATTACCAATGCACTCAGCTTGTCTGGTAATTCTTTTTTAAACATTTATTTTATTTTTATTTCTGTGCATGTGTGTGTTTCTGTGTCTGTGCACATGAGTGCAGAACTCAGAGAATCCAAAAGAGGGTTTTGGTCCCCTGGAGCTGGTGTTACAGGTAGTTGTGAGTCACTGATGTGGGTGCTGGGAACTGAAGTCTGGTCCTCTGGAACAGAAGCAAGCCATCTTAACTGGTGAGCCATCTCTCCAGCCCCCTGTCTGTCTGATAATTCTTATCATTTGGTCACATTTGCTTTCAAAGTCATATTTGTTCTGTAAACTCTTTGAAAGATCACAGTTCCTGACCTTCTCTGAAGCTTCCTGTGGGCAGAAGCACCTCTAGAAGGTGCCATTTCCCTTGTAGGGGGCCAGCCAGCAGGCAGAGGGGCTTCCTGGGAGGCATCAGAGCCCTGCAGCTAACCAGGACCTGAAGGGCAGGGCTGCAGTGATGTCTGGAGTAGAACCAGGGTCTGAGGAGCATGGGGCAGCTACAGCACCTTGTGGCAATGGAGGGAGATGCCAGGAGAAGCTCAGAAGAGTGGCTTGCGACTGTACCTTCTCTGCATACAATGTGAGCTGCTGTGCACAGGGTGAGTGTGGTCAAAGAGCTGGTCACAGGGACTGTAAGAGGAACATTCTGCATGTGGCCTTATGAAGAAAGGAGGAAGCAATTATTAATTTGTAAGAGTTATTAATGTCCTAGATTTCTGCCCCCTGACTTTCTGAAATTTAGGAGTTTTTTTTTTTTTTTTTTTTTTTTTTGAGAGGTCCATGGTGACTTCAGATAACTCTAGGAGCACTCAGTCCTCTCTGTGTTCCTCCAGGGTAATGCTTTGGGGCTTAATTTCATGTAAACCCAAGATGAATATTTTTAAGGCAGTATGAAAATATTTGTTGTTAGGGATTGGAGAGATGGCTCAGCAGTTAGGAATGTATACTGCTCTTCTAGAGGTTCAGTCTGGTTCCCATTACTCATGAGGGTGGTTTACAACCTCCTGTAAGTCCAGTTCCAGGGAATCCAATGCCCTATTCTGGCCTCCATGGGTGCCCACATAGGTGGCACATGTGCACACACATACTCATAAAACTAAGCTTTTTTTTGTCTTGTGTCTGTGTTCTTTTTGAGGCAGAGTCTCCCTGTAGCCCCAGCTGTCCTGGAACTCACTGTGTAGACCAGGCTGGCCTTGAACTCACAGAGATCCTCCTGCCTCTGCCTCCCAAGTGCTGGGATTAAAGGCGTGCACCACCATGCCTGGCAAAACTAAGCTTTTTTAAAAGAAAAATTAGAGATTTATTTAAACATGCATACCATTAGCTTCTTATACTTAATGCCAACATAGCAAAATTATGTGCTGTTCCAGAGATTTCTACCTGCATTGGAACCAGCTCCTCAGTGGTCTACAGTTCTCAAGACAGCACAGTGACACCTTTAGGAGCAACACTGGCCCCTCTGCAGGGCCATTTCATAAGATCTCACTGTCTAGAGAAAAGGCCACACTGAACCTGTGAACCATAGGGGTGCCCAGCCTGCCTCCTTGTGAGCTCCTTCAGGAGGAACCTTCAGCCATCCTCACCCCAGTCATTGGATAGCCTCAGTATGCTCACCCCAGTCATTGGAAGTCCTTAGTATGGGAACCAGGAGATGTGTGAGAAGATGACCTCACACTGCCCTGGACCTTCCAGTGCTGCCACAGACAGGGACGCCTGCAGTGCTCCTGCAGCTCATCTCACAAGCTGGGTTTACAATTTGTCACAATCCAAATGTTGACCACAAAAGTTAACATTTCAACAATTAAATTAACATGTTTTTCTCTCATAAAAGTGTGATTGTTTTACAGATTTGGTATGAAATTGTGTCTGCTTCTCTGTGAATATTGTAAATGAGTTTTGCAGTTCACTTTGAAATAAGCTTTCTTTATACATGGAAAATATTTCCTCCTCCTTTTTAGCAAAGTAAAGAAATCATCATAGGAAAGCCAACAATCACCACCAGATTATACGAATGTTCTTGATCCATTAATAGGCAAAAGGCACAAGTGCATATGTGCATGAAGAGGTGGAAAGACAACTGTCAGGAGCCATGCTTGCCATAAGCATTGGATATTAGGAAAGTGTCACTTTAAGAGCTTCTGAGCTCTCTGCTTCAGCGGTCAGAGCTGACAGGCTGTACCTGGTTGATAAATCTAGTCTTCTAGAAAGTTAGTTTCAGTTCAGCCTTCCTGCTGTCTCTTACTAACCCTTTTGTTTCTGTTGTCAAGAATCACCTAGGTGACCCAAACTCCGGGTCGGATAAAAAGGACCTGTGGGACCCCTCAGTAGATTCTTCCTGATTTTTCCTTCTAGAGAGCGCTCTCCTCTCTGTACCTGTTGTCCCTTTAATAAATTCCTCATATAACTTCAGACTTATGCCTGAGTGTCTTTTTTGTTGAAGACCCCAGCCTAGTGAGCTTGGGGGGCGTTCGACAGACAACCAGGGCTGTCCAAGTGACCCTGCTTTGTGAACCCAACCTTAGCTCTGTGTCCTGGCACTTGGGGAAGAATTGAATATCTGCATAAGCTTCCATAATCTCCATAGGATCTGTCACAGGCAGTGAGTATGAGGGGCAAAGGACACATCTGTGAAGAAACCCAAGGTGTGACTTGAGAGATTGGGATATTACAGTAACCACATACTTCTGTTTCCCCTGTTGATTACAACAGAAGCATTTGGGGAGAAATTCTAATGAAGGGAAGAAGTGAATTGTGCAAATGTCAGCAATACATTAAAATGCACTAAAGAAAATCATGTGTTCTGAAAGCGGATAAGGCAGTATTGCTTGAGGTTTTACTATTTAGTAATAGGAATATCTAATAGTGAATTTTGAGCCTCATTCAGAGTTTTCATATGCTTAGCACCTACTTTTGCAGTTGGGATATTGGGAAAGAAACCACTTGCCATAAGCTGTCAGCTTGTTTTCTCATGTAGCCCAGGCTTGCCTCCTGGCCTCCAACTAGCTATGTAGGTGAAGATGACTTCAATTCCTGATCCTCCTGCCTCTGCCTCTGAAAGACTGGAACCATAGGTATGATCTACCAAGCTTAGCTTTGGTTTTTATCTTTTTAAAATTGTGTAACTGAATTCAGAATTTTGCTTTAGACTAACATACTAATCATCGCTATTCAAAGAAAGGTGACTATTAACCCACTCAAGTAAAGGCTCAACCGATTCAAATTGCATTAAAAACAAGTTATACTGTGTTTAGAACCTGCATTGATAATTTTCATAAAACTCTGTTATTTGAAGATGCCATTTTTTTTCTTTTTCAGGATGTTTGCTGATCAGGTACAAACCAAACAAACTCAAAAGCCTCATGTTTTTCAGTTTGATTTTTAAAACCTGGCAGGTGGCAGCATGAAGACTGCCCAAGAAACAGTGGCCTCTGTGGAGGTGAGGTAGTAGGTTCAACATTACAGTAGCGATTAAAACAGTACAGTGAGTCCTAGAATGCATGACTTCAGGTAAGAACTTGATAGTACAGCTTAGAAACAGAAATAATGATATTCTGTGAATCTTACTGGGTTCTAATATGTATATGCCAAAGAATTTTATTTAACAATGAGGTTGCCAACATTATTAGTGATACTTAAAATGCCATGCTATTCTTTTGGTTTTATGTTGCTTTGTAGGGACATGGCTAGTTTATCAGAAGGAATCTTGCTGCTATTTTAACAGGAAGCCATCCCTACAAGATATAAAAGTGCGAATGCCACAGCAATCTAAACACAGGGGAAAAAGCAAGACCTTGCTTAAAATAGGAATATGTATTTCTAAAAGCATCAGCATTTTAAAATTAAGTTTTGAAGATTAAAATACCTATTCATGTTACTTTTTGGATGGCACCAGCTATAAATACTAAAACTCTGAATAAAAATAGAAAGGCTTGAAGTTTCCCTGATCTAACAGGAGCATCCCATGAGAATGTGCAAGGAGCGGGAATCAGAGGGATGCCTTCACTGGACTGGTCATGAGAAACACTGAAAATAGGCCTTCCCAACTTGCCCCTGGTATAGAACTACAGCACGCAGATAGGGAGAGGGTGAAGGTCAGCTGCTTATACCAACCTCCTGTGACATTCTATCAAGGCTGGCCCAAATCCTGATCTGTAACAAGCCCAGGCCTATCCCTGAACCAAAGGAACATGGACCCAAGCATGAAGACAAAAGGCTCCAAGTTGAACCCTGAATAGAAAGAAACCTAGGCCCAAATCTGACCCCAAATGACTCCAGGTCAACTCAGAATATAAGAGAGCCCAGACCAAATGCCGAACATAAGAAGCTATGGTCAGAGGAGAATGAACAGGAGACTCTGCCCAGCCCTGAACCACAAGTGGTTTGGGCCCAGACTAGACACAAAAGAAGCCCAGGACTAACCTAAAGAGACTAGAGTCCAGGATGAACCCTGAACATAATGACCCAGCCTAACCCTGAATGGAAAGAAGACTTGTCACAGCCCTGAACCAAATGAATTCAGACTCAATCCCGACACAAAGGAAGCCTGGGCTTACCTAACCTTAGGGGTTCCCCTAGCA
>NW_008350126.1:2546378-2567370 GCF_000622305.1 Nannospalax galili | reverse complement strand
GCGGATCTCTGTGAGTTCAAGGCCAGCCTGGTCTACATAGTGAGTTCCAGGACAGCTGGGACTACAGGAAAACCCTTCTTCAAAAAGACAAAAAAAAAAAGAAAGAAAAAGAAAGAAAGGGAAGGAATAGACAGTGATGAGGAGTAGCGTTTGAAGAGTTATAGGAATATTTATGGGAGAATTTTGTCTTTCCTAAGCCATCTACTTCTTGAGGCTGGTTCCTTTAACCGCTCAGGGCACAGGCCTATCCTCATAGATTTTCTTGGTTTTCCTTTGCTTCCCATCTTCTCATCATTAAAATAGCCTGCATTTCAATGTCTGCTGCTTATGGAACATTAATCGGTTGACCAGAATGCAAGAAGATAAGCTTTCCTGTCCTCAGGGATGAAGTTCAATGCTGTCAAATCCCTCATGTTGAGTATGATTTTAGTTACATGGAAGAAGTGTCTCCCTACTTGACATGGCTGGAAGCACTATATGGTAAGTGCAGGAAGCATTTGTTTTGCTGAAAGAAGCTCCTGGCCACATTCATGGCAGTCAACATAATGGCTACTCTCTCGTCACAATGTACACGTAATCTCCCAAGGGCCCACAGCGTGAGCAAGAGCTGCTTTGAGAAGTGCTGTCACACTTACCTCCTTGTTGGCATAAAGTTAGTGACTTGCTATTGTTTTTTACGCTTTGGGAAGGCCAAAATGAAAGTAGACTTCAAGTTCACAAATTGCAGTCAAATACAGAAATTGTGTAAGGACAAAACTAGTTTTGAGATTCAGAATGGTGAGTTGAAATGAGGTGAATCAGGTGCTCTGTGAATCTTATGAACCACCTCAGTGTCCTGCAGACTTTTCCTTGTCCCCGGTTATTCCAACACCAACGAAGCACCAATAAAAGCACGCTTTGCTATTTAACGTTCTTTCTGTCATGTCAGGAGAAATAGAATTTATTTTTATTTTGAAAATATTTTATTTCTTATTTTATTTTATGTGTATGAGTATATTGCCTACATGTATGTAAGTACACCTGTGTTGTACAGTGCTTGAGGAGGTCGGAAGAGGACATCGGATTCCCCTGGAGCTGGAGTTACAGACATTTGTTAGCTGCCATGTGGGTGCTGGGAATTAAACCCTGGCCCTCTGCAAAAGCAGTCAGTGCTCTTAACTGCTGAGCCAACTCCCCAGCCCTATTTATTTTTTGTTTATTTTTATGTGTGTTCTTCCTGCGTGTTTGTAAGAGCATCCATGTGTGCAGTGCTCCTGTGGTCAGAAGAAGGTGTCAGTTCCCCTGGAACAGGAGTTACAGACAGTTGTGATTGAGCCAAGTAAACACTTTCCTCCCCAACTTGCATTTTGTCATGGGTGTTTATCACAGCAACAGAGAAATAAGTAGGACGCACACTGTATTTTAAAAAAATCATAACATCAGTACTTTGTACTCCAGAAATAACATAGAGGTATAAATTGTCAATATATGCTTTTTAAGAAAAATGTATAAATGGAGATGACTCTGGTCCTTCTTTCAAAATCTCCTATTGGGCTATGCTTTCTGTTCTGGTGGAGAGTTACTGTGCTTGGCTGGAGCGGAGTGAGTGATTGGGCTGGACTTTAAAGGAGAAGGTGCAGTCTGCCAGTTGGTGCAGACATGGCTCCATCTGTTCCCAGAGCTGATCCTCCACCAGGACAAATGTCTGTGTGGTCTTTTTGGCAGGTGCTAGGACAGATAAGGTAGCACACACACACACACACACACACACACACACACACACACAAACTTTGTGCCCTAGTGATTCTCAATAATTAACATGAGAGGTGAGTCTTGTTCAGAAATGTATGTAACATGAAGTAGGAATCTGCCATCAATAAGTAAAACAGACAAATATTATAAAATGAAATTTAGCTTTAAATTTAATGTCAGTATAGAAAGATGCCATAGACTGCAGAAATCGATGAACTATCTTATATGAGGGAGTATCATATTCATAATAAAAAATAGGGGAACACATTTTATTACATAAATGTTAAATTTCCTACCAGCTAATATAGAAGACAACAGATCAAAATTAAAGACATTGTTTTATTCAAGAATGATATATTCGGCCCACTGCATTGCTATTCCATTCCTCTTACAGACCCCCACCCTGTCTCCTGTGAGCCTTTGACTCAGATGGGCTCCAATTCCTTCACCTCAGATTGCTAGACTAGCTTCCAAACCCAGACTAGCTAAACTCCTAGCATAGACTCCACTGGCTCCTGATCTGTCTGACACAGACCAGCCCTCTTACTAACCTGATCAGCCTACCTACTATCCTGTCCCACCAACTGCTCAGAATGGCCTACTACCCTGCAAAAGCCTAAAACATGCACCAATTTATTTTCCATGCCTGAACAAAAAACAACCAAGCCACATAAACAGTATTAACAGAACCAAAATTAAACAAAAGCAGAGTAGAGTTCCTGTTGGACACATAACCAACAAAGAACATCCATATGCCCAAATGGCAATGCAAAAACAAACAAACAAACAAACCCACAAACAATGTGAAAAAACAAGAGAATGTGTCCCCAACAAAACCTACTAGTCGTACAGAAGTGCACTTTGATGAGAACCACCCTGAGGAACCCCAGGATGCAGAACTTCCATAAACTTTCACAAAACAGAAATAGTGAAGAAAGCCTCACAAGCAGGATGAATGAAATGGAAAACAGAATATCAAGACTGAATGATAAAGTTGAAGATCTAAACTCCTTAAGCAAAGACTGTGTAAAATTAAATTTAAAAAAAACCTGCAGGAATGGGTACTCAGGAAATGTGGGACAACATGAGAAGACCAAATCCATTCATCATAGGCATACAGGAAGGAAAAGAATCTCAGGTCAATGGCATTGAACAGATCTTCAATAGGATTATAGAAGAAAATTTCCCTAAATTAGAGATATACCTATAGAGATTCAAGAAGCATGTAGAAAACCAATTAGACATGACCAGACTAGAAACTCCCCATGGCATCTCACAGGAAAAACATTTAAGTGTGCAGAATAAAGAGAGGGTACTGAAAGCTGCTAGAGAAAAACAAGTCACATATAAAGGAAAACCCATCAGAATTACAGCTGACTTTTCAGTGAAAACTATAAAAGCCAGAAGAACCTGGACTAAAGTATTCACAGTTCTAAATGACCATGGATGCTAACCCTGAATACTTTATCCAGCAAAAGTATCCGTCATGGTCAAAAGGGAACAGAAAATTTTTCATGACATGATAGGCTGAAATAACTCATGTCTACCAAACCAGCCCTACAGAGAATACTCGGCACAATACAAAGGACAGAAGAAAGGAAAGAGAATACTCAAGAGGCTACAGAAAGAAAACAAAGGTACGATAATGGAAACACAAAATAGGGCCACAAACATAAAGAAATCAAAGTGATAGCATCCAATGCACCTCTTCCAATAATAACAATAAATATCAACTTTCATGTCAAAAGACAAGGCTAGTGGAATGGGTCAAGAAAAACTCATCTTTTTTTGTCTTTAAGAAATACATCTCTAGGGGCTGCGGAGATGGCTCAGCAGTTAAGAGCACTGACTGCTCTTGCAGAGGACCTGAGTTTGATTCCTAGCACCCACATAGCAGCTATAAACCATCCTTAACTCCAGTTCCAGGGGAATCTGAAGCCCTCTTCTGACCTCCACAGCACTGCACAACACAGGTGCACTCACATACATGCAGGCAATACACTCATACACATAAAATGAAAATAATAAAAAAATATAAAAAGAACCTCATTTCACCTTCAAGGATAGACACTATCTTAGGGTGAAAGGATGGGAAAAAATTATTTGAAGCAAATAACTCTAAGAAGCAAGAAGGTGTTGCAATTCTTATATATGACAAAATAGAGTTCAAATTAAAACTAATCACAAGAGATAAAGAGAGTTATTTCATTCTAATCAAAGGAACAGTTGACCAAGACGATATTACAATCATACGCATACATGTACCAAACTCTGGAACACCCAAATTCATAAAAACAGTACTCCAGGACTATAAAACAGAGATTAACCCCAACTTAGTAATAGTAGGTGATTTTAATACCCCACTATCTTGAATAGATGGTCAACTGGACAAAGAATAAACAAACATTTGAATTAAATGACATCTTACATGAAATTGACCTAACAAAAATATACAGAACATTCCACCCAAGCACCAAAGAATACACTTTCTACTCAGGAGCCCATGCAAGTTTTTTTTTTACAACTGACCACATTCTCAGACATACAATAAATCTCAGCAAATATAAAATATTGAAATAATTCCATGCATTCCATCAGACCACAGTGCAATAAAGCTTATACTCTACAGCAAAAGAAGCTCTAGAAACTACAGTAACTCATGGAGATTAAACAACACACTCCTGAATGATGACTAAGTCAAAGAATGAATTAAGAAATAAAAATATTCCTGGAACAAGATGAAAATACAGCTCAACAAAACCTCTGGAACACCTTAAAAGCCATCCTAAGAGGGAAGTTTATAGCTCTTTGTGCCTACATTTAAAAAATGAGAAACAGCACATGTAAATGACTTAACAATACAAGATCCTGGAAAGGAAAGAAAACACCAACCCAAAACCTAAGAGAAGAAATAACAAAAATCAGAGCAGAAATTAATGAAATTAATGAAAAAAAAATCTAAGAGCTGGTTCTTTGAAAGGTTAAACAAGATAGATGACCTTTAGGCCAGTTAACCAAAAGAAAGAACAAATCCAAATCAACAAAATCAGAGACAAAAGGGAAAACATCACAACAGACATCAAAAAAATCCAGAACATTGTAAAGTAATACTTTAAAAATTTATACTAAAAAAAACCCTATACTCCATTAAATTTGAAAATGTAAAAGAAACGAATGAATTTCTACAATCATGGACACCACCAAAGTTAAATCAAGAAGAGATCAACAGCTTCAGCTTTAAAAAACTCATAACAAGCTGGGCATGGGTTAATCCCAGCACTCGGGAGGCAGAGGCAGGTGGATCTCTGTGAGTTCAAGGCCAGCCTGGTCTACATAGTGAGTTCCAGGCCAGCTGGGGCTACAGGGAGACCCTGTCTCAAAAAGACCAAAAAATAAAAAGACAAAAAACAAAAAACCCATAACAAATAAGGAAATTGAAAGAGTAATACAAAACCTCCCAACTAAAAAAAGCCAAGGCCCAGATGGATTCACAGCAGAATTCTACCATTCATAGCAGAATTCTACCACATATTCAAAGAAGATCTACAACCAGTAATACTTAAATTATTTAAAAAGATAGAAACAGAGGGAAAACTCCCAAACTCCTTCTATGAAACCAGTATCACTCTAGTACTAAAACAAAGTAAAGATACAACAAGAAAGAAAGCTATAGACCCATGTCCTTAATGAACATAGATGCAAAGATACTCAACAAAATACTCACAAACCATCTACAGACACATCAAAAAGATCATCCACTATAATCAAGTTGGCTTTATTCCAGAGATGCAGGAATAGTTCAGTGTAGGTAAGTCAATAAATGTAATAAAACATATAAATGGAATTTAAGACAAAAATCACATGGTCATCTCAATAGATGCAGAAAAGGCCTTTGGCAAAATCCAGCATGTATTCATGTTAAGAGTCCTAGTAGGAATTGGACTAGAGGGAACATACCTCAACATAATTAAAGCTATGTACAACAAACCCATAGCCAATATAATTCTAAATGGAGAAAAACTGGAAGCATTCCCATTAAAACCACGAACCAGACAGGTCTGTCCACTATCTCCATTCCTTTTCAATATAGTGCTTGAAACTCTAACAAGAGCATTAAGACGAGAGAAGGAAATTAAAGTAGTACTAATTGGAAAAGAAGAGGTCAAATTATCTCTATTTGCAGATGATATACATAAGAGATCCCCAAAACTCCACTAGGAAACTGTTAGAAATGATTAATACTTTCAGTAAAGTGGCAGGTTACAAAATTAACTTACAAAAATCAGTAGCCTTTCTATACACCAGTAATGAGTGATCAGAAAAAAAAAAAAAACATTAAAGGGAACCCTCCTATTCACAATAGCTTCAAAAAATATTTAGGAATAAACCTACCAAAGACATTAAAGATTTCTACAATGAAATTTCAAAACTCTAAAGAAAGAGATAAAGGAAGACACTAGGAGGTGGAAAGACCTACCATGCTCATGGATTGCTGGAATCAATACTGTGAAAATGGCCATCTTACCAAAAGCAATTTATAGATTCAATGCAATGCCAATCAAAATACCCATAACATTTTTCACAGAGCTTGAAAAAAAATCATCCTAAAATTAATATGCAATCAAAAAAGACCCCAGATAGCCAAAGTAACTTTTGGGCAAAAAGAACAACACTGAGGCCGGGGTGGGGGTGGGGAATCATCATATCAGATCTCAGATTATATTACAGAGCTATAGTCATAAAAATTGCATGGTACTGGCACAAAAATAGACATGTAGATCAATGAAACACAAAAGAAGTCCAAAACATGAGTACATGCAATTTCAGCCACTTGATATTCGACAAAGCTGCCAAGAACATACAATCGAGGAAAAACAGCATCTTCAACAAATGGTGCTGGCAAAACTGGATCTTCACCTGAAGAAGAATGAAATTGGACCCTATCTGGCACCCTGCACAAAAGTCAACTCCAAATGGATCAAGGACCTCAATATAAAACCTGAAACTCAGAAACTGCTAGAAGAAAACAGTAGGCAGTACCTTCCAAGTTATAGGCATAGGAAAGGACTTTCTAAATCAGACAGCAGCTGCTCAGGCACTTATGTCAACAATCAGTAAGTGGGACCTCATTAAATTACAAAGCTGTTGTACAGCAGAAGAAACAACCAAGGAGGGAAGAGGAAACCCACTAAGTGGGATAAAATCTTTACCAGCTACACATCTGACAGTGGATCAATATCCAAAATATACAAAGAACTCAAAAAACAAAGATATAAGAAAATAAGCAACCCAATTAAAAAGATGGTTGATAGACAGGAACAGAGAGTTCTCAAATGAAGAAATAAAAATGGCTATGAAGCACCTTAAAAGTGCTTGACAAGAACCACTTTAAGATCTCATCTTACCCCAGTCAGACTGGCTAAGATCAAGAGAACAAAGGACTCCAAATGCTGGTGAGGATGTGGGGAAAGAGGAACGCTCTTTCTGGTGGGAATTCACTGCTGGTGGGAATGCAAAGTCATGCAACCACTATGGAAAGCAGTGTGGAAAAACCCTCAAAAAACTGAAAATGAACCTACCATGTGATCCAGTTAGACCACTCCTTGGCATATACCCAAAGGACTCATCATATTGTAGAGATACCTGCACATCCATGCTTGTTGCTGCTCTCTTTACAATAGCGAAGAAATGGAAACAACCTAAATGTCTCTCAACTGACAAATGGATAATGACAATGTGGTACATTTACACAATGGAATTCTCAGCAGTAAGAAGAGATGAAATTATGAAATTTGCAGGTAAATGGATGGAGCTACAGAGTGTTATACAAAGTGAAGTAAGCAGTTACATTCTCCCTCATTTGTGGATTGTAGCACCAATCCCTTCTATGTGAGTATATAAATTCAGATGTAACACCAGGAGCCAGGAAAATGGAAAGGATCGTGGAGGTAAAGGAAAAGAAAGAAACTGAAAGGGGGGATAGTAGGGAACAGATGTTACCAGGGGAGGTGGGGGAAAGTGGGAGTATTTGGCATGGAGGAGAGGAAGGAGTGACATGCAAGAAGCCATGCTGTGTGGAGGGGAGGGAATCCAGGAGAGGGGCGATGGTGGGAGGCAGGTGTTATTGGGGTAGGGTGGGGATATTGGGGGTGCTAGGATTGGGGAGGGAGGAGGGAGATTTGATGGGAAAAAAGAGTTGAGTGGATCTTGTGGTGCTAGGAAACCGAGAGGGAAATGTGATGCCCTTGAAACCCCATGAGAAATGCACATACAGTGTCTTAATATTAGTGCATATGTATACCTGGGAGCTGCTTGTCAAAGAACACAGTGCCAGACAGAAGAGACCTACCTTAGAGTAGTTGTTGGTGATCCAGGAGACTCCAAAATTAACACAGGCTCTTGCCAAACCTCTTGGTTATGTCCCAGAACTAGCAGATAAGACCCTACTGCTGAAGACAGGACATATACAGGACTCGAAGCAATGGAGCAGAAACTGACCTGGAAGCCTTCTAATGGAAGTTTGACTATTATAATGCTAGATGGTGATAAGCAAACTGCAAAGGGAGAAAAACAATCGATCCAACCCAGCCCTAAAACCTAATAACCATAACGACCAGCATGGCAAACTACCTCAATTGGTGCAGTAGTGGCACTGTTTTCTGGGGGGAATAAACAGCTATCTAATTGGACTTAAAGTCCTCTCAATGAGAGTGAACTCATGAGTGGCACTGTGAACTCGGCAGTTCACATGGCAGAAGAAGACATAGCTCATAAGAGAAAACCCTATCTCCTTCATATCCCTAGACAAATGGAATTTCCTACTATATGCTAAATATCAATTCCTATATTTACAGACAAGCATACCATACACCACTCATCAAAGAAACTTCTTTTTGCAGCAGATGAAGCCTATTACAGAATTGCACAACTGGTAAGATGCAGAGAATATATGTCTGAGAGATGCCCAATAGTAGGAGGCAATCTACAGTTGAACCTTTATAGCTATGGTCCATGGAACACAGTGGAACAAGGGGTAAAGAGAAAACTAACGCATCCCTCAACTCTCACCAGTAAAGCTTCCTTCTACAACAGAGTGCAATGCACACAGCAGGCCACAACTGGCCAAGTTTTAAAGAATAAGAGACTGCAGAGTGTGTCCCTGGATAGGACTCCTATAAGAACAATATATTCAGAAGCATATATTCAAGCTGTTAAAAACTTAACAAAGAGTTTATGGCCTAAACCAATTGAGCCTCATAAAATAATACTCATTTTCTCTTTACCCAGAGGTATGCATCTTGAATGAAAAGCTAGCACAAATTTTCACGTTTCCAATGATTTTATTTAAAGTGGCATCAGCTAGGATTCTGATTCTCTTACTACTTTTCAGTTAGTCAGTGGAAGAAAACCACAGTCTTGCATTCATATCTGTAGACAAGTTGAGTTTCATTTCAGTAACATAGTAAACTGGACCAACAGGCAAGCTAAAGAAGAAACCATGACTTTTACAAAGATAGTTTTAAGTTTTTTAATTGAAAGACTTAACAATTATACAAAAATTATAGGCAGAAACATGTTGCTCTAAAATTTGTATACATTGTAGAAAGGCAGGACAAAAGCTGTAACTTCCATATCCTCAGGACCCAAATACCACAGGAAGCCACAGGAAGTATACAAGTGGACAAATCAACAAAAAAGTGATACCCACCTAGGAGAGCCTAGCACCAAAGGTGGAGTGGAGAGCAAAGGACAAATGAAGCCTCCTAGACCGAGCTACACCATGAAGAAGACAGCAGAAAACCACTAGGATGAACCTTGGAACTCATGGCGATTTAAATAAGAGAAGCACACGGCATTTAAATTAACAGGAAAATAACCACTGAATGTCTTTAAATGGCAGGCTGGAATATCTTGAAGATGAAATGTCTCAAATCACGGAGCAAGATTAAGAGAGAAAACATGAAAGTAAAGATTGTAAGAATTAGGTCTAGGAAATAAAAAATTGAAGATCTAGAAAGAGAATGAGAAGTGAGGTTAATAGTTACATATTTTTAAAAATTAGGCAACTTCTCCAAACTGAAGAAAGACTAATTGCAGATGGAAAGACATTCATTAGTCCTAACAAGGAAAGGTACGTCTGAGTCCAGCGAGAGGTCCCGTGTTGAGACGAAAAGGCAGAGAATGAAAGAGCAGGACACACGAAGCTCCTCTCTGACTTCTGTATGCATGCACGTACGTGTACAGAGGCCACACACTTACTGGTGTGGCCAAATGGAATATTTAAGGAAAGTATGGGTTTTAATGCTTGTTTTCTCCCTTGTTTCTCAGCAAATTTCAGCTGGCAAGTTGGCGGTTAGAGTGCTGACACAGTTGTCTAGAACCGCTGACCTTGTGTGCCAATGGAACTTTCTCACTTGCTTGTCTCAGATGGAGACTTGTCAGTGATTTTTTAAACATTTGCTTTCTTTTCTAAATTTACAATAATCTGCCTTGTTTTAAGATCTTTGCCGTTAACCAATCAATGTATAGATTTCCTTCTCACTGTAACTCATGGCCTAAGCTATAAAAGGTAAATGCTTCCTCCTTTCCAGTCCAGACTTTAAGACTTAAGTCCTCTGGACCAGCTGCAGCCTAAATAAACCTGCTTCCTGCATCTCCTGATGTCATCTTATCTGTCCTGTAACAATACCACCACCACCACAACCACCCACACACATACACGTATGTATGCACACACAAATACACACACACACACACAATTTAACTAGGGAGGTTAAAAGAGTTATTGGAGGATAATAACAAAGGAATTAAATTTATTAAACATACAATCTGAAGAGTGTACTAGGCCAATCAAAAATGAGGTCAGGGCCAACAAGATGCCTCCAAGCCTGGTGACCTGAGTTTGATCCTTGGAATACACATAGTGGAAGGAAAGAACCAACTCCTGAAAGTTATCTTCTAACATCCATTGGCATGTAACCCTCACTAAGTAGACAAATGTTTACATTTTTTAAGTTGGGGGGGATCAAGACCATTACCTCAAGAGAAAAAATGTGAAAGGACAGGAAATGGTGAATTTACACCAGTGTGCACATATACATTTGGAATTACAGCCAAATGATCCCTAGCAGGGCTCTGAGCCACATAGAAATCCGCTCTCACATTCGTATCCACAAACCCTCATATACAGAGACTGAAGAGAGCATCTTGAAATTGAGGCAAATGCAGTGCACCAGTGGTATTTCTTTAATAATAACACTGTCCGCATAGGCAAGGCTCACCAAAGCTAGTCTAATTTATTAATGAGGATAAAGTCTGCTCTAGAAATGCTCTATTGCTCTACCCTATAGAGTTCCTGTCAGACTTTGACCAAGAAAACAAATGATAAATACTTTCTCCCTTTGTGCAACAGCCAGGATCTTTAATTGACTTGTTACATTGTTTTACAGTAATTTAGCTCTACCAAAGAAGTTCCATGTTATTCTTGCATATCTTCACATTTCTTCTTAACATTCTCCCAAGTATATCAACTGTGGTGATTACCTTGAACTGTCAACTCAACACAACCTAGAATCACCCAGGAAGACAATTTCAGTGAGGGCTTTCTGCATTGGGGTTGCCTGTAGGCATATCTGTGGAGGGTTGTTTTAATTAATTAAGCTAATAGATGGGGGAAGCCCAGCCCACTGTAGGCAGCACCATTCCTCAGGCAGTGGAGAAATTAAGCTCTGCACAGGCAAGCAAGACTGCACACATGCATTCATTTCTCTCTGCCCTTGACTGTGGATGTGCTGTGATTATCTTTGTCAAGCTCCCACAGCTGTGACTTCTGCACAGTGATGAACTATTACCTCGAACTGGGAGCCGAAACAAACCCTTTCTCACCCAAGTTTCTTTTCGTTTGGATATTTTTATCAAGCATCAAAAATCAAACTATCAAACTGGGGCATTAAGCAAGAATGCCTTTATTCAAAGACAGTATTGTCAGAATGCAAAATAAAAATATAAAGCTGTCTTTAAAGAACTAAGTTTATTTAAAATATTATTTTTATTTATGTATATTAGTGTATTGCCTGCATATATGTAAGTGCACCCGTGTCATGCAATGCCCATAGAGGTCAAAGGGGGCATCAGATTCCCCTGGAACTGCAGTTACAGATGACTGTTAGCCACCATGTGGGTTCTGGGAATTGAACCTCAGTCCTTTGTGAGCAGCCAGTACTCTTAACCACTGAGCCATCTCTCTAGCCCCAGTCTCTCTAAATTTAAAACAATCTTTGTTTGCTTGACATGAGGTCTTTAAGGAATAAATTTTTTTTTGTCTTTTTCAGACAGGATCTCCCTGTAGACCCAGCTGGCCTGGAACTCACTATGTAGACCAGGATAGCCTTGAACTCACAGAGATCTGCCTGCCTCTGCCTCCTGAGTGCTGGGATTAAAGGCATGAGCCACCATGTCCAGCTTTTTGAGAATTTCATACATGAGTCTTGTATTTGCATAATTTTCACCCTGCCCAGATCCTTCCCAACTCCCATGTTGCCCCAATTCCCTCTCAGTTTCAGGTCCTCTTCTTTGTTATTATTACATATACATACACATAAATATGCATATATATAATGCACTGTGTCCACTTGATGGTGCTCATATGTACATGTGTGTTTAGGGATGACCATTTAGGATTAGATAATCTGTCAGGGAGCTAGTCCCTTTCTGGAGAAAACTTAAAAATTGCTTAACCACTGATGCTACCTGCACAAAGTCCTGTGCAAAACAAGTCCTTGGTCACAGTGATTAACACCATTTCTGATTTTGTCTGAATTTGCTTACTAGGAAAGAAACCAAACATAACTGTCATATCTACAGCAAACTGTGCATGTCTACAGCAAGTCTTTCTGTTAGATACAGTGAGTGTTATTAGTGTAGGTGTTCGTAAGTGCTGACCACAGAGGGTGGTCCCTTTCTCAGCATCCACTGATTGCCTGTAGCTCTTCATCTGGAGCTAGGGCCCTCAGATTTCCCCCACTCACATTGGCATGTCAGCTGGTTTTGTCATTACAGATCTTGTTAGGCTACCATACTGTGGTGATTCCATGGGTACAGCTTCAATATTTCCTCTAAAATGCATTATTTAGCAGCAGGCATCTTGTTCCCCTGGCTCTTTCCTACCCCCTTTCAGCAATGTTCCCTGAGGCTCAGGCTTGTATTGTAGATGTATCAGAGTAGGGCACCACACAGCCACTTATTCTCTGCATTTTGATCAGTTGTAGAACATTGGAATAGTCTCCATTTGTTGCCAAAAGAAGCTTCTTTGATGAGTGGTGAGAGATACCCTTGGCTGTTAATATAAGGATATGTATTTAGAATATAGTAAGAAATCGTGTTGCTCTAGGAAAGTAGCCACAGTAGGTTCTTCTCTAGGGGCTATGACCTCTCCAACCATGTGTATTTGGTTATGTTTACAGTAGTAAGCATGGATTCTATTCTATTGAGGGGGCCTTAAGTCCAATTAGACATCTGCTGATTACCCCCAATTTAAAAGTGCCATTATTGTACCAATAGAGACAATTAGCAGGGTCAGTCTTTGTTGTGGTACATAGACCTTACAGCTGTTGACACAGGGTCTTATGTAGCCCATCTGGCCTTGGACTTTTTGGTATCTGACAATGACCTTGAGCTACTAATCATCCTACCTTTATGCCCCAAGTACTGAGATTGCAGGCATGTTCCACTGCTCCTGGCCCTATAATAATCTGTGAGTTGAACTGTCCCAAGCTCATTTTGTATTAGAATACTTAAGTCTACCTGGGATTGATTGTACAGAGGTTCTTTAATGTCTCATGTAATTAACTTGGCTAAGATATATGTTTCAGGAAGATGATCCTAACTGAAAATATGGGTCTTCATCTTTAACCCTATTAACTTTTGCCCCATTATTTCAGTCTGTCATTGTTGAAAAACCAATACTTTGTATCCTATTTCTTCTGATTTGAAAAAATTTCTTCTGAAAAATATGTGTGTGGAATTGTTTAGGCTTCTAAAACTCAGTGATTTCTAAATTGTAAAATAAATGTTTGCTATATGACTTATTATGATCATAATAAACATCTTTCTGAAACATGAATGGGAACTTCAGAATGTGTTGCTTAACCTTCTGACAATCTAAAAAGAAAGGAAGCAGCCAGATGTGGTTGCACATGCCTTTAATCCCAGCACTCAGGAATAGCAGCAGACAGATCTCTGTGAGTTCAAGGTCAGCCTAGTCTACATAGTGAGTTCCAGACCAGCTGGAGGTACACGGAGACCCTGTTTCAATAAAACAAAAATACAAACAAAAAATAAATTTAAAAAAGCAAGCAAAACAAAAAGAAAATAATCATAACAAATAATAAAACACCATTCTTAAAAAGTTACTGTTTAATTTTGGAAAACCCAACTTTGCCGTGGGTGACTATAGCCAAGTTCAAAGAAGCCAAAACAAGATGCAACTACTAGGGGTAAAAGTATGGAAAGTGACACAACACTTTGAAACAAGCAGCCCTTGGGCACACTGATTAACAGCATTTCCGATTTTGTCTGAATGTGCTTACTAGGAAAGAAAGCAAACACAACTGTGCATAGCTACAGCAAGTCCTTCTGTTAGATACAGTGAATGTTAGTGTAGGTGTTAGTAAGTGCTGACCACAGAGTGTTTAATCTCTTAGAATTGATACATTCTCCTTCCAGATGAAGTGAAGAGGTCCAACTAACATGAAATAGGCTCCCTGAATGGAATGTCCTAGGAAACAAGATGACAGTTGAGAGGAGACCCCCGCAGGAAAGAACCAGCACCCAGGGGCCAGGGTTGCACCAGGGCAGCAGATATCCTGAGTGACAGGAGCATTGATGGGGGGAGGGAGTGGGGAATGAAGGCCCCAGGACAGATCTACCACTAGGCACAGTCGTAATTCCTCTGAAGGTAAGTATGAGGGGCTATAACCTCAAAACCCCTTAATTATAGTAATCTACTGTGACCCAGCTTGGTGGCTTTATCTTCAGCAGAGGGACCAGCATCAGCTAAGCCAGGGTCCAGAGGAGTCAGCACTTAACATGGCCCCCCGTGACAATCAAAGGGGCATGTAGTGCCCACTGCTGCACTCAGCTCACAGTGGCCTTTTAGTGTGATGGGACTCTGTTGCTTGGTTGAAGCTCAGGCCAAGGAGGATCCAGATTCCTGGTTTCACTAAGCCCCCTAGTCCCTCCAGCCAATGCAGATGCTACCTGTACAAAGTCCTGTCATAGGTTCCCAGTTTCACAATGCTGCCACATTGGCACGTGGAGATTGCTGACCATGAATATGCCCAGTGTGGGGAAGATAAAGTTTTTTTACACTGGGTGTGATAAAAATACACATGTTCTTCCCAAAGACTTAAAAAAGACAGGCTAATTTTTTGGAAATATACTAATTCGAAGAAAATTCCTTTTGATCATTTTGAGACAGGGTTTCCCTGTAGCCACAGCAGGCTTGGAACTTGCTGTGGAGACCAGGCTGGCCTCATTTTCACTGAGATCTGCCGGCCTCTGCCTCCCAAGTGAGGGGATTAAAAGCCTGTGCCACCATGCATGGTCTCATTCAAATTTTTGTAGTTGTCTTCTATAGAGAGTGGGTTCTGAGATTTAGCATGATGCATGGCCTCCTAAAATAGCTCAGTTTAAAAGCATGATTTGGGGGCAAAAAACCCACTCAGATAATGCAAAATCATGTGCATATAACTCTTGTCTGTTTTGACAGAAAATGGTTACAGAAATGTAAAATTTTATAACAAAGCATTTACTGAGAGTGGCTTATTTATTGGTTAATAGTGTCAGGAATGAATTCATTTGCCCTCTATGTAGAGGAAATGGTTCCCTCAGCTCACATTTCTTGATTGCTCAACTTCTTCCTGACTGGGCGTCATATGAGAGTGTGCCAGTTCCGGCAGCAAACTGCTTCCTACAAAGTGAACAGTCTCAGTAGAACCCGGGAACAGTTCAGAAACTTCCACGTCATCCCAGGAGTAACCATGGGCATGGTGGCTCTTCTAATTTTATACTTCTATAGAAAAACAAAAGACAGTTACTTGAGAATATCCTTCAATTTGCCTGAAAAAAGAAACACATTTCAGTATCAGAATAATCTAAAGCTTAATACTTTAGGATCATGGGTAAAATTTGTGAATGAGTTAGGAGTTTGGTTGAACAGTATTAAAGTCAATCTTATTTATTATCTACATATAATGGTATTTTTCCACTTAAAATGTATGTATACATGAGTTTTGACAAACACATGTGTCACTATGCAATATTAGAGGCAAGATGTAGAAAGCATCTATTTCACAGAACAGACTGTCAAAGACTATGGAGTCTTTAAAGTTAAACTAAATGCATTTTGCAATACAATAGGACCATGAACTTGTTGGGGGCCAGAGAGTGGAATGTGGTGGTTGAATGGGAACTGTCCCCCATAGGTTCAAGTATTTGGACACTTGGTCCCCAGTTGGTGGTGCTGTTTGGGGAGGTCATGGAACCCTTAGGAGGTGGAACCTTGATGGAGGGAGTACGTCACTGGGGATGTTACAGCCTTGCTCCACTTCCAGTTTATTCTCTGCTTGTGCTTGTAGTTGAAGATGTGAGCTCTCAGCTTCCTGATCCAGCTGCCTGCTGCCATCCCTCCACCACTGTATTAGTTACTTTTCTGTTGCTGTGATAAAACACCATAACCAAGGCTACTTATAGAAAAAAGAGTTTATTTGGCTTACATTCCAGAGGGATTAGTCAATCATGGAGTGGAGGCATGGTGGTGGAGGCAGCTGAAGCAGAAAGGTGAGAGCTCATATATTCAAGCACTCAAAGGAAGCAGAGAGAAACAAACTCAACATGGGGTAAGGCTTAAAACCCATTCCCAGTGACATGCTTACACCAGCACACTCACACTACCTAAACTTCCCCAAACAGCACCACCAACTGTGGACAGAGTACTCAAATACTTGGAGCCTATGGGGGACATTATCATTCAAACCAAACACCCACCATTATGGACTCTCCTGAAACTAAGCCAAAGTAAACTTTCATAATTTGCTTTTGGTCATGATGTTTGATCACAGCAATAGAAAACTAATTAATTCAACCAGTAAACAGAAAAATAACTTGTTTATATTTGATGAATATACCTATAGATGACTAGGGAAGGGAAAAATAAGGAAAAAAATACATGCATTGCTCAAAGTCTAGGTTCTCTTCTAGACTCATCCTGTATGTGGCAGGAAGAGAATTAATGGCACGATGGCCACTTTATGATCTGAGAGAGCTTTCTGAATTTGCTCTGCCAGAATTAAATGTTATAACAGCAACAGTCTAGGACACGTATTGAATTGGGTCTTATGAAAGACTGCATAAAATTTGCATTACATAAATCCTGTAAAATTAGAAAACAGATCAAACTTGCCCTATAAGTAGATTTATTACTTTAATATTTCTCAGCCTCACTACATTCTTTAATAATAACATAATCGATTTTTTCTCATCTTTTTATTTCATCTACATGTAAAGAAAACAGTAATTGCAAAATGTCCATCCTTTGACAGTTTTTTTAAGATTTATGGTTCCAGAGATCTTAATATTTACAGACTTTTATTTGGTATTCTGTTTTAAAATGTACTCTTTATACATATATGCATTTATATGACCTCTAGTTGGCTATTGAAGAAAAGGAGTTCTAATACTGAGTTGAACAAATAGAATGTTATGTTGTTTTTAAGGCGACAAGGCATTAATACAGGAAAAATATAAAGAGTCAGGAGGACTCAAGTATGTGTTATGTAATGTCCTTCCTTATAAAGAGGAGGTGTAGGGTTAACAGGTAAAGCTGGGTCAGCAGGTAAAGCACTTGCCACCACGTCTAACAACCTGAATTTGATCCCTGGGTCCCACGTGGTGGAAGGAGACAGCTGACTCCAACAAGTTGTCGTCTGACCTCCATACATGCACACACACACACACACACACACACACACACACACACACACACACACACACACACACACACATTAAATAAATAAAAGAACAAATAAATGTAATTATAAAATTATAAAACAGAAGAAGATAAGAGGAGGCATATATCATGTCTTTCAATGACTCAGAAATTGGCACAGACTAGGCACTAGGTTTACCACTATAAGCATTTCCTTTCAAAACACCAATGCAATGTGGTTTTAAGCCACTTCTACATTATTCAGAATGCATTTACTTAGCAACATGAGTTCTCTTGTCCACCAGGAATACAACGCTAAATAAGATGAAGTCCTTGTCCTGGTGTCTTCTCTTAACAGGTTCCTAATATGTCTATATACATATATCTGTGTGTGTCTATGTAGGGTGAAAACTAAATGATATGCAAATTTCCTTAGGGTGTTGTTTTCCAGTGTTTATTTTCCAGTCAATAGTATTAATGCCAAAGACAAATTTATTAAGTCAGATTTTCAAAAATACAGTCTGATGAAGAAAAATAAAAAATGGAATCCTTCTATACACACATGTCTGCTTCCGGTCTATATATTCAGCCTAGACTTGGAATGTTACATCAAAATTTTAATGTAGTAGCTTCTAAAATATCAATCCACTGTTTGCCATTAGGAATAGTATTTAAAGTTTTTATTACATTTATTTATTGTGCAAGTGCGTGCATGTGTGCCATGGTGCCCCTGAGGAGGTCAGAGGAAAAGTGGGAGTTGGTTCTCTCATTCCACCATATGAGTTCCAAGGAATTGAATTCAACCTATCAAGTTCATAATGTGAGAAAACAATTAAGAATAAAGAGAATTTGTGGGGGCTGGAGAGATGACTCAGCAGTTAAGAGCACTGAGTGCTCTTGCAAAGGATTTGGATTTGATTCCCATCTCCCAATAGTGGCTAACAACCATTCATAACACTGGTTTCAGGCACTTCAGCACCCTCTTCTGACCTCCACAGGCATTGCACAACACGGGTGCTTATGTATATGCAAGAAATAAACTCATATACATAAAATAAAAATATTAAATCAGTTATTTTTAAAAAGAATTTGTGAACTATTGTGTCTTTTATCCTGATCTTTGTTGAGTTTCAGGCATGATGCGATCAGGGCTCTAGCTCTGTTTTCCCAGCAGTCTCTTTTCTGTGTTCTGGTACCATCCTCTGGGGGTTTATTCATGGCCAAAAAGGGCATAGCAGTGCCATACCCATACCTGTATAGTAAGCTGGCAGAGAAAGAAAGGGCAGAAGTAGGTGGCCTAAGAAATCAGTTAATCTTAAGAGGGAAGGAAGGAAGCAAGTAAAAAGGAAGGAAGGAAGGAAAGAAGGAGACAGAGAAAAAGAGATATCGAGAGACAAGAGAGAGATAGAATGGAGAAAATAGGTGAGGGACAGCAGGAAACAGAAAGAAGGTCTATGTTCAAGGAGCCCAACATTCTGTGTTGCAAATAGATCCATTCTCTCCAAATGGTTTCCTGATTCAATGAATTCTTACATGTTATTATAAGGTTGTTAATAAAAATTAAACAAGTTGATTCTAAAATCCATGTCGACAAGCAAGAGATTAGGAACCATTTCTGCACTCCTACGGAGGAGTGGCAAGCCAAGGAAAGAGTAAAGGGCTGTATATAGCAGGGAGACACAGACAGGTAAGTTCCATGGGGCCGTGTGCCTTTTGCAGGGAGGATGTGAAGAGTCAAAGACATCACAGGAAAGTTTCACCCCAGCATAAGTATCAATCTACAGAAGATGTGTTCTCAGAGATCCCTCCACATCTTATGGACAGCTTTACAGGCCAGCTCCTCTGCCCAGCAAATGTTCACTGCTTTTATAAACTTGGGGAGGGGCCCTGTGAATCTTGTAAGTTTCGTAAGCTCCCTGAGCATTTTGGGAGTGTCCTTAGGTTTTTTTCCTCATTTTTTTTGTTTGAGAATTATATATATATTTATATATATATATATATGAAATAGTGTGTGTGTGTGTGTGTTTATATATATAAACTTTACATGCTGTTTTTTTTAGAAGAAGCATTTCATTACAGCTTTAACATACTCAATGACAAGTTTCCAGAGCAAACATACATCTCATTCAAAAGTGGTTCCTGGTGGTGCACACCTTTAATCACAGCACCCAGGAAGCAGAGGCAGACGAATCTCTGTGAGTTCAAGGCCAGCCTGGTCTACATAGTGAGTTCCAGTACAGCTGGGGCTACAGGGAGATCCTGTCTCAAAAAGATAAAAAACATAGTGGTTATAAAATTTTTAGGTTCACTATTGGATTAATACAGTTATACAATATTGAACTCAGTAAAAGCTCTGTAAGACATAAAATTGAGTTTTTAACCTTTAAAAAAGATCTACATTTCATTTTAAAATATACTGTTTCTTACAGAAAGACTCATTGTTTTTGCTAATAACACTGAGATGTTGGGGCATGCATCTCTGATCTGTATGTATTTGATTATTATTAGTCATAATCTGTTGCACTTGGATCCTGGGCACCTGTGTATGTCTATAAAGTCATCGGGTAGATTTCAATGGTAATGTTTATCACCTCTACTAATTAACATGACATAAATATTTATGCTTCCTCCTCAAATATAATTCATTTTTTCTAATTTGTTGATTTGTGTGTGTGTATGTATCACACAGAACATCCCAAACCATCTTATTCAACTGTACACCCACTTCCCAGATGGCTCCCCCCCACTAGAGCGCTTATACTCTGATATCCCTGCTACTGTCCACTGTGTTGTGGGCACCCCCAGCCGTTCCCCACTACTTGTCCGCCTGGTGATCTAGTCAGCCTATCTAAAGTTCCTTGTTTTAGGAAGAACAGCTCTTCCTCATCTAGCAGCAATCAGTTATCAATATTCCTTTAGATAAGATTGGGGTCTGCTGTTCATTTTCCCAGTTCTATGCTGGGCTACTGTCTGGGGGTCTCTTGGGCCACCAGAGCCAACAACTCAAAGGAAGGTATCTCCTATCTGGCATTGTTTCTTGTTATGTAGCCTTTAGCTATACACATGGACTCTAAAGAATTATATTAATCCTTTTAATCTTTG
Source organism: Nannospalax galili (assembly GCF_000622305.1). NCBI lineage: Eukaryota > Metazoa > Chordata > Mammalia > Rodentia > Spalacidae > Nannospalax > Nannospalax galili. The sequence goes on along the minus strand of NW_008350126.1, from coordinate 2,546,552 downwards.
GTTATACATACAGTTGGCCCAGATAAACCAATTTATTTTTATTCTTAAGGCCATTTGAGGATCTGTTCCTCAGGGGTCACATGAGCTTGGGAGGCTACTTTCTTTTACCAGTTCCATCTATGTGAAGATAAGTCAAAGATCCAGTTTTGCCAGCACCATTTGCTGAACATGCTG
>NW_008350126.1:2543127-2546296 GCF_000622305.1 Nannospalax galili | reverse complement strand
CATGGAGGAAATGTTTCCTCTGTGTTGACCCTCCTCTATGTAGACTGGACGTTGGTTTATGTCCATCTCTTGGGGTCTCCTCGGATTCCTTGATCAAGAGGACAGGTGACCCGCCACAATTACAGGACATTTTGGGAGATGCTCATAGTCCCCTGGAACTAGTCAGCCTCCGAGGGTAAGGAGCAAAAACTCTTCTTTATGTCCCTTGAAAGACCTGAGTGACTCCATCTTGTATAAAACCTCTATAGGACTGACCCAGCCCTGGGCCCTGTTCCAAGAAAAACCACAATACTTGGAGTGGATAGAGAACAACTACCTGCCAACGGTCAATTAACCAGGGAAGGAAAGTACTAAAAGTCCAGATATCTTTTCAGATTTCCTGAAGCCAGCAGTTTATGGTTTGGTACTGAGCTGCAACCAATCAGATGCTTGCCAGGCTGAAGACCCCCTACTCCCCTACTTGCTGAACTTGCTGAAATAAACCTATAAAAACCTCTGTCTCCCAAAGCAAGGGGTCTCACATCTGAGATCTGCTGAGTCAGTGACAGAGTGGACCCAAGATTAAGCTTGTAACAATAAAAGAACCCTTGTGTATTTGCATCGGTCTGCTCCTTGGTGGTCTTTGCTGGGGAGTCTCACGAACTGGGCACAACACCCTCTGACCAAATAAGTATAGGCCTCAAAGTATGTTAAACATCCAAAAGGTTAGTTCCACCAGTCTAGGCAAAGACCAGTTTTCTCAGATAAACCTTGCCTAGACATATATTTCTTGATCTGGTATGAAAAATTTGTCAGTAGGTTGTTGGAGTAATATGGTTCCCTCTGGTTTTTAAAACTAGCTAGGCATTATTTATCTCTCTCATTGTCTAACCCTTCCATCATGGTTTCCCCAATTAAGGTGCCCCCATTTTTACCCTTCCTCCCTTAATAATACCCTTCTCCTATGGTCCTACCTCACTTAAGCTCCTTATTTCTCTTTATCCCCTAGTTTCCTTGTATAGTGTACCCTCCCTTAAACTAACCCAATTTTTATCTGTAGCTCCCTTATTAATGCCTGTTTCCTACTGTTCCTCTCTTTCAGGTTCTTTCTTTTCCTTTACCTCCCTGTTTCCTTTCCATTATCCTGGTTCCTGTAATTATGTCTGGATACATACTCACTTATCAGGATTTGGTTCTAGGATCCACGTATGAGGGAGAACATAAGTCGATTTTTTTTTCTGAGTCTGTGTTACTTCACTTAGGATAACAGTTTCTAGTTCCATCCATTTACCTGCAAATTTTATGGTTTCATCTTTCTTTATTGATGAGCAAAACTCCATCATATAAATGAACCATATTTCATTATCCACACATCAACTGAGGGACACTTAGGTTGCTTCCATATTTTAGCTATTGTGAAAAGAGCAGCAACAAACATGGATGTACAAGTGTCTCTCCAATAGGATGAATTCTTTGAGTATATGCCAAGGAGTGGTATAACTGGGTCAAATGGTAGGTTCATTTGTAGTTTAAGAGTTCACCACACTGCTTTCCATAGGGGTTGAACAAGTTTGCAGTCCCACCAGCAGTGGACATACCAACATTTGGATCATTTGTTCTCTTGATCTTAGCCAGTCTGACTGGGGTAAGATGAAATCTTAAAGTGGTTTTAATTTGCATTTCCGAATTGCTAGTTATGTTGAACATCTTTTAAGATGCTTCATAGCTATCTTTACTTCTTTTGAGAACTCTCTGTTCAGCTCCTTAGCCCATCTGTTAATTGGGTTACTTCCTGTCTTGATTCTCTGTTGAGTTTGTTATATATTGGATGTTAAACCTCTGTCAGATGTGTGGCTGGTGAAGATTTTCTCCCACTCTGTGGGCTTTCACTTCACTTCCCTGGTTGCCTCCTTTGATGTTCAGAAGCTCTTTAGTTTAATGGGGTCCCATTTGTTGATTCTTGACTTGCTTCCTGAGCAATTGGTGTCCAGTTTAGAAAATCCTTTTCTATACCTATATCTTGTAGGTTTTTACCATAGTTTTCTTCTAACAGTTTCAAAATTTCAGGCTTTGCATTGAGGTCTTTGATCCATTTGGAATTGACTTTTGTGCAGGGTGAAAGATAGGGATTTGGTTTCATTCTTCTATGGGTGGAGATCCAGTTTTGCCAGCACCATTTGCTGAACAGGCTATCTTTCTTCCAGTGAATGTTCTTGGCCCCTTTGTCAAGTATCAGGTGGCTGAAATTGCATACATTCATATTTATGCTGTTTTTATGACTATAGCTCTGTAATACAGATTGAAATCTGGTATAGTATTCCCCCCGGCATTGCTCTTAGTGCTCAGGGTTGTTTTGGCTATCGGAGGGCTTTTGTGCTTCCATATGAATCTTAGGATGTTTTTTTCCAATTCTGTGAAAAATGTCATGGGATTTTGATTTTGCATTGCATTGAATCTATAAATGGCTTTTTGGTAGGATGGTCATTTTCACAATATTAATTCTTCCAATCCATGAGCATGGGAGGTCCTTCCATCTTCTGATTTCTTCCTCAATCTTTCTTTAAAGACTTAAAATTTTCACTGTAGAGGTCTTTAATGTCTTTGGTCAGGTTTATCCTGAGATATTTTAATTTTTTTGCAGGTAATGTGAAGAGGCGTGTTTCCATGTGCTCTTTCTCTGATTGCTTCTTATTGGTAGGTAGAAAGGCTACAAACTTTTGCAGGTTAATTTTGTAACCTGCCACTTTACTGAACGTGTTAATAATTTCCAGAAGTTTTCTGGTGGAATTTTTGGGGTCTCTTAGATATGATATCATCTGCAAGAAAGGATAATTTGATCTCTTCTTTTTCAATTATTACCCCTTTAATTTCCTGCTCTTGTCTTATTGCTCATGCAAGAGTTTCAAGCACTATGTTAAAGTGTAGTGGAGATAGTGGGCCTTGTCTGGTTCCTGATTTCAATGGGAATGCATCCAGTTTTTCCACTTTAGATTGATGATGGCTGTGGGGTTGTTATATATGGCTTTAATTATGTTGAGGTATGTTCCCTCCAGTCCAATTCCCTCTAGGACTTTGAACATAAATGCATGCTGAATTTTGTCAAAGGCCTTCTCTGCATCTATTGAGATGACCATGTGATTCTTGTCTTTGAGCCCATTTATGTGATTGATGACATTTATAGACTTACATT
>NW_008350126.1:2530729-2542518 GCF_000622305.1 Nannospalax galili | reverse complement strand
TTGGAGTTCTTGATTCTTTGTATTGTTTTCTTTGTTTCAATTTCATTAATTTCTGCCCTGATTTTTGTTATTTCTTCTTGTCTGCTGGGTGTGGGTTTCATTTGCTGTTGCTTTTCAAGTGTGTTGAGTTGCAATGTTAAGTCATTTATTTGTGTTCTTTCCGATTTTTTGATGTAGGCGCTTAGAGCTATAAATTTCCCTCTAAGCACAGCTTTCAGCATGTTCCAGAGGTTTTGTTGTGTTGTATTGTCCTTTTCATTTAGTTGCGGAATACTTTTATTTCTTTCTTAATTTCTCCTTTGACCCATTCATCATTCAGGAGTGTGTTGTTTAATCTCCGTATGCTCATATGGTGATTAGGGCTTCTTTGGGTGTTGATTGTAAGCTTTATTACATTGTGGTCTGATTGAATACATGGAATTATTTCAATCTGTTTGTATTTGTTGAGGTTTGTTTTTTGCCCAAGTATATGGTTGATTTTGGAGAAGGTTCCATGGTGCGCTGAATAGAAAGTATGTCCTTTGGTGCTTGGGTGGAATACTTGGTAGATGTTTGTTAGGTCCATTTGATATATGGTATTGTTTAATTCAGATGTCTCTCTGTTAACTCTTTGCCCTGTTGACCTATCTAATGGAGACAGTGGGGTATCGAAGTCCCCTACTATTAATGAGTTGGGATTAATCTGGTTCTTAAAGTCCTATAGTATTGTTTTTATGAAGTTGGGTGCACCAGAGTTTGATGAATGTATTATGTTCATGATTGTAATAGCTTCTTCATTTATTGTTCCTTTGATCAGAATGAAGTGGCCCTCTTTATCACTTCTGATTAGTTTTAGTTTAAAGTATATTTTGTCAGATGTTAGAATTGTAACACCTGCTTTTTTTCTTAGTACCATTCATTTGGTATATTTTTTCAATCCTTTCACTTTAAGATAGTGCCTGTCCTTGAAAATGAGATGAGTTTCTTGTAGACAACAAAAAGATGGGTTTTGTTTCTTAATTCATTCACCTAGTCTGTGTCTTTTGACTGGCTAGTTCAGTCGGTTAATATTTAAAGTTATTAATGAAAGGTGTGTATTGAACACTGTAATTTTTATTTCTGTTCACATTTTTGATGTAGCTGTTCTTTTCCACAGTTATACCTTCATTGAATTTCTTTCTTAAACCCCTTGGGTATAGTCATTCCTTTCTTCAGCTGTTTGCATTGCTTCCAGAACTCTCTGAAGGGCTGGTTTTGTGGACATGAGTTCCTTCAGCCTATTTATGTCATGGAAGATTTTTCTTTTCCCTTAGCTGGTTATAGTAATCTGGGTTGGCATCTGTGGTCATTTAAAACTGGAATACTTTGGTCCATGCTCTTCTGGCTTTCATAGTTTGCACTGAAAATTCAGCTGTAATCCTAATGGATTTTCCTTTATATGTGATATTTTTCTTTTGCAGCTTTCAGTATTGTGTCTTTGTTCTGTACTTTTAGTGTTTTTACTATGATGGCCCATGGATAGTTTCTTTTCTGGGCATGTCTGTTTGGTATTCTGTATGCTTCTTGTATTTGTATGGGCATGACTTTGTTTAATTTTAGGAAATTTTCTTCTATGATTCTGTTGAAGGTCTGGTCCATGCCATTATCTTGGGATTCTTCTCCTTCTTGTATGCCTGTGATTTGTAAGTTTGGTCTTTTTATGGTGTCACACAATTCCTGCATATTCCATTCTTGTGCTTTCTTAAAGTTTTTCATAATCTTTTCTTGAGTGGCCTAGTTCGTCCACTTTATCTTCCAGTCTTGATACTCTGTTTTCCATTTTGTTCATCCTATTGGTGAGGCTTTCTCCTGTTGTTTCTTATTGGCTTACTGAGTGTTTCACTTCCTTCTTCATTTCAGCCTGAGTAGTCTTCAATATTTCTAGCTCTTTTCTGAATTCATTCAGAAGGTTATCCCTATCTTCCTTCAGCTCTATGATTACCTTGTTTGTGTGTTCTTTAAATTCAGTGAATTCTTTTATCATATTCATCATTGTTCTTTTGAGTTCCATGTCCTGCATTATCTCTAGGGGGTTTTCACTGTACTCCTCTAGAGGACTCTTGGTATTTAGTAAGGACATGTTACTTTGGTTTTTTATGTTATTATCTTTTCTCTGTGATTTTGACATGTGAATTTTTTGTAGTTTCTGATTCTTGTGTGAGAGTCAAGCTTTCATGTTTAGGTCTGCTTCTTTTTGTGTCTTTGTGGTTTACTTTTTGGACATGAAAAGCTTTTTCCTCTAAGCTTCTGGTTCTCTCTTTTGATTTTATATTGGAGTGGCCAGATTGCTTTTGTCTTCAGGAGTTCCCACAGAGGCCCAAGTTAGATGAGGATCAGATGCTCTCAGGATTTCTCCTAAGGTCTGTATCTTTCCATGAAAGATGTTGTCCTCAGGAGACTGGAGGTTGGGCTGGCCTGGGAGTAGGGCCCAGGATAGTTCCTGGTGTCAGGCAGCTGGTGACCTTGGCACCCAGAGATGCAAAGGGAGATGGGGGTGGGAAGAGGCCCCAAGGGCTCCTGGGGACTGCAGGGAGGAACTGGGTTCGTCTGGAGGCAAAAGATCAGGAAGCAAAGGTGGTTCCCCCAGTGTCTGGGGTGCCAAGATAAGGCATGGGACAGTACCCAGGCCAGGAGGAAAGAAAGCAGGGGAGGTGGGAAGGTGAATGAAACTGTGGGAGTCAAGGCCAGGTGGGAATGATGAACTTACCCAGGAGAAAGGCTGGCCGGCTGTGCAGGCCCAGGGAAGCAAGTGGAGGTGAGGGTAGGACCAGATCCAGAGGGCTCCTGGGGACCACTGGGTTCATTCGGATGCAAGGGATCAAGAAGCAGTGGTGGATGGGGGTGAGAGGTCAGCAGCCCTTGTGTCCCGGATAGAGCCTGGTGGGTTGTGCAGCCCAGGGAAGCAGAGGGAGGTGAGCTGTTTTTTTGTTTTTGTTTTGAAAAACCCTGAGTCCCCTTAGTTCTGGCTCTGTGTGCATGTGTTTAGGGCCATCTCCTGTAGCATGGGTAGCCTCACATGTCCCACATCCCTGAAGAAAACTGACTCTCCCTCCCCCAGTCAGTCAATCTCCAATAGTTCCTTAGCTATGGATGGGACTTGCTGAACACCCTTGGTCCGTGTTGGAATTTTGTCTGGTTTGCTCTTGAGCAGGTCTTATGCATGCTGTCACAACTGCTGTGAGTTCTTCCATGCATCTGCCACGTTGTGTCTGGAAAACAATGTTTCCTTGTCCTTCACCACCTCTGGCTCTTACAGTCTTCTGAGTCTTCTGTAATGATCCCTGAGCCTTGGGAGGAGGGGCTTTGATATAAATGTCCCATTTTGGGCTGGTCACACCACAGTATTTTATTCTCTACATGTTGACCAGTGGTATCTGTGTTAATTCACATGCACTGCAAAAAGAAGCTTCTTTGATGAAAGTTGAGAGGTAAACTAATCTATGGGTATACTGTTAGGTCTTTAGGAGCAGAATAATAGAAGTACATTCTCTCCTATGGCCTATGGCCTCTCCATGCACCAATTCTTGGTCCCAATAATGATGCTAGGCATGAATTTAACTCCATGAATGGATTCCATCTTGTGGAGCAGACCTTAAATCCAATCATAAAGTGGTTGGTTACTCCCATAAAATTTGTGCCACTATTTCAGGAGTGGACATATCTTTCCAGGCCAGTCATTGTTGTAGCTTGCAGGATTCACAGCTGGGTGAGATTGATACTTACTTTTCTCCTCCAGTAGCATGCATAGCACCTTCCAGCACTATGAAAACTAACCAGTAAAAGCCCAGTGCCGGGAATGGGTTACCTCTTTTGGAGTTGTTGGTCAGTGAGGTCCCATAGCCCTCCAAACATCATAGGCCAATGCCATTGCTCTTAGTTATCTTCTGAGACTTGATGGTAAGACACTATTGCTGAAGACACTACATATTTGAGTCATAGAATAAGGAAAATTCAAGCTGGTACTGACCTGGAAGCTTCATCCCTACTGGATAGCTTTCTGAATCTTGAATGTTATACATGCACATCATACCCCCATACCACACCACTTCTCCCTCCCAACTTCATGTGCTTTTTTTTAACCCACTGAGTCCACTTAGTGCTGCCTGTATGTGCAAGCATGTAGGACTGTCTTCTAGAGTATGGGTGTAGTCTCAGGGGCTGCACCCCTGAAGAAAATATCTCCCTCTTCCTGAGTCTTATGAGCCTCCCCACTCCTTCCAGAAATGATTGTTTCAGTTTTTTGAATAAAAAGCTATATAGTACTGGTGATAGAATCTGCAGGACTTCCAGAAACTTCTATCAGATCCAGTGAGGGAACAATGGTAAAGAGGTATTCTAGAACAGTTGTGAAGGTGGAGATGTCCCTGGCCAGTGTCTGGGGATGCTAGTGTGTGCATCCTCTGCTGTCACTCTGTGTCTCTGTGGAGAGAACACAGAGGTCTATGTTCCATATGGAAAAGACTTATGCTTCCTATGACTGCATTTACCAAGCACCTGGAAAGGTCTTTCTTTCCTACCATTTAATTTTGAGTTTTATTTTATTGGTAGATTTTAACACTAGAGGGAGAGATGACGAGAGAGAGAGAGAGAGAGAGAGAGAGAGAGAGAGAGAGAAATTCACTAGGCATGTGCAACAACTTCTATTGAGTTGGAAACCATGGCTGTCATTACTGCCATTTAAGACTCAATTTCTACATGGACTGAAGATCTTGATCCTCATAATTAAGAAAGATCTCAGGGGACTGGAGAAATTGCTCAGTGGTTAAGAGCACTGGCTACTTTTTCAGAGGACCCAGGTTTGGTTCCCAGCACCCACATGGCACTAACAAAGGTCTATAACTCCAGTTCTAGGGAATCTGACACCCTTTTCTGACCTCTGTGGGCATTGCATGATATAAGTGCACTTACACACATGCAGACAATACATCATGCACATAAAATAAAAGTACTAAAATACTGAAATAAGAAAAACCTCAGTAGTCATTTCACAGTGGTGACAGGGAAGGATACATGCCATCTGGGATATTCTTCCTGACCCTTCGAATATAACATGTCCAATATTAGAAAATCATACAAGACCCTGTAGCATCACCAGGTCAAACTGTGCAACTCACACCCCTCAAGAATCTATACTTGAATCACTTTCCCAAGTTAAGCAGCCAATGGATCAAGGATAGCTGAAGGCAAAGGGACTTGAGTGGCAAGCGATAAATCAAGACAGTTGCATGACCTATTAGTATTTTTATTAAAATAATTTAAATGTTTTTATAACTACAAGAAAAATTTTAAATTAGCAAAATTAACATGTATGCTGCAATTTGAAGTCTGAAGAATATTGAGAATTACAGTGTGAATTTTGAGCTGGAGAGGTAGACAGTGACAGTGCTTGCCATGCAAGCAGAAAGACCTGAATTCCATCCCCAGAGCCCATGAGGAAATGATGGGCTTGGTGGTACATGCCTGTCATGCCAAAGCAAGGGAGGCAGAGGCAAGGGGATCCTTGGGGCTCACTGGCCTGCCAGTCTTACTTGATGAGTCCCAGGCCAGTACAGGACTCTGTCTCAAAAAAGGAAAAAAAAAAATCAAAATGGGAACTGGGAAGATAGTTTGATTAGTAAAGTGCTTGCCACACAAGCATGAGGACCTGAGGTTGATCCCCAGGATCCACTTTGAAAAGCAAGACATGATGGCCTTTGCTTGTAACCCCAGCACTGGGAAGGTGAAGACAAATGGATTCTGAGGCTTGCTGGCCTTGGTGAGTTCCAGGTCCCTGTCTTGAACACTAGAAGAGTGACACCTGAGGTTCATACCTTGCCTCTACGAGTATGCTCAAGTGCATGCACATGCATACACATGGACACATACAGACATATACATAAAAAGAAACTATGCAGAAGCTGGAGAGATGGCTCAGTGGTTAAGAGCCCTGGTTTCTCTTGAAGAGGACCTGGGTTTGGTTCCCAGCACCCACATGGCAGCTAACAACCATCTGGAACTCCAGTTCCAGGGGATTTGATGCTCTCTTCTGACCTCTGAGGGTATTGTATAACATGGATGCACTTACATGCAGGCAATACCTTCATACACATAAAAAATGAATAAATAAAATATTTTAAAAATCTGCTTTAATATTTTATATTCTTCTCTTCCAAAATATGTTAAATAAAATCAGTAGGTTTCTATTTGTCTGAAAAATATTTTAATTTCTTTTTAGCACTCTATAAGAGCTAATTACAGTTCTTCCTAAGCCCAGAGGATATAATTTCACCAATCACAATAAAACTTGTTAGAACTCTGATAATCACATTTTGGCTTCATAGACATATAAATTTTAGAATCCTGTTTTCAAAAGAAAGTTGTACCATCTGTTTATATTTTAATTCATTGCTTTAATTGCATAATTTGCTTTGTCCCTTTTATTTATTACATTTGATTTCATGTGTGAACAACTGAGGCCAGTGAAAACCAAATTGTCACAGACAGCAGAATAGTAGTTGCCTGAGATGGAGAGAGGGGGTAGGCAGGAGGAAGGAATTACTGGGGGTGGGAGGAGCCTCAGAGCTTGGTTGATATGTCATTTTTATATCGACAGTGATAATTTTCAGAGTGTGCATGCATCAAAGCTTTTCAGATTGCACATTTCAAATATGCACCTTTTATTACATGTGAATCATATATCAATAGAGTTGGTGAAAACTAAAAGAAGCATACATTGTACATATGTAAGTTAGAGTGAAATGGCCAGAAAATTTCAGAACGGTCAGGGAATTTTCAAAAATCAATTGTTCCAGAAGTAACATACAAAATATAAGAAGCGGGGCTGGAGAGATAGCTTAGCAGTTAAGAGCACTGACTGCTCTTGCAGAGGACCCAAGTTTGATTCCCAGTACCCACATGGCGGCTGCAAACCGGGATCCAACACCCTCTTCTGACCTCTGTAGGCATGGGTGCACTTACATACATGCAGGCAATACACTCATACACATAAAATAAAAATATAAATAAAATATTTTTTTTTAAAATTAAAAAAATCTAAGAAGCAAGCAAGTTATTGTAATGCATGTTTGCATTGTCAGTTTGGTGGGAGTTTGACATTGTCTCTTCATTGCATTTTTACAGAAATGCAATTGGACTTTTGGCTTCTTTGGATTTAGTCTGGCTGGGCATCCTGAGGGACGCTAGGCATTTAAACTAACAGTGAAATAGTGAGCTTGTTAGACTCCGGATTCAAGGCCTCGTGCAGCTCTTTGTCACATGGTCTTGGCTTGGTCCCTCAGGAATGCTGGATCCATTGATGTGCCCTAATCTCTTCACGCCAATGTACACCATTGACGTGTGTCTGTTCTAATTACATGAATCACACCCCCTTGGGGGAAAATCGCTAGTTTTCTTTAGATTCAACTGAAAAAATATTATGAGAGCACTTTTTTCTTTTCTTTTTTAGGACTTTAATGTTAATCTGAGCAGAACAGGATGTTGATTACTTCTAAAATGTGCATGCTCAATTAAACTTATGGTAAGTTACAGTCTCTTCAAAAGAGATGCTGGAAAGAGCAGTGTGAACATTGTGGTGACTTTACTCACCTGAAGGAAAAAGGTCAAATGGTCAGTCATGAAATTACCATTGTCTTATTCTGCATGTCTGAGCATCATGCATCTAACCACCATCATCTGGCCATTTGCTTGCTCTGACGTAATCAGTGCCAAGAGTAAAAGTGATATCATAAGTAAGGCCCTTATTCCTCACAAGTGCTGAAGAGAACCTGTGCCAACTGTAGTATTATTTTTGTGTTACTGTCACTCTGCCCATTGCAGTCTGACCTTTTCCCACTGTGCCTCTGAGATGAACCTGTTTGGGGCAGACTGAATATCAGTAAATGATTGGTGAGTGAGTGAGCTGGCATTGACTTCCAGGATTTTTGCTCGCTCACTAAAAGTGATTCCTTTTATCTGTTCAAGTCTATAGTTTGTGCCTGACCTTCAGCACTTAAAAACAACACAGTGACCTGGTTGACAATGCACACTTTTAATCCCAGTACTCAGGAGGGAGAGGCAGGACAGCTAGGTTGAAACCAGGTTCGACAAAATAACCAGACCCTGCCTCAAAAACAAATAAAAAAAATGTGAGCAATGTGTGTTCTTGTCTCTACTTCTAAATTTTGAGCTTATTTTTTGGAGGAAGAAATCTTATTTTGAAAGGTGGCTGTAACTTTCATTAATCCAAGATAAGGGTTATTATGCTACATATATAGTAGCTTGAAATTTAAGTGACTTTTCTTAGCATGTAGTTTATATATATATGTAAACATATATATGTGTGTATACACATATACATATATATGTATATAAAACAACAGCCAAAAATCCCTCTTCTTTTGTAAGATGTTGGAAACACATATTTCAGGAAAAGACATTCTAAGTAAATATTGTAATATTAATAAGTATTTCATTTAAGGATTTCTTTGAGCAAAGAAATATAAACAAGTTTGTTCCTAGAATATAATAAAATAGTATCAGTGAATCATTTGCAACTTTGCTTCTTAGTGACATTCAAGCTAAAAAGCAAAATAGAGTGGGGACTGCCAGTCATTGGAATGACATCACTGGCATGCGCCGACCTGAAGAAGCAGGACCAAGGAAAGCTGCAAAGGTGGTCACAAAGACTGGGCTACCAAGAGCTGGCTGGAAATAGTGCAAAGAGACTGGAAGCTGTGATTCTGGGAATCCACGGTGTGTTATTTACTTGGAAATGATGGAGAAAATGGTTAACGCCTTAGCATGTCCTATCTGGGGGATGGTTTGTTCCATAATTTTGAATAATGAATATAAAAAAGTGTTGGGTGAATATTTGAAGAAACTAGTTAACTGTGTGAATAGGAATTCACATGACTCCTGTATTTTTAGTAAGGAAACAAATTGAGGAGAGGAAAGACTGAAGGTGAATATTAGGGAAATCAGTAAGCAGCCAAACCCAAAGGCAGTTTGTTATTAGGGAGAAACTCCCTCGCAGAAGGTCTCATAGCTTATTTGATCGTTTAAGTAGAAAGTGGCTGTTTCAGGTCTAAGACAGTAGCTTCCTCTAACAGGGTTCCTGTCCATTTGTGCCTGTGGTGGCTTCTGAGTAAATATGCTTTAACAGAGAACAGGGGAGTCACCCCAGGCCACTAGGAAGCTCCCGGGAGGAAACAGCAGAAAGGGGGGTTTTCAATGCTCCTACAGTTTTACAGGACTATGAGGGTTGGCTTATACCTGATGACTAGTGTCACCAATGCCAGACATCACTGACAGGATAGTTGGTTAACCCATGTGACACAGAGCATGATTAGGCTAGAGATCAGCCTCACAGCCTGAAGCTCCCAGTGCCTCCTCTGGCCTGGGGAGCATGCCTCTCAGCCTCTCCGTACTAGGAGTGCACTGCACTCACTCATCCACAGGCTGCTCTGCCTGGGCTCTGTGAGGTGTGTCTGCAGGAAACCCCAGGCTCATGGTTATATAATAAAGGGATACCAAACCAGATGGTGAAGGAGTTCTTGTTTCATCACAAGCCACATCAGATGTGAGGGATGCTGCGCACTTAGCTAACACAACATTCTGCATGTGTGCTCTGGTTCTAACGTGAAGTATAGAGGAAACAGATGATGTAAAAGGATGAGGTCACGGATGGGACATATTCTGCCATCAGAAGCCTATCATGAAAATCATCAATGATTCTGACCATGGTGGAAACCCTTCAGAGAACTGTTGACAGAGACTCCTATTTGCCAAGTAGAACAGAAGGACATCTAAAAGACAAGTGTGAGGATAAAACCTCCCATCATATCCTCACAACCTTCGACACGTCCTCCACGTGTTCACTGTCCACGAGTTGCCTAGTGCCATCTTCTGGAATGTTCTTCCATCCTTGGCTGTTAAAATCCTATCCAACTTTAAGCCCGGTATAGTGGTGCATGCCTTTAAGCCCAGCAGACTCAGGAGGTAGAGGCACATGGAGCTTTGTGAGATTGATGCCAGCCTCATCCACATATAGAGCTCCAGAGTTACTGAGGCTATGGGGAGACCTTGTCTCAAAAAACAAAGCAAAATAAAAATCCTACCCAACTTTGATGCCCACTCACAGTTATCAGTCTAAACTTAGGTAGTAGGAAATGGGGAAATTGATTAAATGATAAAGAAGGTCTTGGTTACTTTAAAGTAAGTGACTCTGTTTTGCTCCTATGCTGAGCTATCAGTTGCTCCAAGGAGGCAGCATATGGCTCAGATAATGCTGATCCCTAACAAGATTCTGTTTGAATGGCAGTGACGCAAAGCCTTCTGTCAATGACCATCTTGGCCATTGACAATGTCTTTTCCACTCTCTCTTTGTCAATGGCAGGAAAAAAAAATTGCCCCTTTTTTCTTTGTTGGAGAGAAATCTCAATTATGTGTGTTCCTATTCTGGTACAGAAGCCTTTTGTTATAATTAATTAATTAATTTATCTTAAGACTTCATACATGAATACTATATTTACACAATTTCCACCCCTTCTCCCCCCTCCAACTCTTCCCATTCCCCTCAATTTTGTGACCTCTTCTTTAACATACATGTGTGTGCATGTGCATGTACGTGTGTGTGTGTGTGTGTGTGTGTGTGTATAAAACCTACTGAGTCCATCTTGATTACTTGATATGTACTTGTATTTAGGGTTGACCATTTGGGACTGGATAACCTATCAGGGAGCTCCTCCTGGAGAAAACTCCCTCTCTCTGTGGCCATTGATAGCCTGTAGCTCTTCATCTAGAAGTAGGACCTTGTGAAATTTCCCCCATCCAGATTGGCATGTCAGCTGGTATTTTCATTACTCGGGTCCTGTTTAGACAACATTATTGTTGAAATTTCATGGGTGCAGCTTTGCTGTAGTGTCTAAAAGACACTGGCTAGTAGCAAACATCCTGGTCCTCTGGCTCTTACAGTCTTTCTGCCCCCTCTTCTCTGATGGTCCCTGAGTCTTAGGCATAGGGGTTGCATTGTAAATCTATCAGTTGGAGCTGGGAACTCCCTGGTCACCTATTCTCTGCAGTTTGACCAATTGTAGATCTCTAAAAATAGTCTCCATCTTTGAAAAAAGAAGCTTCTTTGATGAAGGGTAAGAGCTATACTTATCTGTTGGTATGAGGATAAGTATTTAGAATATAGTCAGTAATTATATTGATATAGGAAAGTGGCTACAGTAGGTTCTTCTCCAGGGTCTGTGACCTCTCCAAGCCATGACTATTTGGCTAGGCATGAATTCTTTCCTACTGAGCTGGCCTTAAGTCTAATTAATCAACCGTTGGTTACTCCCAAGATAAAAATGTCACTATTGCATCACTGGGGATATCTTGCCAGCTGGTCACTGTTGTGGTTTTACAGCTGGGAAGGACTATTGATTGCTTTCTTCCCTTGCCAGCTTACATAGCACCTTCAGATACTATGAGAGCTAGTCCTCAAGGAACAGGCTTCCAGGTCAGTTCCAGCTTCATTTCTCCAAGACCTATGTCTGAAATATATTGCCTTTAACAATAGGGTCTTATCTTCAAGTTCTAGTAGGCAACCCAGGGCAATAGTCTATATTGTTTTGGGAATCTCTTGTATTACCTTGATATACAACTCAAAGGGAAGTTTTCCATGCTTGACACAGGGGGTTTTGTTAGATAGCCTATGACTCTTAGGGGAAGCATTATCACCCTGTGTGGTGTGGTGTAGTGCCTATATATATATATATATATATATATATATATATATATATATTATA
>NW_008350126.1:2527687-2530713 GCF_000622305.1 Nannospalax galili | reverse complement strand
ATATATATATGATGCATTCTTTATACTCATGCTTAGCTGTGCTTCCACAGACCATAGCACACATGGAGGCAAGATGATTTTGACCTGAGTTTTTCAGGAGGTCTCAGTCATGGCTAGGTCTTTCAGACAGGGTGTGGCCATAAGAGGAAGCCACCAGTCAGAAGCTGTTCCCTGCAGCTGCCTGATGACAAAGGGCTCTCAGATCTGGGCTGCCAGCTTTTATCTGAATCATGACACAGAGGCCATGGTACATGGAAGGTAGGCCATATTTGTAACTCTTAGAGTAGGTTACAAGAAGGGTAGCTTCCTTTGTTTCGTTTTTTTCAGATAGAAAAGCTGTGTGTATATCTGCAGAAAATGTCCTTTGAACAATCGATGTATATTCATTAATTAGATTGTGTTCTTTAGTTTATCTTCACTGAGTCTTATTTTTACATCAACTTTTAACACACTTACTTTTACTGATGGATTTTAAAAATTAACTTGTTTGGGATCTGTTGCATAGGACTGTCCTCCGACAGACAGACCAGGACAGGTGCCATCTTCCCAAGCTTGGTTGCACCCCACTTGCCTAAGCTCATCACAGCTAAACTTGTTGACTATTATGTTCCATAAGAAAGGAGGACAGGGAAAGTCAGCCACGCCTCCTAACCAATATGTCTATCTTAGCTGTATGAGGGGGCGGGACTAAGGGTATATAAGCTGAGGAAGTGGAGGGGAGACTCACTATTTTGTGCAGCTGTGGGGAAGTCACCATTCATGCTTAGATGAAGACTTTCTGGTACGGCCTTAGGAGGGGAGCACTCCTGTAAGTAAACCCTCACTCATTGCTCTGTAAGTAAGCCAGCAAACTCATTGGTTTCCCAGACTGCAGTTTGATGAAACTGTACCTCAGTTTGCCATTGAGACCAAGGGAGGAGGGGGTGGACATTGTTTATGCCTCCCAGAAGGAATTTTAGCTACAGGATCCAATATTTGTGTGTGGTTTCTTAAATAGCATAGAAATAAAGGTTTTTGGATTAAACTAGTGCCTAGGTTGAGTGGGGTGAAGGTAGAAGTTGAGCCCTACAGCCCTGTTAAAATAAGAATCAGGGGCTGGAGAGATGGCTCCATGCTTAAGAGGACCCAGGTTCCCAGGTTCCCAGCTCACAATGAGCTTTACCTCCAGTTCCATGGGAATCCGATGCCCTCTTCTGGCCACTTCTGGGACTGCATGCATGTGCTGCCTGTAACATGTGCAGGAAAAACACATACACATAAAAATAAAATCTTTAAAAAACAAAACAAGAACCTGGTAACGTGGCAACATCTATAAACTTTAGTTCCTCACGTATAAATAGACAAAATTGTTATGGAAATTAGATGATGCGATCCATTTTAAAAAACACACATAATAAAAACACACAATAGGGTTTCAGTGTTGTCCTTCACTTGTGTCTTTGATAAACGGACATATGTTTTATCTAGAGGATGTTCTAATATACCTCTATCCAGTTTGAGCCCTATACATAAAATCCCAGTCTGTACATGTACATTGACTGAAGTCAATGACTTGTCTTGCCTCATGTTCTCCAAATCTGTCTTTGAGGTAGCAAGTTAAAAGTAATTTTTAGAGAAAAAAATTTTTAGAGAAAAACACCTGGCATTGTGGTTTCACTCCTCTCTATACATACACACATCATGACCTGGAGCTGGTGAACAGAGAGGCAACAAATTCCTTAACCTGCAGTTCGTATCACATTATCAGCCCTGTGCTACACGGGCCCTTTTCCTACCCTTTCCTTGGCTGCTAGACTTGTCATTCCCTTGTCCTGTTTTGTCTCCTTCCAAAGCCGCCAGGCCTGCTTTCTCTCACTATCAAATGTATTCATTATGAAACGGAAAGGCAAGAAGATGTAGAAGCAGTGGGATGAAAAGGAAACGACCATAATTTGCTTAGTGGAAGCACAAGCCAATTCCCTAGACCTAAAGAAAATAAATAAATATTAAGAGATTTCAGTGAAGTTCCTCTCTGTGAAATTTCAAACACAATGTTTCCAATATAAATCTGTAATTAGGTCAAAATAGAGGAAAACTCATGCCCATTTTAGTAGGCTATAAAACACAATGTTACCAAGAAATGTTCCAAGAGCTTTATGAAGAAAGAACACCACAGAAAGGCATCATAGAGCACTTAACACATCCCTGTCCTTGGCTATTATGAAGTGTTAGTTCACCTTAAATTATTCCTTAAGTAAAGTAGAATCATTTAATTCTTATCTTGAAATATTTACCAACAAAAGAAAGTAGCCAAGCTAATTAGTAAAAGTAGCTATAGGGAGAACTAGCTCTGTACACTCAGGAAATGAATTCTAGAGCTCTGCTCTAACGGATCTAGCAGCTATTGATAGTAGAACTATCAATGAAGAGACATAACAGGGCTCATTAGTAAACCAAGTTGCAGATTTGCATATGGTGAGAGTGTGGTTCAATTCAGTGAGGAGAAGTAAATGGTGTAGTAAATGGCACTGGAACAACCAAACATATAGGTGCAAAGTTAGACCCATCATTAATACTGTTACACCAAAGAGGAGCTCTGATGGAGCTCTTCTTTAAAGATTTAAAATCCAGCAATCACAGGCATGACACAGAACAAGACAAAGTCAGAGAAGAGGTTTTTGTGAACATAGTGCTGGAGTGGACATCTATATCCAAGCAAGACCCAACCTCAGATGCTGCAAAGAAACCATTGATATTAAATTAATGGAACAATTAAAATCTCAAAACACCATCAAAGACAAAGCATTGTGTATAAGGAGGAGATAATCTCTTCTACCTAGCAAACCATCTCACAAACTAACAAATAAAGGCCAAAATGTCATGAAAAATAGTCAAACATACTAATAGGCAGATTATAAAAATAAAATAATTTGTAAATATTTGAAAGATGCTCAATTTCATGTCATTATAACATCCATATGATGCCACTTATCTGAGCTGAACAGAACAAAACATTGGTAAGAATACTCTTTATTTTTAATTTTTTT
>NW_008350126.1:2525555-2527302 GCF_000622305.1 Nannospalax galili | reverse complement strand
ATTTCACTACAGCTTTAACATATTCAGTAACATACTCCAGAGCAAGAGTACATCTCTTTCACAAGTGGCTGCAAATTTCTAGGTTCACAGTTGAATTAATATAGTTATACTTATTGAACTCAGTATAAGCCCTGTAAGACATAAAATTGAATGAGTTTTTAACTTTAAAAAAGATCTCCATTTCATTTTAGAATATGTTGCTCCCTGCAGAAAGACTCATTGCTTTTGCTACTAACACTGAGATATTGGCACATGCATCTCTAATTTGTATGTATGTGATTACTACTAGTCATAATTGGTTGCACTTGGATTCCTGGCACCTGTGTATGTCTATAAAATCACTGGATAGATTTCAATGGTAATATTTATGACCTCTACTAATTAACATGACATAAGTTTCCATGCTTCCTCCTCAAATACAATACATTTTTAAAAGTTTGTTGATTTTCTTTTTGTGTGTGTATATCACACAGAGCATCCCAAACCATCTTATTCAACTATACACCCACTTCCCAGCTGGCACCCTCCCATAGCCTTCCTCCTCCTACTAGAGCCTTTATCCTCTGATATCCCTGCTACTTTCTGCTGTGTTGTTGGCACCCCAGCCGTTCCCCACTACTTGTCCATCTGGTGAATCTAGAGGTCTTTGTTTTAGGAAGGTCAGCTGTTCCTCATCTAGCAGCAATCAGTTGTCAATATTCCTTTAGATAAGACTGGGGTCTGCTGTTCATTTTCCCAGTTCTATGCTGGGTTACTATCTGGGAGTCCCTTGGGCCTCCCTGGCAAAAAGCTCAAAAGAAGGTATCTCCTATCTGGCATTGTTGCTTGTTGTGTAGCCTTTAGCTATACATATGGACTCTTAAAAAACTTGTATTGGCCCCTTTAGTCTTTGGTTATACTTTCCTTTTGAGTGTTTAAGGCCATACAGTTGGCCCAGATAAACCAATTTATTTTGACTCTTAAGGTCGTTTGAGGATCTCTTCCTCAGGGGTCACATGGGCTTGGGAGGAGCCCCTGGCTCATTTCTTTTACCAGTTCCGCCTATATAAAAATAAGTCAAAGGTCCTGCTCGACCATGGCTGGCTTTGCTTGGAAGCATGGAGGAAATGATTCCTCTGTGTTGGCCTTCCTCTTTGTAGATTGGACACTGGTTCAAGTCCATCTCATGGGGTCTCCTCAGTCTCCTTGATCAAGAGAACAGGTGACCCACCACAGTTACAGGACATTTTGAGAGATGCTCATCGTCTCCTGGAACTAGTCGACCAAGTAGGGCAAGGAGCAAAAACTGTCCTTATGTCCCTCTGACCAAATTATTACAGGCCTCAAAGTATGTTAAACATCCAAGAAAGTTAGTTCCACCAGTCTGGTACTTTTAATTACTGTGTGTCATGTAGAAAAATCTTGGGCAAAGACCAATTGTTCTCAGATAAACCTTACCTAGACATATATTTCTTGATCTCCTATGTATAATTTGTCAGTAGGTTGTTGGACTAATATGGTTCCCTCTGGTTTTTAAAACTAGCTAGGCATTATTTATCTCTCACATTGTCTCACCCCTCCATCATGGTTTCCCCAATTAAGGTGCTTCCATTTTCCCCCTTTCTCCCTTAATAATACCCTTCTCCTATGGTCCTTCCTCTCTTGAGCTCCTTCTTTCCCTTTATCTCCTAGGTTCCTCATATACCCTTCCCTCCCCCTTCCCTTAAACTAACCCAATTTTTATCCATATCTCCCTTATTAAGGCCTG
>NW_008350126.1:2523020-2524941 GCF_000622305.1 Nannospalax galili | reverse complement strand
TTATATATTCTGAATATTAAACTTCTGTCAGATGTGTCACTGGTGAAGATTCTGTCCCATTCTGTGGGTTTTCTGTTCACTTCCCTGGTTGCCTACTTTGATGTACAGAAGCTTTTTAGTTTAATGAGGTCCCATTTCTTAATTCTTGCCCTTGTTTCCTGAGCAATTGATGTCCAGTTTAGAAAATCCTTTCCTACACCTATGTCTTGTAGGTTTTTCCCAATGTTTTCTTCTAACAGTTTCAAAGTTTCAGGCTTTACATTGAGGTCTTTGATCCATTTGGAATTGACTTTTGTGCAAGGTGAAAGATAGGGGTTTAGTTTCATTCTTCTACAGGTGGAGACCCAGTTTTGCCAGCATCATTTGCTGAAGATGCCATCTTTCCTCCAGTTAATATTCTTGGCCCCTTTGTCAAATATCAGGTGGTTGAAATTGCATGTACTCATATTTGGGTCTTCAATTTTGTTCAATTGATCTATTTTTGTGCCAGTAACATGTTGTTCTTATGACTATAGCTCTGTAATACAGCTTAAAATCTGGTATAGTAATCCCCCCAGCATTGCTCTTAGTGCTCAGGGTTGCTTTGGCTATCTGAGGTCTTTTGTGCTTCCATATGAATCTTAGGATTTTTTTTCCAATTCTGTGAAAAATGTCATGGGGATTTTGATTGGCATTGCATTGAATCTATATATGACTCTTGGTAGGATGGTCATTTTCACAATATTAATTCTTCTAATCCATGAGCATGGGAGGTCCTTCCATCTCCTGATGTCTTTCTCAATCTCCTTCTTTAAAGATTTAATATTTTCATTGTAGAGCTCTTTAATGTCTTTGGTCAGGTTTATTCTGAGATATATATATATTTTTTGCAGCTATTGTGAAGGGGAGTGTTTCCATGTGCTCTTTCTCTGATTGCTTGTTATTGGTATATAGAAAGGCTACAGACTTTTGTAGGTTAATTTTGTAACCTGCCACTTTACTGAACGTGTTAATAATTCCTAGGAGTTTTCTGGTGGAATTTTTGGTGTCTCTTAGACATAATATCATATCACCTGCAAAAAGGGATAATTTTATCTCTTCTTTTCCAATTATTACTCCTTTAATTTCCTGCTCTTGTCTTACTGCTCTTGCAAGAGTTTCAAGCACTATGTTAAAGAGAAGTGGAGATAGTGGACAGCCTTGTCTGGTTCCTGATTTCAATGGGAATGCTTCCAGTTTTTTCCCTTTAGAATGATGATGGCTGTAGGTTTGTTACATATGGCTTTAATTATGTTGAGGTATGTTCCCTCCAGTCCAATTCCCTCTGGGACTTTGAACATAAATGCATGTTGAATTTTGTCAAAGGCCTTCTCTGCATCTATTGAGATGACCATGTGGTTCTTGTCTTTGATCCCATTTACATGATTTATGATGCTTATTGACGCTCATATATTGAACCATCCCTGCACCTCTGGGATAAAGCTGACTTGATCATGGTGGATGATCTTTTTGATGTGTGTCTGTATGTGGTTTGCAAGAATCTTATTTAGAATTTTTGCATCTATGTTCATTAAGGATATGGGTCCATAGTTTTCTTTTTTGGTTTTATCTTTACCTTGTTTTGGTATTAGAGTGATGCTGGCTTCATAGAAGGAATTTGGAAGTTCTCCCTCTATTTCTATTTTTTTGAATAAATTAAGTAGTATTGGATGATGTAGATCTTTAAATGTCTGATAGAATTCTGTTGTAAATCCATCTGGTCATAGGGTTTTTTTATTTGGGAGGTTTTGTATTACTATTTCAATTTTTTTGTGTTATGGGTCTGTTTAAGCTGTTAATCTCTTCTTGGTTTAATTTTGGTGGTTCCCATGCCTTTAGATATCCATCCATTTCTTTTAGGTTTTCACATTTAGTAGCATATAGGTTTTTATAGTATTTGCTT
>NW_008350126.1:2521172-2522516 GCF_000622305.1 Nannospalax galili | reverse complement strand
TAATTTCTCTTTTGACCCATTCATCATTCAGGAGTGTGTTGTTTAATCTCCATGTGTTCATGTGGTGACTAGGGCTTCTTCTGGTGTTGATTGTAAGCTTTATTGCATTGTGGTCTGATAGAATGCATAGAATTATTTCAATTTGTTTGTATTTGTAGAGGTTTCTTTTGTGCCCCAGTATATGGCCGATTTTGGAGAAGGTTCCATGGGGTACTGAGTAGAAAGCATGTCCTTTGGTGCTTGGGTGGAATACTCAGTACATGTCCATTAGGTCCATTTGATACATGGTATTGTTTAATTCAGATGTCTCTCTGTTAACTCTCTGCCCTGTTGACCTATCTAATGGAGACAGTGGGGTATTGAAGTCCACTACTATTAATGAGTTGGGATTAATCTGGGTCTTAAAGTCCTGTAGTATTGTTTTTATGAAGTTCGGTGCACTAGAGTTTGGTGAATATCTGTTCATGATTGTAATATGTTCTTTGTTTATTGTTCTTTTAATCAGACTGAAGTTGCCCTCTTTATCTCTTCTGATTAGTTTTAGTTAAAGTCTATTTTGTCAGATATTAGCATTGAAATGCCTGCTTTTTTGTTAGTACCATATGCTTTGTATGTTTTTTTCCATCCTTTCACCTTAAGGTAGCTCCTGTCCTTGAAAGTGCGATGAGTTTTTTGCAGACCACAAAAAGATGGGTTTTGTTTCTTAATCCATTCAACTAGTCTGTGTCTTTTGACTGGGGAATTCAGTCCATTGATGTTTAAAGTTATCAATGGAAGATGTGTATTGAATCCTGTAATTTTTATTTCTGTTCACATTCTTGATATAGCTGTGCATTTCCACAGTTATATCTTATTTGTATTTCTTTTCCCCTTGGAGATAGTTGTTCCTTTCTTCAGCTCTCTGTATTCTTTCAAGGACTCTCAAAGGGCTGGTTTTGTGGACATGAATTCTTCAGCCTATTTATGTCTTGGAAAATTTCCTTTCCCTTTCAATTATAATAGACATTTTGGCTGGGTATAGTAATCTGGGTTGGCATCTGTGGTCATTTAGAACTGGTAATACTTTGATCTGGCTTTCATAGAGAACTGGGAATACTTTGATCTGGATTTCATAGTTTGTACTGAAAAGTCAGCTGTAATCCTGATGGGTTTTCCTGTATATGTGACTTGCTTTTTGCAGCTTTCAGTGTTGTCTCTTTGTTCTGTACGTTCAGTGTTTTTACTCTGATGAGCCATGGAGAGTTTCTTTTCTTGTCCTATTTGGTGTTCTATATGCTTCTTGCATTTGTATGGGCATGTCTTTCTTTAATTTTGGGAAATTGTCTTCTACAATCTTGTTGATGA
>NW_008350126.1:2519746-2520263 GCF_000622305.1 Nannospalax galili | reverse complement strand
GGGGTTGGACTGGCCTGGGAGCAGGGCCCAGGAAAGATGCTGGTCTAGGGCAGCTGGTGGCCATGCCACCCAAAGTTGCAAAGGGAGATGGGGGTGGGAAGAGGCCCCAAGGACTCCTGGGGACTGCACTGAGGAAATTTGTTTTTCTGGATGTAAAGGATCAGGAAGTGGAAAGGTCAGCCCAGGCATCTAGGAAAGAGGCTGGCTGGTTGTGCAGCCCAGGAAAGCAGAGGGAGGTGAGGGTGGGGCCAGGCCCAGAGTGCTCCTGGGGACCCCAGAAGGAACTGGGTTGGTCTGGATGCAAAGGATCAGGAAGCAGTGGTGGTGCGCCCCCCATGTCTGGGACGCCAATACAAGGAATGGGACAGGACCCAGGCTAGGAGGAAAGACAGGCAGGGGAGATGGGAGGGTGAATGAGGCTGGGGGAGTTCAAGGTGCAGAGGGCAAGATCAACCTCCCCGGAGAGGGGCCTGCGGGTCCAGGGGAGGTGAGGGTAAGAATACTCTTCTCATTGTGA
>NW_008350126.1:2503190-2519664 GCF_000622305.1 Nannospalax galili | reverse complement strand
GTATTTACTATCTCTTAGCATAAAAGACTAATAGCACATCAGATCTAGCAGACCAAATGTGCTGAATAGCTTGTTTGTGTTTAGAAAAGTAATATTTAAGGAAAAATATTAAAATACAATACGCAAGCAAGAAAGATGGCTCAGTAGTTAAGAGCACTGCCTGTTCTTGTTGAGGACCCAGTTCAGATGGCTAACAACCGTCTTTAACTACAGATCCAGGGAATTCAATGTCCTCCCCTGGCCTCCACAGGCACCAGGCATGTACATGGTACATACACTGCAGGGAAAACACTCATACACATAAAATAAAAATAAATAAGAACATTTGTTAATTTAAAAAAATGGTTTGTTACTGAATGCTTAGGGTGTGCAGATGCTCGGTGCAGCCCTGCTGTGACCAGGTGGGAAAACTGAGGCAGAAAGGTCAGTGTTATGCAGCATGTCAGGGTATCATGACACAGAGCACAGACCAAGAGGCCTACACTCAGACCCTGTCACAGCACAGGGAATCCGTATTAGAAGTGAAATTGGGATGCACAGCTTTATTTAGCACAGGGAACCTCTCCCTTGGGGTGTGAGGGAGTGCCTCTCAGACAACTCTGCTAGGCACGTAAAATGGCTCACCCTTGCAGGGAAATGAAATTTCCCTAAAATTTCTACAAAATGAAAGTATCTGAACACATCCATAATTTTTTCAGTGCTCCCCTGACAATCCAAAGGAAAGATGCTTCGGGTCCTCCTGATAAAGGATCTATTCCAGGCAGCAAATCCACTCCTCAGAATTAATTAACACACACATAGAAGACAGCAAGTATCTATCTGGAGAATATGGATCTACTGAACTGTATCCACTGAACTAGGATCTACTGAACTGTCCACAGATGAGCATTTCATAAGTTATAAGTTTATAGATTAATAACATATACAATTATATTCTGAGAAAAGAATGAGGTAAATAGATTTGTTTAAATGTCTTTATTAAATCTTAACGTATATTTTAAAAGCAAGGTAAAGAGCCAGGTGCAGTGGCACATACCTTTAATCCCAGCACTTGAGAGGTAGAGGAACGTGGATCTCTGTGAGATCAAGGCCAGCCTGGTCTGCATAGAAAGTTCCAGGCTAGTCAGGGCTACACAGTGAGACCTGGTCTCCAAAACAAGATAAAAAACAAACAAACAAAAAAGAAATGTTTAGAGCAATGTACTCCACTTTGATATCCCAAAATGAATGTCCTCATTCATATTTCTAGAATATACAAGAAATCAACAGCATTCTCCCATGTGAGGAGAGGGCTAAATTTGTGAGTAAGGACTAAAATTGTTAAATGAATGCTATTTTCAAAAACATTTATTACCTTTCTAGTAAATTTCAGGTTTTGAAAGAATTAAAACCAACAAAGAGAATACTAAATAGTAGTTTAGTTAGATTTTCCCCCACTGAAATGCCCTCAAGATGTGAAGGAGACACAACTCACTGCAGACTCCTCCAAGAGTCCCAGGAATGCAAGGCCTGCTGTGCTTTCCCTAGCTTGCTTCTCCTCACTGAGAGCAGAGTACCTGCCCAGGCCCCGATGCATACAGCTGTCAGTGTGAGGCATACAGCTGTCAGTTTGCACCAAAATCCTCTCGACACCCTTTGTATCATCGCCTAGAAATGAGGGACCCATGGGGGAACTAACATCCACTACCACAAACCTCTCTGCCTACTGGTCTGGCAGTGAATGAAGGGCTTTTGCTGAGGCGTCTCTTGTCTCCCAACAGCCTCCATCATCCATTAGACGTGGCCTTTCTTGACATTCTTGGTAAGATGAAGGTTAGTTGGTAAATTCAGCACATGAATGTGGGTTGTTGCATTCATATGAGTAGTGATCTTAAAAGGGGGAGGGAGCAGCTTAGAAATAACAGGTGGGAGAGCATTGAACTTCAGGTAGAAAAGAAACCTGCTTTGGTACCAAGGAGAGCAGGGCAAGGGAAGAGGGAGGCTTATTAGGGCAGAGTGGATGGGGCATAATTGAAACACTAAATTTCTATGAAAAATAGATAAGCTTGTCCACAAACTGTAGATCATGCTTGTATTGAAAGAGCTTCCTCCTCTTTGATTTAGGGATAAGGAATGGAAATGGTATGCCTCTTGGCTGAACTTTGTGAAATCACCAACTAATTGAACTTGTTCGTGCAATTCAACTTAGTGGGTGATCCTTAATTCCATGGACTATCTCATCAGTCAATAATATAGTTATCTTGAGTTTTAAAAGCATGCCAGGCTTTTCTCATGCCCATCCTGTGTGAGAATACGAGCTTAGCAAGAGCAGTGCGTTGTGTGCTGTGTCCTGTGTGCTGACCGAAGCTTGCACAGCAGCTCCTGAGCTTTCCCTTAGATGCCCCAGAAGAGCTAAATTTTGAAAAAGCTTTAACGGTCAAGGAACTTGATTAGAAGTAACTGTGAGCCTGAAAGCATTAAGAAAAGAAAAGGCAGGGCTGGAGAGATGGCTCAGTGGTTGACAGCACTTGCTGTTCTTCCAGAGGACCCCGGTTCGGTTCCCAGCACACACATGGTGGCTACAAACCGTCCTTAACTCCAGTTCCAGGGGAATCCGAAGCCCTCTTCTGACCTCTGTGGCATTGCATGACATGGGTGCACTCACATACATGCAGGCAATACACTCATACACATAAAATAAAAATAACAAATAAAATATTTTAAAAATTGTATCGCAAAACATAGCAGAAAAATCTTTTGTGTGATCAACCTTGTGTGATGTTATACTTAATTTGGATTGTGAATTTATTAGATTAAGCAACACATGGGGAATAGTGAAACACAACTCTGAATGTGTCTGTGGGGTAATTTTCAGAGAAGATTAATTGAGATGGAAAGACCTGCCATGAGCTGGGGGCCTGCTAAAGCATAAAGGAGTAAAGAGGGGCTGGAGAGATGGCTCAGTGGTTAACAGCACTGGCTGCTCTTACAGTGGACTCTGGTTCAGTTCCCAGCAACCACATGGCAGCTAACAACCATCCTTAACTCCAGTTCTAGGGGATCTAAGGACCTCTGCTGGCCTCTGAGCACTGCATGACATAAGCATGCTTACTTGCATGTAGGCAACACACTCATACACATCAAATTTTAAAAATTAAAATGTTCTAAATAAATAAAGAGGAAAAAATATGTATTTTCTTTATCTTTTTTATTTGATGTGTATGAGTGTCCTGCATGTATGCAAGTGCACCCATGTTGTGCAATGCCCATGGAGGTCAGAAGAAGGTGTCGGATCCCCTGGAGCTAGTGTTACAGGTAGTTGTTAGCTGCCATGTGGGTGCTGGGAATCAAACCGGGTCCTCTGCAAGAGCAGCCAGTGCTCCCAATCACTGAGCCATCTCTCTAGCCTCACATGTGTCTTTTAAATAAAATGATTACACATTATTTTCCCCCACAAAACTATTGACATAATTTTAAAGGTTACCCCCAAATACCATAGCATTGCATTTGACTTGCAGTACGTTGTTGGGAACATGGCCTTCTGGGGCACCACTTGGAACACTTCTCCAAAATTATCCTGACTGTTTTCTTACCTGATAAAGTCTGTGAGCACATGCAATATTCTTGATCCTGACTTGTACGAACACGTCACGTTCAGCTTTCCTTGTTCCCTTTATTTTGCTCCAGGACCTTCAAAGGCTGTATTTACTTTTTCATGAACTGTGTGGTTTGCCCCCAAACTGCAAACCCCAGTGTTTTTTGTGTATGGACTTGTGCACTACATCTTTGGGTTTGGGTGAGTGAGATCCGTCAGGGATGGAGACTCTGGGCTGAGGCCCCATCTCAGAGCATCGCCATCATTTATCATTCTGAAAAGCTGCACACCAATAGTCCGGAGTCCTCACGTGTTTCTAGGAGCAGAACTCTGCTTCACCAGTCAGCTTACTCATTCTCAGGGATGTGTTCTCTGCACACACTTAACATCTACACATAAAGGTGACAAGATAAATCATCCATGTGTTTTCCTTTGCATTTCCGCATGTCTTAGATTTCCTTTCCTCATCAATATCAATTTTTCACATTGTTTAGAGGAGTTTTTCGACAGAAGTGTGGCATATTTATCGGCAGCTGAGAGGCTAGAAAAGGCACTTACTCTCACTTTGCTGGTGAAGAACTTCCAAATCACAGGTGACAGTTCCTCCTGGGGCCTGAGTCTCCTTGGCAGGGTCTTCTTTCATTCTGATTTAGTGGTGGCACTGAAACTCACACCCTCGTGACTCTGAAGTTTCTTTACTAGTATCTTTCAGTGAGGATATTCCAACCCGTACGAGAGAACGAAATGGAAACTGTGCTGAATAGTTTCAGTTGTCAACTTGACACACCTGGGTAGACAGAACCTCAGTTGAGGAATGGCCTCCATTGGACTGACCTGTGGCTGTGTCTGTGGGGCATTTTCTTGATTGTTGAGAGATGTGGGAGGGTCCAGCTCACTGTGGGACGTGCCACCTGTGGGCAGGTGGTCCTGTGTTATATATGAAAGCGGGCTGAGCTCAGGCCACGGCACGGGAGCAAGCCAGTAAGCAGCATTCCTCCATGGGCTGTACTTCGGTTCCTGCCCTGAGCTCCTGCCATCTTCCCTCCATGATGAAGTGTAACCTGAAGGTGAAATAAAGCCTTTCCTCTGCAGGATGGTTGTGGTCAGTGTTTTGTCACAGCAATAGAGAGTAACCAGGGCAGAAGTACAGGCTCTGGCATCTGTGAGCACATACTTCTTAACTGACCGGTGGAAAAGGTGAAGGATTGGAGCAATTCCTATCTCTTGATGACCGGACATCACTGTGAGCACTTTATTGCGATTAACTCACCCAATATTTCCAACAGCCCGGTGAGGTTCTGCCATGACACCAAGATATCAAGGCACAGCAAAGATACACATTCTGATCTCAGACCCTTGATCCCTCTGTTAGACTGTAACTGCTATATCAAAGGCCATAAAAAGACAAAACTGTGGAGTTTTCCTGGGCCCTGGTGAACTCTGAATACATACCAGTGGAACAGTCACTTGTCAGTACTGCAGAGTCCAGCTGTTCTTAGGAACAGCCACCTGACAGGATTACAGAGTCTGACTGCTCTTAGCCGTCTCGTTCTCTTAG
This sequence comes from Nannospalax galili, assembly GCF_000622305.1. NCBI lineage: Eukaryota > Metazoa > Chordata > Mammalia > Rodentia > Spalacidae > Nannospalax > Nannospalax galili. Next base: position 2,514,532 of record NW_008350126.1, on the reverse strand, counting down.
TACAGAGTTGGAAATCCCGCAGCTAAACCAACCCTATGCAGCCACAGACTTCCTGTAAACAGATCCCTTCTCGTATCTGGGCCTCAGTCTCTCTATTAAAACCAAGAGAGTTGAACTAAGCAGATTTTCCCCAAAGGACACCACTCTTTTGACACTCTTCCATTCAGGACTGACGTTCCATGATTCCACCAAGCAGTTGGAGGTTATTTTTAACTGCACATAGATGTCTCTTACAAATTATCCAGGGTCATGGATTAGTTTAAAATACAAAAGCTTAATTTCCTTTGCTTGGCTACTGTTATGAGCAGTGATCAAAAGAGTCAAAGAACAAACAAAGTTGGCCGCAGAGAGAATGAGGGGATGCGCTGGAGCCGCTGTCACCCAGGACCCCTCAGGTCGGAACTCTGGGGCCTGTAATTCATCGCTGCCCTGGGCAGGTCTGAGATGAATCATAACATTTTGAGCCCTCAAAGGAAGAGAGAAGAAAAGGAACAGAGGCCAGGGAGAGTGAAGGCTCAGTGTTTTCTCTGTTAAATACATGTTTTCATTGCAGCGTGATGGGTTCAGAGGAATGAATGGCCATGATTTAGTTATATCTTTTGGATGGATGATTTTAAATGCTTGTTGGAAGCGGCTTTCAGGAGACTGATTCTTCAAGCCCTAGCACAGAGTGGAAGTCTTTGGTACGGGTGCATTAGTTGTCTTTCAGAGGTTGTAAAGGCTTCGGGCTTTGAGATTCCTGCTTCAGGCATTCTGTTTCTATGATTCCCGCTGGCACACGCTCACTTCCACCCTTTCAGATTGTCATCAGACACCATGTCATAGGCCAAAAGAAGAGAGTTAGACAGACACTGGGGGGAGGGAGGGAGAGACAGGAAAGCGTGTGACCAACCATAGGATCCTAAGTCATGCCATGTTTATTTGGGGCTGGCTATGGTTTGAAATGTTCATGTCTTCTCCAAAATTCCTGTTGAAACTTAATCCCCAGTACAACAGGATTAAAAGGTGGAGCCTTTAGAAGGCGATTAGGCCTTAGGGCTCTGCCCTCATGATGAGATTAGCACCTTAATAAAAGGACTTGAGAGAGGCGTTCAGCCCCATTTGCCTTCCCCTCCCTTCTGCCATGTAAGGACACAGCACTCCTCCACCTCCAATGGATGTAGCAACAGGTAGTCTTCTGGAAGCAGAGAGCAGCTTTCTCCTCACAGCCAACCTATTACCTCAACCTCAAACTTCCCAAACTCCAGAAATGTGAGAGATAAATTTCTGTTTTTTATAAATCATATTTGCCCTGTCAGCACATTTTATGCCCAATTCTGTGGTAGGCATTGAGGAGGGAAGAGGGAAAAGACAGGATGACCAGTGCCAGAGAGACTGCTAAAACTACCACTTTATTCAGCTGCCCTTGGCAAAATGAGTTGGCTGGTGGTGGTGCTCAGGCACCGCCCTCCACCACAACATTCAACAGTTTAACTCCCATGATCTCTCAACTGCGCCAGGGAGAAGCACAGGTTTAGTTCTTGGTGCACACCCTAGTCATATCCTGCAGTAGTGTTCCATCAGGCCCTGCTCCTGCTCATGTCAGAGCTTTGTAAGTCTGTTCCATACCCAAAGGTACATCCTAGAGTCCCCAGCGTAAGACTTAAAACTCACCATGTAGGGCTGGAGAGATGGCTCAGTGGTTAAGAGCACTGGCTCTGACACAGAAAAGAATATTCATGATGCTTGACCTGGGGACAGCCCTCATTGCTTGGTGAGTTTTAATATTTTTTGTTTATTGTTTTTGTTTTATTTGTATGAGTATTTTGCCTGCATGTATGTAAGTGCACCTGTGTCGTGCAAAGCCTGCAGAGACCAGAAGAGGGTATTGGATCCCAGTGGAACTGGAATTAGAGAAGGTTGTTAGCTGCCATGTGGCTTCCAGATCCTCTGGAAGAACAGCCTTCTTAGCTGCTGAGCCATTTCTTCAGCCCCACATGGTGAGCTTTAAACCCATGTGTTTATGTGTTGGGACTCTGGGATCTAACTTTGAACATGGAATGGACTTTCTCTCTCTCTCTCTCTCTCTCTCTCTCTCTCTCTCTCTCTGCAATGGAATATAATGCAACCATAAAAAGGAAGGAAATTTAGACACAGGCTAACATGAATGAATTTTGAACACATCGCATTCATTGAAATAAGCCAGATACTGAAGGTCAAATTCTGTATGATTCTGATTATATGAAATATCTAGAATAATATATTTCACAGAGACAGAAAGTAGAACAATGATCATCAGGGCCTGCAGTGAAATAGTGGAGCATTTGTTGATTGAATACAAAGTTCAGTTTGGAAGATGGCAAATTGTGGGGCTGGGGGTCGAGTGGAATGGTGCAGCACTCCCATGCATTGCCTAGCATGCGCATGCATGAGGCCCTGACACTGAAACGCAAACAAACAAGTAATTCTCCAGATGACTGTAATGAGGACTACACAACACTGGGAATGTACTTAGTGTCACAGAATTGTATATTTTTAAATGGTTAGAAGGGCAATTTTTATGTTACCCATGTATGACTATTGAAAGGAAGGAAGGAAGGAGGGAGAGAGAAATGGAGGGAGAGAATGAGAGAGAGAGATTTCATGAGGAAAAGAACTGAGACCTGTGAGCAAGACTGATGGTGAATAACAGTCTTCTATACCCTTCCTCTACATTTCAGTGTAGTACAACTGTTTTGTCTAGGGGAATGTGTGAATCATCTGGGCTCTTTGAAGTCAGTTTTACTGAAAGAACTACAATAGCATAAGCTCCACCTACTTAAAAACCAGGTGCCTACTAACTGCAAAAGCTTGTGTAAATATTACCACCTCTCTCCCAGCTATTGTGACTTAGCTCCTAACTCAGTTATTTTACTTTTTGTTTGTTTGTGTTTTGAGACCAGGTCTTAGCCCTAGCCAGCCTGGAACTCACTATGTAGCCCAAGACTGTCTCAAACTCAGGCAATCCTCTTGCCTCAGCCTGCCAAGTTCTGGAATTACAGATGTGAGCCATCAAATACTTGCGTTTCCTGCCTGCAGCTACAGTCACCACTCTTCTGAGCTCCTTGTGCCCCTTCCTCTCTGTGCAGGCCTGTTCCTCATGCAAACTACCCACCTGGCAGAGTAATACAGGTGACAACTCTGCAAACTGTAAAGGGGGCCCCAAAGGCCACTTCTCATTCATCAGTTCTGAGATGGCTCTTGGATAAAGCTTGGTGGTAACAATACACATGCTTGCTGCCTGGTTATAGGAGATGGAGTTACCTGGCTTTCTGAAATGCTCCAAATACCCAAATAAATGAGCCCATGCAATCAAACCAGAGCCCTCAGCATTACAAAGTCCTCTTTGTCCATGTATTTTACATGAGTCATTTAATTTTAATTTATGATCATGTTTCATAACGTCTCAGCAAATGGTCTGTTATATATTTTTGAAAAGTGATGAAGGGCTAGTAACAAGAGACCTCATTCTGCCCCTGGGGTTTGAAATCTGGGCTCTGATAAGTGTGGGGAGACTGTCAGACTTTGGAGGAGATTTTTACAATCTATGAATTAGTAATGCATGAAATAGAAACCTGATTTCTTTACCATGACCTAGAAGATCAAGATAAATTTCACAAGGTTTCCTGTACTCAAGATCTGGGTCCTGTGACCTGTGTTATTGTGTCCTCCAAAAAGACATAGTCCTGTCAGTCACTAAAGAGACTTATAACTGAGCCTGGTTCAGTCTAGTAGGAATGACACCTCTATCCTGGAATAATGCCTTGTTTATGCCTCTGAACAGTCCATTCAGAACTATGGAAATGGAGACTAACTCCCACATTGCAGACCAGAAAACTGAGGCTTTAAAGACAATAAAGGAAAAGTTTCAAGCTTGGCCATATAGGAGTTGAAGAGGATTGCTTGAATCCAGAGACTTAAGGCTAGCCTGGTCAATATAGTGAGAACCTGGGGGAAAGAAAAAACAGGGAGGAAGAGGAAGGTGAGAAAGGGAGGAGGGAGGGCACAGAAGCTTTTCCTATGGATTCCCCATTCTTTCTGAGCTAGCTCAGGTCCACCAGTCAGAAGTGCCCCTGCAGCCTTGCAGTGAACTCATCAACTGACCACTCACTGGCTCATGCTCCCAAAAAGAACTCTAAGGAAACACTCTACATCCACCTAGACAATTTCTAACTTGGAAGGGTTTAATTTGCTCCACATTTTAAGCATTCTTCTTTTTTTATGAGTACAGGAGACTTGACCACTATGTAGTCTGGCTGACCCACCAGTTGGGGTTGGGAATGTTTCTTTTTTAAGAAAAATTTATTTATTATTATATTTTATGTGTATGAGTGTCTTGCTTGCATGTAAGTGCATCTGTGCATGCAATGCCTACAGAGGCCAGAAGAGGGCATTGGATCCCTTGGAACTAGAATTATGGACACTTATTAACTGCCTTGTGAGTGCTGGGAACTAAACCTGGGTCCTCTGCAAGAGCAGACAGTGCTCTTAACAGCTGGGCCATCTCCCCACCCTGTGAATGTTTCTGTAGGACATGAGACTTGACTTGAACCAAGAAGATTTTTTATAATGTTTTTGATAGCATGGCCTGTTCTATCTAGCCACATGCAAATCATTTTTTATTATCTTGTGAAACAAACTAACTTTTTAAAATATGAACTCCTGGTAAACCGACACATTTGAAATCATCCAAACTCAGTCATCATTTTCCTGCCACTGTTTGTAAAACATTTGCCTTTGTTCATTTTATAAACTCTGTTAACTAAGCACTTTCTTTGGGTTGTTCATTGTTCTAAGCATTAAGGGTATAGTTCAGACTAGAACAGAAAAACACTTTCCCTTCATGGACTTCCTATCTCTTAGCACTTTGGCAATTTGATTTCCACTCACTCTTGTTTTGACTTACGAACAGTAAAGTTAGGCTCAGGCAGCCATCGGCAGCTAGTTGGGACTTGAATCCAAGATAACTTGAATCCAAGTTATCTAAAGAGGGGCTCTTTGCTGGAAGCACCAAACTAAGTAAGCAAGCTATGTGGAAGGGAGTGTGATGAGTTACATATTTGTTTTGTTGTCTAGAACACATACTATGTTTACCATGAAGCCATGCCAAAAGAGAACATGGGTTCGGTTCTTATATGATGGCTAACAACCATCCAGTTCCAGGGGATCCAACACCTTCTTCTGACCTCCTGAGGCATTGTAGGACATGGGTGCACTTACATACATACATGCAGGCAATACACTCATACACATAAAATAAAAATAATAAAATACTGAAAAAATTAAAAATTAAAAATGCTTTTACTTATACATCCTTCAATAGGGAAAATATTATTGATTAGATCAATTAAGATACTCATGTGCTGGGCTGGGAATGTAACTCAGTTGGTAGAGTGTCACATAGCACACACAAAGCCCTGGTTCAATCTCCAGAACCCCACAAAATGCAGCATGGCAGCACATGTTGGTGATCCCAGCACTAAGCAGGTAGAGGCAGATGGATCAAAAGTTCATGGAAATCCTTAGCTACATAGCAAGTTCCAGGCCAGCCTGGGAATTATCAACATCTTCATGTTTAAGATTTTAGGTTGCTCAGAACTCAGATTTCCAACTCTTGTTTGAACCCACATCAGCTGAATGGAACTAGAAATGTGATTTTTCTCCCCTCACCCCACCGCTTTCTTGAAGTATTGCTCTTCCACACAGATGAGATGTGACTCTGGGCATGTCATTCCCATCTGAGGCTTCTCTGTGATGCTATCAAGAAATCCCTGAAGATTCTGTACGTTGCCCTTCAGTGACATTCTGTTACTGATTGATGGCAGTAGTTTGGAATGACCCTTTTCCCTTACTTGGGTGACAAAGTCAGTCTTTGAATCAATTCCATGATCAAGTTCGTAACCTATTAGACCCCAATCTCTCTCACCTTGGTTTCTTCTGCAGGTGACACTGACCCCAAACAGTGGGTGTCCTGCAACAGCAGGTCTTTTCATTGTTGATGTTTGGTGGATTGTGTACTGAGTATCAAGCCCAAGGCCTTGCCTATGGGAGGTAAGTTGCTCTGCCACTGTGCCACATTCCCATCCCTAGAAGAGCTGTTCTGAGAGCTTGTTCCTTTGGCATTTCTTAGTCATTTAGCAGTTACTAGACCACAGCCAAATAATCTCTTGGGGGTGGGGGAACTCAGTTTCCACATCTGTGAATTGGGGGTGACATGTTGTTATGTGGATAAAAATGAAATTATTGTCAGGCACATGAAATGCTTATTTAATTCAATTATTATTGGAAAAGATGACCCATACATATCATTTTTCTTCTTAGTTGTAGTGAACTCAATTGTTTGTACAGAATTTTAGGAAAGGCATCAGAGGCTTAGTGGTCAGGATCACTTGTGTGTGCTGAGACCTAGAACAAAGGAATTAATAACTTGATGTTGATCTAAAGAGAAAGTTGAGTTTTTATGCTGTTGATATGGTCATTGTGGGCATGTAGCAAGTGGTATTTAGTATGTGTGAGGTAGTTCTGGATTCAACACAGTATATAGGTCATACACATGCAGAGAGAGAGAGAGAGAATCATGTCTAGTCATTCTATATACCCAAAGACTTATCACATATCCATTTATCCTCTAAAATACCCACAGGTTTTACTTTCTTGACCCAAGTGTGGACAAGAATTGTGTATGGAGAAAACTGGAGTATTATTGCTCCTGAGAAGGATGTTTTAAGTCTGATTCAGTTTTAATTTTCCCCAAGCTTTAGAGGTATTCTGTCTCCTCTCTAATTGCATCTTTCCCAATAAGGCCTAATTTCCTTGGCACTCACCTGCTATTGATTTGCAAAGAGAAGAAAAAAAACACACTTTTACCTTTTCATCAAAATGGGCTGTGGCTTAGTGGTCATTCTGAGAGGTATGAATATGAATATCCTTCACCCAGGAATAATTTAGATCTGTATACCAATCCTCAGAGGCAGTGGCCACCTAGCTCTGCCCTGTGCCAGTGCCCGCCCCCCAATCTGGGGAGGGCTCCTAGCACAATTACTGTGCCCTGTCCCCAGTCCACATCCGTTTATCACGACTTTACCTAGTTTCTTTCCTGGAATTCTCAAATCCAAGATCATATTCCTGCACCCACCCCTGGGGTTTTCTACATTGTCTTGGTGGCTTCTCTCAGTTCACATTGCTAAACAAAGAGAAACCCAGCCACAAAGACCTGCAGCCTGAACTGCTGATGTGGTACAGCCTTTGGCCTTGCCCTAAATTAGCCAATTTAACCTCAGTAACAGCCTCATCTATCACCACCACCTTTCAAGCGCTTTTCTGTGAGGGGATCTAGGAGGCGCCTTGCCGGTGTACAGAATTTCTTTACAAAGTCAGGTTCTGCCAACATGTAATTTCAGCACTGAAATAAAAATAGGCGAAGCTTTGCCAAAATAGCTTTTTTTTTTTTTTTTTTTTTAAATCATGTCCTACAATACAGGAACCCTTTTGAGGGACCTGTATACTTGGAAGAGAAAGACAGAGACAAAGAGACAGGGAGAGAGAAAAAATGGGAGAGAAAGAAAGGAAGGGAGGAGAAAAGAAGAAAGACAAAAAGACAGACAGAAAGAAAGACAGACAGAAAGACAGACAGACAGAAGAAGCCAGATGTAAGTCCAGCTACCAGTAGACTAAGCTCCTCACAACTAAGTGCCAGGTTCAGCTCTGTTTCTTTGCTGTGTGACCTCAGGGAGTCATCTCACCCCATCTGAAATCTGTTTTTATTTTCTACATGATAACAATAATGATACTCCACACTTCCTTGAGGACCAAATGAGATCTTGAATATGAGCGCATTATAGATACAGTAACTTATTTTGTACTTATATATGCATATAAGGAATTAAAATAAGAAAGCAAAATATAGAAGCCAGACAGGGTGTTGTAAATCTGTAACCCCAGCACTCTAGAGGCAGGAGGATCAGGAGTTCAAGGTCATTCTTGACTCCTTGGCTACATAGGGAGTTAGAAGTCAACCTCAAACAAAAGGGGTGTGTGTGTGTGTGTGTGTGTGTGTGTAATAAAGTCAACTACCGGCTTTAGATGAAACCCCTCCATCTTTGTCTAGCGTGTAAGGCACATAAAATACCGGCATAATGTGCATTCTTTTTCAAAGCCAAGATTAAGATTCTCAATGCAGGAGGATAATGTAATGCAACTAGTTAGGCTGTGCAGGGCTGGACCTGACTGGATTGCTGGCCACTAGCTCACCTGCTCTGTGATTTGGGACGTGCTATGTTTCCTCTCTGAGTAATTTGAAGTGTAACTTACTGCTCTGCAAAAACTGAGAGAAGCCGTGGTTCCTGAGTTTGGCTTTGCTGTGCCGGAGCCGGGTGAAGATGCTGGGAGCTGCTGCAGGGAACCGAGGCAGCCCTATCCCATGACTAACAGGGCAGGAGACAGGCGAGGGCTCCATGTGAGGCCGGCTCTCTCCGACTCTTTTCGCAGCCTCGGGCTCCCGGGTCTACCACCGGAAAATGAAGCCCAGTGCATACTTTACAAGGCTGCCGGGAGGAGCTGAATAAATAGCACCAGGCCGGCGCACCTCGGCGAGGGAGGCGTAGGCGAATCTCCCGCCTCTGGGAGGCACTATTGTCTCATCGTCCCGTCTTTCCTCCCCAGGCGGGCATGGCGGGGTGGCAGGGTTCCACCCCAGCTGGGCCACTGCCTGCTGTGCCACCCCAGGCACACGAGGTGAACCCGACTTCCCTAACTCAAAGGGAGAAGGTGATGTAAATCACCCGGCACCAGTGCTGCCGGGGAAGCGCTCAGGAAAGGGGGCCCGTTCTCCGCTCCGCTAGTTCCCTTGGGGGTCGAAGTGTAAGTTTAACGACCAGGCGGGGTGTGTGTGCTGGGGGCACCTGGCCAGGCTGCGATCTCTTGGGCCACTGGAGCGGGCCGGGCCGGTGTCAGGGCACATTTATTGATGGTAGGTATTTGGGGAGTAATTGAGCGCGGCGGCGAGCCGGGGGCGAGAATGGGCCTCCACGAGCAATTAAATGTGATTAGGCTGAGACCTTCGGGATCCAGCTGGGTGATTGATAACCCGGCTGCATTCCTGCAGGGCTCGCGACTTCAAACGGGCGGCGGGCTGCGGGCGGGGCGGAAGGGGCCTCGGTCAGGACGCGGTCCTCGCTCCGAAGCGCCGGCGGCAGAGGGGGATCCCGCACGCTGCCCCGTTCCCGCGCCAGGGCCGCTCGGTGGCCGGCTCGCCAGGTGCAGCCGCGGACTCGGACGTACGAGCAGATCTGCGCTAGGCCTAGGTGCAGCTCCCGGGACCCCGAGCCCCGCGGGCTCCGAGCGCTGGGAAGTCACTGGAACCCCCGAGGCCAAACTGGAAGACCGGAAAAAGATTAAGCGACGCTACGGAGGAGCAAAGTGACGGGCAAAGAGGAGGGAAGAAAGGAAAGTGGGAGGAGAAAGTTGTCAGAATGAGAGCATTAAAAATAAATTGTAGGCAGGAAAAAATTAACAAGACAAGGTGGGGTGAACATGAAAAATACGAAAGGGGGAGGATAAAAAAGGAAGAACAACAAAAAGGGGAAAGAGTGAGGGAGAAACAAAAGATGTGAAAGGGAAATAAAGACAAAAGAATGAGGGAAAGAAGCCCAGGGTCAGATCCGTGGCAGCGCCAGGCCTGGGTCGCGGCCTGCCCGCCCTTCCACCTCTCTAGGGCAACTTCTGTCTCAACCCAGCGAATCTATGTCCAATGCCAAGCACGGGCAGACCTGGCGCTTGCCGTCCAGAGCCTGGCTCTGCCCAGACCAAGGCATCAGGCCAGCTCTTCACCCTTGCAGGCTGGGTGAGAGACGATCCCACTCTAAGCCCGAAATGAGCAATGGACTCCCCGAGCTCCCAAGCCTGGCCCCTTAAGTCATAAATCACAAGTGGGGGTGCCCAGGGTTCCCCTTGCTTTTGCTGGGATCTCAGCGGCTCCGGAGCTAGGGAACAGTTTCTGTCTGTGTTGACTCCACAGACAGGATAAAACAACATGAAAGAAATCAGAGAATGTCTTCTGTAGGAACTGAACTACTGCAAGAGGGAGACCATGTCAAAAAAAAAAAAAAAAAAAAAAAAAAAAAAAAACCCTAGGAGCTTCAGACACTGTATTAATTAGTGCAACCACCCATGAAAAGTTGGGTTTGGAGCGGCATTCTTTACCCTGTGTGAAAAACCAAGTCTAATAAACAATTGTTAAGTTGGCCTGCTGCCGCTGGTAAATTACATAGCATTAAAAAAATAATGCTTTTCATATTAAGCACTAATTAAAGGTTGGGACAGCTTTAAAATAAGAGAGGGAGGGGGGAAATCAAAGAAAATATAAAACTGTTCTTTCAAGAGTTATGGGAGGTTAATAAAGTATGTCTGTTAGACTGAGTCTGCTTTGCCCCTAGCTACAGCCAAGCTGGAGCCACCACAATTGGGTCTCAATAAGATAATGATATTCCTTTCTCTGCTATTAAAAGCCTCCCAGTGCAAACTTAAAATGATTTATTTAATTTAGGAAATTATGAGGTGTAACTTCAAAGCTCGAGCCGTTAGTAATGGAAAATACCAGGTTGTTTAAAATTATAATAATAATTGTTTGGAGGACTCAGGACATCAAAGTGTTTTCATCAACAAATGCAGAGAGGAGGAGGAGTTTGCAAAGAGTCAGAGGAGATGTATGTATGGAGTTTGGATTCCTAGGACCCTTATCAGGGCAGTATTCAGGAATCTGCAGCCCAGTGCTCCTGCTCTGCTTTGAAGCAAGTTATTTCAAAAAGCATTTTACTGCTGTTCATTTTGTTCTAGGAGGGAGGTGGGAGAGGGTGTCTGGGGTGAGAGGTGGGGTACAGGGGCCTGGAGGTTGACAGGAGGCTTTTCCTCCTTGCTGTGACCACTTTATTTCATTAAAGAGGCCCCCAGCATCACCAATCTCAGATTTTTTGTTGTTCTTACATGAAAGGGGCAGCAGGCACAATCGACTTCAACCAGGCTCTGTGATTTTGGGGAGGGTGTGTGTGTGTGACGTGGGTTCTTTTATAAATGAGGTTTATGCTTATTTCAAGCCCGGCAGTGGAAAAGGAATGGGGGTGGGGCAATGGCCTCTCCAACCCGTGGCAAATGAGATGCTTTTATTGCAAAGAATGGCCGTGGGAGTTTTCATTCGGTCAGACAAGGTTGCGCTCAAAGGCAGGCATCCTCTTTTCAGTCGGGTCAGGCAGACGTTTCACCAGCTCCGCTCTCAGCCAGGCAGGCCTTCCATGCCTACATCCTACCCACCCCCCACCCCATCCCCTCCC